>NC_090816.1:82736720-83053187 GCF_000390325.3 Nicotiana tomentosiformis | reverse complement strand
TGCTCTTTATGTTTATTATCATACTTATTGTTGCTACACCCTTATCTGTTACTGCTTTACATATACTGTCATCACATTTTTTCGTATCGAGTCTTGGCCGTACAAATCACACACAATGGCACGCGAGAGTTGTATTTTACACCCTTCCGAACCTTCTTTTCAAAACTCTGTAGTTTCAGATGATGGCTTTGTCAGGTCAACTGATAAAATTTCTCACAGCTTTCAGTCCAACTCAAAAGTAGGAAACACTCTACTCTAAAAAAAATAGGTCGTACTTCTGAGCACCTAAGTTTTCACTATATTTGAATTTTTACAACCTTCTATTTTGTAAATATTTTTAGAAATTTAATATATATATTTTTTTAGCTTTGTTATATATTTTTATATAGGGTAAGAATTAAAAATAATTTAAAAGGTCAAATTATTACTATTAGTATTTTTTTTAATCTTTATTTTAAAATAAAATAAGTTAAAAAAAATGAAAAAATGAAATATTTTTTAAAATTTTCGGATGGGAATAAAATAATAGGAAAATTAAAAGTATGGAATAAAAAGTAAAAGTAAAAGTATGTCGAAATTGTTTTTTAAAAAAGTAAAAGAAAGTGGAAAATTAAAAAAATAAAGCAAATGAATGTGGAAATTTTAAAAAAAATGAAAAATAAAAGAAAGTTGGAATTAAAACAATAAAATTAAAGGTAGCTGAATTTTGTTTTAAAAAAGTAAAAGAAGGTGGAAATTTAAAAAAGAAAAGTAAAATAAGTGAAAATTAAAGAAAAAGAAAAAGTAAAGTGGGAAAAAAAAAGTAAAATAAAAAAAGTGAGAAATTAAAAAAATAAAAGTAAAGGAAAGTGAGGAATTATTTTTTTTTAAAAAAGAAGAAAAATGGGAAGTGGGAATTCTTTTTAATTAAAAAACTAAAATAAAATAAAAATCTAAAAAAATTCCGAATTATTCTTTCTATAAATAGAGGATAAATGTGAGGAGAAAAGGGGGGATAAGGAGAAAAAAAGAAGGAGGAGGGAATTGAGAGGAATTATTTTCCTTCTTCTACGCTAAGGGAATTTCTACTCGTGTCATTTTTTCTTCGTCTTTCTTTCAAACAACTCAGCAAGTCATCACCCAAAACCCAACAAAAATACTTCATAACATCCCCTTTTATATGCCAAAAAGTGGAGTCAATAGTCGAGGATTCCGTTGGAGCTTTGTTCACTAGGTTTGATGATATTCGTCGCTTATGCTTGTTCGACGTTCGTTTGAGTTATTGTACCTGTTCTTGGAGAATCATTTAATTAAAAATTTTGCATTAAAGGTTTATTATTCCCTCTATTCTTTTTTATCTTATTTCATGTGATTTTATTTATTTGTCTTTAAACTTTATAAATAATAATGTAAGTTAGTCCGTAAATGCTATATGCTTAATCATGATTTTGGAAATATGGTATTCAAACTTACTTTAAAGTTGGGAAGATTTGGACCCTAATGAGTTTGGGCTTGAATTGTTGGGTTGTAGTGTATTGTTATATGATAGTTTATTTATTCAAATATCTAAAATCATACACTTCTTCCACAAGTAATTCCATAATTCATGTCCTTCACAATAATCTCAAACTTAGGAAAGAAACAAATCATGAATGTGCTAGAACGCTTTAGGCGTACTCTTAATTAATTGAATCATCGTGATTACGTATACGTTCGCGTGACATAATTAAGATTCCCAAAACTAAAATCAAGGTACGCGTTCGCGCAACTTTGGACGAAACAGCCTTAAATATTATAAAAATGCTATTAATTGCGTACACGTACACGTGACATGATTTTGGCACAATAAACAAAACGGATTCACACACGTGTCTTAATATAAAATCGGATATATAAAACATGAAAACCAATAAATCACAGTTTATTTAAAACTAATTCAAGTCAAGTTGTAGTCAATAAAGCGACCGTGCTAAAATCACGGGACTCGGGGAATGCCTTACTCCTTCTCCCCGTTCAACAGAATTCCTTACCGGACTTTATTTTCGTAGATCAATAATAATAGAGTCAAACCTTTCTTTGACTAGTGATTCAAATAAAAGGTGTGACTTGAAAAACCCAAAAAAATAATTCTAAGTGGCGACTCTTTAAATAAAATAATGCCTATTCAAATTTGTCACTTTAATTGAAAAAACTCTTTAATCCACAACAATCTATAACATATATATCTTTTGGGGAAAAAAGAGGCGTGACACCTCTGGCGACTCTACTGGGGAATTCAAGAATTCAAGCTTCTACATTGACTTTATTTGGCTTTATTATATTTTGTATATATTGTGATTTATTTGGGCCTAATATGCTACTTGTCCACTTTTTACCCCTTTGATATTGTTGAACTATACATATAAATTGTATCCTCTCTCGCACCCCTCTGAGTCTTCTGATAGTTAGTTATGTTGTGTTTGCCTACCAACATCACAAAATTTCTATCTTGAGATAAACCCAATTAGCCTACCAGCTTCTGGCGAAGGATTTAGTCACACATGTTTAGGAGGGAGAGCCGTTAGCTAGCTAGTTTCTGGTGACGCTTGACGCTCCTCGGCTCAGGTTGTCCGCCCGGGTAAGCCAGGTCTAAAACACACCCCTAGGATTTAAACCTAGAATAACATAGCCTCATGCCGAATCTCTAGTAGGAATATTTATTTGCATCACGTGCATTTGACTTTGGGGACTCAAAACAAGGGTTGGGTCCGTCTAGGATATATAGGTATACTCAAAATAAAAGACCATCCTAATGCATCATATGTGCTACATGTCCATTTTGTTTGACCTGGTTTGCATGTTGACCGGCTTTTAGAATAAGAACATAAAATTGAGAAAAGCAAGAGTGATAGGTTGGAGAGAGAAAATTCATCCGGTTTTCAAAAATCACGGTATTTGAAAAATCCCGAAACTCTGCCCAAATTTTGAAAAACAAGGGCATTTCAAATTGAGCCAAAATTTTCAAGTATTATATTTCCCCTATTCTGTCAAAATGGACCGAACTACGCGGGTCTGATTCTCACCCGATGTGAGATACGTAGGCAAACCTCATCGGTTTCGGCCCTCAATTTATAAACATCCAAAACTATTTTCCTTCCAATTTCTTATTTTGAAGTCTTTCTTTCAGTCGTCAAATCCAAGAATCCAAAAATATTTTCTTCCTTTCTAAAAAGTCTTTCTCCAAAATTCTTTTAAAAAAAATCAAAATTCAATAAATATTTTCTTTCTTTTGAAAATTATCAAAACAAATCCAAAAATATTTTCTTTCTTGTTTAGAAATCTTTCCTTCAAAAATTTCGAATAAAAAAGAGAGAAAATTCAAAATCCAAAATATTTTCCTTTTTAGGAGTTTTTGTGGTATGATTTTCAAAAAAAAAAAAGATTGATAATTAAATTAGAAAAAGAGTTAGCTTATTTACTTTATTCCTGATCTTCCCTAAACTACGTAATGATCTGATTCATGCGGCGTCATGATACGTAGGCAATCCCCATCGGATTCGATCATAGCCATAAACAAATTGAGTGAAAAAATAAACCGAAAAAAGAAAAACATTGAGTGAAAAAGAAAGAAAAGAGTGACAAAAAATAACAAAGAAAAATAAAGAGTGAAAAACAACAAAAGGATAAAGAAATGAAAAAAAAATCAAAAAGAAAAAAAGAAAAAAAAGAGAGCCTCCCTAGAAAGAATCAGTTCACCCGTTTCGGTGAATCATACTAGAGCATGTTCCAAAAGCTAGTCAGGCTAGGTCTACTGCAGCTAGTAGCCCCGAACCGGCTAAACCCCGAGTCCCCAATACACTGGGCTAATACTAGATGTGAATACCACTCTGGAGCAGTGGAACATGATACGGAAGATTGTTGGATTCTTAAGAGAGCAGTGGAAGACCTCATCGAGGTCAAGGCAATAGTGCTTAGGGATGAAGAGGCCTCTAATATGATGAACAGTCCTCTGCCTACTCACACCAATGGGCCAGTTGTCGGAATGATCTGTGAAGATGAGGAATTTGATCAAGCACTGAAAGCCATAGTTGCCATTATCGCGACCGAAGAAAAACCTAGAAACGAGCGCCAAACCTAAAAAGTTCTCTGTCAGATAGGAGTCTCGGCAGCCGGTCATGCTATCTTTTCTAAGTCTGGATTATTTCAGGGTGTAATCCGGACGTTTTACTTTTATTGTCTTACTTTCTGATGTAAACCCTTCTATCTTTAAAAATTTAAAAATATCAAATCAAATGAAATTAATATTTCATTGTACAGGAATGTCTCTTTTCTTATTCTTGTCACCTTCCTTATTCTCTTTTCAGTTCTGTTAATGCAGATTTTAATGGCGTGACATACTTGCGGACTTCATGCATAGATCCTAAAACGTTATCAGACTTCGAAATAATGAATCAAGAATCACAATGCAATGAAGATAAGTTTAAGAAAATAAAACAAAGACTCGTAACAACTAAAGGAAAATTGGCTCCAGATTGGAAAGGTCCATACATTGTAACAAGAGTACTGCCAAAAGGGAGCTTTGTATTTAGGAGATATTGAAGAAAATGTATCTGTGCCAGTTGTCAATACAGACGCGGTCAAAAGGTATTATGTTTGATCCTTTTACGCAGCTTTAATGCTCTCTGATTGGGATGACGAAGGCTTTCATTCTCGCTACCAAACACTATCAACCCTTTGCAAACCCTTTGGGCCGGTTACCTTTTCTTTGATTACCCTCGTTGGAACCTGAAAGTGTTATTGAAAAAAAAAGGAAAAAGAAAAAGAAAAGGAAAAAGAAAAAGAAAACAAAACAAAATAGAAGAAAAAGAAAACAAAACAAAAATCCAAACAAGTTCTTGTTACTTGAACTACGTTCGACTTGATTCGGAAAGGATATGTAGGCAGCCTCTCTCCAGGGTTCAGTCACAACAACATAAAAATCCATATTCCCAAAAAAAAAAAAACTTGAAACTAGGGCAGATGTTACAATTGGTTCGGCGATGGTTTCGCCTGAAAGTTTCCAAAGTTGTAATTCAATCCAAATAATTTTTACCCAAATCCTTTTCAAGTCCTTCTGATCAATCAACGAGAATGTTCAAGAATTGGAGGATACAGTAACATGGATCTGATACAACCAAATGAGAGAAATAAAATAAGAGAGTCTTATAGGTGAAAACCTTCACGGGCACCGTAGTGCGATGTCGTGCAGAGAAAATAAAAATGAGAGAGTCTTGTTAGTGAAAACCTGCAAAGGGCACTATAAGGCGATGGTGATAAGAGAAATGAGGGAGGTCAGCTGGTGAAAACCCGCAAAAAGCACTACTGATCGAAAAGAGGATCTTCACATTCATTGGCATCGACACAGTCCTGGGCAAGGTTTCTCGGTTTCAAGGGAAAAGTTATGATGAATTATTGAGAGTCAGACGGTTTATACAGATCATGTATCCAGTCCAAAAGGCATGTCATGTTCATTGAAGTCCTTATGTACTCCTAGATAAGTCCTTTAATTTTCGTTCCCCGAAAAGGACACCTCTTGTTTAGACTCATTGTTCATTACATTGTTGTTTTTCTTCGAATCCCTTTTGGTATAACTTCGTGCCAAAATTAAGGCAAAGAAAGGATGGTAAGACCGATTATAGGGCTCTCGTTTGAAGCGAACAGATACTTTGAAAAGGCACCCAACCTCGGTAAGGGCATCAAGGCCACAAACTGACCACCACTTTGAACACTCATGAGTTTTTTTTTGTTTGCAGTAGGAACAAAGCAGTGCAGAATGGCGATTCCTAAAGGACGAATGTCGCCAAAGGTAAATTTCCTCCAAATCTCCACTTTCCTTTATTTTTAGCATGCATCACTACTGCTCATACCTCTCATTTTCGTAGCTTAACCTAGGTAGAACCTTTTCGCTTAGGGGGATCCAGCTCATAGTTCCGGGTAGAAGTACTCTTCGCTCAGGTTATTTTACATAGCTTAACTCAGGTAGAACCTTTTCACCTAGGAGGATCCAGCTCAGAGTTCCGGGTAAAAGTACTCTTTACATAGACTATTTTTCGTAGCTTAACCCAGGTAGAACCTTTTCGCCTAGGGGGATCCAGCTCATAGTTTCGGGTAGAAGTACTCTCCACCCAGGCTATTTTTCATAGCTTAACCCAGGTAGAACCTTTTCGCCTAGGGGCATCCAGCTCATAGTTCCGGATAGAAGTACTCTTCGCCCAAGTTGTTTTACGTAGCTTAACCCAGGTAGAACCTTTTCGACCTGGGGGATCCAGCTCATAGTTTCCGAGTAGAAGTACTCTTCGCCCGGGCTATTTTTCGTAGCTTAACCCAGGTAGAACCTTATGCCTAGGGGGATCCAGCTCATAGTTTCCGGGTAGAAGTACTCTTCACTCAGGTTGTTTTACGTAGCTTAACCCCGGTAGAACATTTTCGTCTAGGGGAATCCAGCTCAGTGTTCTGGGTAGAAGTACTCTTTGCCGAGGATGTTTTACGTAGCTTAACGTAGGTAGAACTTTTTCACCTAGGGGAATCCAGCTCATAGTTCCAGGTAGAAGTACTATTCGTTCAAGTTATTTTACGTAGCCTAACACAGGTAGAACCTTATCGCCTAGGGGGATCCAGCTTATAGTTCCACATATAAGTACTCTTCGCTCAGGTTATTTTTTGTAGCTTAACCCAGGTAGAACCTTTTCGCCTAGGGGGGATCCAACTAGTAGTTCTGGGTAGAAGTACTCTTCGCTCAGGTTATTTTTTGTAGCTTAACCCAGGTAGAATCTTTTTGCCTAGGGAGATCCAGCTCATAGTTCCGGGTAGAAGTACTCTTCGCCCATGATTGTTTTTCGTAGCTTAACCCAGGTAGAACTTTTTTGCCTAGGGGGATCCTGCTCATAGTTCTGGGTAGAAGTACTCTTCGCTAGACTGTTTTTTGTAGCTTAGACCAGGTAGAAAATTTTTGCCTAGGGGATCCAGATCATATTCCGTTTAGAAGTACTCTTCGCCCAGGCTCGCTTTTCGTAGTTTAACCCACGTAGAACCTTTTCACCCAGGGGATTCATTTTCATTTCAGTAATACAGGGCACCAACCCTTTGTTACATTTCTTTTCCGTAATACAAGGTGCCATCCCCTTGTTACATTTCCTTTCAGTAATACATGACGCTATCTCATGACTACATTCTTTTAAGTAATACAGGGTACCAATCCTTGATTAAATTCTTTTTCCGTAATACATGGTACTAACCCATGGTTATATTTCCTTACCAATATCAGGGTACACCAATCCCTAGTCGCTTTTCCAATATAGGGTCTCCACTCCCTAGTTTCTTTCATTTTAGACATAGGGTCTCCATTCCCTAGTCTCTGTTCGTTTTTCGGTGTACACCATTCCCGACCTTTTATTGCTTTCAATAAAGAAGTAGTTTAGAATTTTGTTACAACAACTCACAAAATTTTCCTAGTGCAAATTGGGGCAGAACAATTTCGTTCGTTTATTTATTTTGGTGTCTGAGTAGGTTTAACCTTGAGGCACATGGTTCAAGATGACCAAAAGAAGAAGTCTCAATTCAGAATAAAATAAAAAAGAAATAGGTGAATCCAAAATGCAAAAGTAGTTGAAAAGTTGTGGAATGCTCAAGACATGAGTGAAGCCACGAGCATTGGAGTCCTGTTTTTATTAGAAGAAGCTATAGAACAATGAACTAGCACCTACAGCTAGCAAGCATCAAGGTTTAGATCAGAGTACGCATGAAGAACCAGTCAAGACTTAAGATCAAGTTTCAGAAGACTCATAGATAGGAATCTTGTAACTCATAACTGATAGGCTTGCTTAGTTTCTTTTTTTATAATAGTAGGATCGCGGACCGGAGCCTCGATGGAACCTCACTTGACTCCTCAATTCATCATTACACCATTCTCCTTGAACTACACGTGACCCAATTCCCCTATAACCTGGGATATGTAGGCTGTCCAAAACTATGACTCGGTTGCACCCTATCTTTTATTTATTTTCCTTTTGAATAACGGTTTGGTCAAAAATTAGTCACATGGCTCACATAGTCATTGCATGAAAACTTTTCATGTTTTCAAGCAAAGAGGGGCAGCTCTGAGTACCTAATTTTTGACTATATTTGAATTTTTACCACATTCTACTATGTAAATAATTTTAGAAATTTAATATATATTCTTTTAGCTTTGATAAATTTTTTATATAGGGTAACAAATAAAAACGATTTAAAAGGTCAAATTATTATTATTAGTATTATTTTTATTTTTTATCTTTATTTTAAAATAAAATAAATTTAAAAAAACCAAAAAAATTAAATATTTTTTTTTAATTTTTGGATGGGACTAAAATAATAGGAAAATTAAAAGTATGGAACAAAAAAGTAAAAGTAAAGTAGGTGGAAATTATGTTTTAAAAAAAGTAAAATAAAGTGAAAAATTAAAAAAATAAAAGTAAAAGAAAGTGAATTTTTTTTAAAAAATGAATAGTAAAAGAAAGTTGGAATTAAAAAATAAAAGTAAAGGTAGCTGAAATTATTATTTTTTTAAAAAGTAAAAGAAAGTGGAAAGTTAAAAAAAGAAAAGTAAAATAAGTGGAAATTTATAAAAAGAAAAGTAAAATAAGTGAAAATAAAAAAATAAAAAAGTAAAATAAGTGGGAAAAAAGTAAAGTAAAAAAAGTGGGAAATTAAAAAAATAAAAGTAAAGGAAAGTGGGGAATTATTGTTTTTTTAAAAAAAGAAGAAAACTGGGAAGTGAGAATTCTTTTTAATTAAAACAATAAAATAAAAAATAAAATAAAAAAAATCTGAAAAAAAAAATTAGAATTTTTTTCTCTATAAATAGAAGAGAAATGTGGGGAGAAAAGGTGGGAGAAGAAGAAAAAAAGAAGGGAGAAGGGAATTGAGAGGAATTGTTTTCCTTCTTCTATGCTAAGGGAATTTCTACTCGTGTCATTCTTTCTTCGTCTTTCTTTCAAACAACCCAGCAAGTCATCACCCAAAACCCAACAAAAATACTTCATAACATCCCTTTTTATATGCCAAAAAGTGGAGTCAATAGTCAAGGTCGAGGATTCCGTTGGAGTTTTGTTCACTAGGTTTGATGATATTTGTCGCTTATGCTTGTTCGTCGTTCGTCTGAGTTATTTTACCTGTTCTTGGAGACTCATTTAATTAGAAATTTTGCATTAAAGTTTTATTATTCCCTCTGTTCTTTTATTTTATTTCATGTGATTTTATTTATTTACATTTAAACTTTATAAATAATAATATAAGTTAGTCCTTAAATGTTATATGCTTAATCATGTTTTTGGAAATATGGCATTCAAGCTTGCTTTAAAGTTGGGAAGATTTGGACCCTAATGAATTTGGGCTTTAATTGTTGGGTTGTAGGGTATTGGCATATGATGGTTTATTTATTCAAATATCTAAAATCATACACTTCTTCCACAAGTAATTTCATAATTCATGGCCTTCATAATAATCTCAAAGTTAGGAAAGAAACAAATCATGAATGCGCTAGAATGCTTTAGGCGTATTCTTAATTAATTGAATTATCGTGATTATGTATACGTTCGCGTGACATAATTAGGATTCCCAAAACTAAAATCAAGGTATACGTTCGCACAACTTTGGGCGAAACAACCTTAAATATAATAAAAATGCTATTAATTATGTGCACGTACACGTGACATGATATTGGCACAATAAACAAAACGGATTCACACACGTGATTCGTTTCGAAGATAATTCCATATTTTAATATTAAAGCTGATATACAAAACATGGAAACCAATAAATCACAGTTTATCTAAAATTAATTTAAGCCAAGTTGTAGTCAATAAAATAACCGTGCTAGAACCACGAGATTCGGGGAATGCCTTACACCTTCTCAATGGTCAACAGAATTTCTTACCCGAACTTTATTTTTGCAGACCAATAATAATAGAGTCAAACCTTCCTTTGACTAGGGATTCAAATAAAAAGTGACTTGGAAGACCCAAAAAATTAATTCCAACTGGTGACTCTATAAATAAAATAATCCCTATTCAAATTTGTCACTTTAATTGGAAAAACTCTTTAACCCACAACAATTCATAACACATATATCTTTTGGGGAAAAAAGAGGTGTGACAGTACTGCATAAACCTTAGGTGAGTCGATCCTTGGCACTGACACACAATTAGGAAAGCCACCCTAATATCAATGGATCATGTACCCAACGACATGATTTATGTGGAAATACAAACAAACCTGACAAGGCAGTTGAAGAAGTGGTGGAAGAACAAGGTGATGGTAGCGCCACACAAGTTGAAGTAGTGGTGGAAGAACATTCACCGGGAACACGGAGATGAGATTCAGACACACCTGGGGGCACTGACCACTTTGCTAAACATCGTAATAGAGAGGGTGCTCACTCGCCTGCTGATAGAGTTCTGGGATCCGGCTAAGGTGGTGTTCAAGTTTGCCGAAGGTGAGTTAGTACAAACATTGGAAGAAGTTACTAGTTTCACGGAGCTTCCATTTAGCGGAAGGAAGCCAACATTACCAGTTACTATGCCCGGTTATAAGTTCTTGGATGCTTTAGGCCTGACTAACAGTCGGGGTCTGAGAAATATCAAGTTCGTATGGGTGAGCCTCGATGTGCTATTCGACAGGTTTGGACACCGCGAAACCTATGAGTGGTATTCAGGAGAGTGTCAGTGTGACCAAGCAATGTGGGAGAGTCTCAGGCCTATCACCTTCTTAATGGCATTGTTGGGATTATTGGTCTTCCCGCAGATAAGGGGTCGGATCAACATTAACTTATTACCCGATGTTCTGTCTACCTTCCATGGCAAACTTCAAGCTACTTTGTGAAATGACCCGACCGGTCGTTTTGAGCATTTATACTTTTCTCGGTAGTTTGAGGGTATGAGTAGCTCCGTATGATGTATTATGACTTATGTGAATCGTCGGTTTTAGTTTCAGGTCATTCGAAATCGTATTTGGAAGAATGGATTTCATAGTTGAAGCTTTAAATTGGGAGAGTTGACCAAGTTTGACTTTTTAGCATTTGACCTCAGATTAGAATTTTAATGGTTCTGTTAGCTCCATTGGGTGATTTTGGACTTAGGAGCGCATCTGGATTGTGATTTAGAGGTCCATGGTTGAATTTGGCTCGAAATGGCAAAAATTGAAATTTTGGAAAGTTTGAACGGTAGTGGAATTTTTAATATCTGGCTCGGATTCTATTTCCGGAAGTTGGAACAGGTCTGTAATGTCAAATGTGACATGTGTGCAAAATTTGAGGTCAATCTGACGTGATTTGATAGGTTTTGGCATCGATTGTGGAAGCGTGAAGTTTCAAAGTTCATTGATTTCGAATTGAGGTGTGATTTGTCATTTTGATGTTGTTATGTATATTTTGAGGCCTTAAGTAGGTCTGCATTGTGTTAGGGGGATTGTTGGTATGTTTGGACGTGGTCCCGAGGGGCTCGAGCATGTTTTGGATTGATTTCGGATCATTTTCCTTCATGTTTACACTATTGTGTCCTGCTAGTTTCTGGTGTCTCAGTCCTTCATCGCGTTCATCTGACAAGTTTCGCGAACGCATAGTGCATTTTGATCGCAGCAGAAAATTGTTCTTCACGATCGCGAAGTATGACTTGTGTTCGCGTAGAGTTGGGGCAAGTCCTCTTCGCGTTCGCATAAGGAGGATCACGTTCGCTTAGTGTTAAGGTTGACAGCTGGGAATTTGAGCGTTCTTCTATGCTATCGCGTAAGGTTAGTCGCGTTCGTGAAGCTTTGGCAGCAGCGTTTAACGTGTTTGCAAGGGGTGCATCGCGAACGCGCAGAGACTTTTGGGACAATGTGAGTTTTATTCATCGTGAACACGATGGTTTTCCCGCGTTCGCGAAAGAGGACGTCTGGGCAGTGTATATAGTACTCTATTTCAAAGGTTTCAGACATTTTTACATTTTGGGAGCTATGGAGCTCAGAGTGAGGCATTTCTTGGAGCAGTTTTCATCACAAGGATTGGGGTAAGTGTTCTCTACTCGGGTTTGGTTATATTTCATGAATCTACCTTCATTTTTGTTAATTTGATTGTGAAAGTTTAAGAGGAAATTAGGGGTTTTGGCCTAAAGTTTCATAATATAAATTTTTGAGTTTTGAAAATCGAATTGGAGTCGGATTTGAGTAAAACTAGCATGGTTGGACTCGTAATTGAATGGGTTGTTGAAATTAGTAAATTTTGTTGGGTTTCGAGGTGCGGGCCCGGGTTAGGCTTTTGGCTAATTTTGGGCTTTTTATTCAAGATTTGATCTTTTTCGATCGGGATTGGTTCCTTTAGCATTGTTTGATGTATTTGAGTTATTTTTGGTTAGTTTTGAGCCGTTTGAAGGTCGGAACGCACGGGATAGCATGTTGGAGCATCGCTTGGCTTGCTCGGTGTTGGAATTGGCTTATTCGAGGTAAGTAACTTTTCTAATCTTGGAGCTGAGGGTATAAAACCCCAAAATACGTGTGATGTGATTTGTGTTGAGGTGACGCACATGCTAGGTGACCGGAGTGTGGGCATGCACTATGTGAATTGGGACTCGGTTGTTTCCGTGGCACTGAATAGTGGCCCTATTTTGTTGATATCCGTGTTTTCACCATGTGATAAAGTAATTGAGCTGTCAATCATGCTAGATATCATGTTTTGGCTTTATGCCGATATTGTTTGGACACATAGTGGTCGTTTCTTATTATCATCTCACTGATTTTATTGATATTTCGTTCTCAGTCATATTCATGCATTCATATCATATCTCAGTCTAAGTTATTTATTGATATATCATATCATTTTTGTCGGGCTAGTTTCATGACATTGGGAGCCCGTGAGTGAGACGGGACAGATTGATGACTGAGTGAGGTCGGGGGCCTATTTGTGAGGATGTTATCACTATAGCACGTGAGTTGTCTGTGCAACACGTGAGTTATCCGTACGATTCAAGATGTTGATATTATAGCACATGAGTTGTCCGTGCGGCATGTGAGTTGTCCATGCGATTTCAGATATTAATATTGTGGCACGTGAGTTGTCTGTGCAGTACATGAGTTGTCCGTGTGGATTATAGCGCTTGGGCTGAAAGGAGACCCTCCGGAGTCTACACACCCCTAGTGAGCGCGGTTGATATTATTTGAGGGATGGATCTTCCCAGGACATGGATATTGTCCGAAGTATTATATACCTGGAGATGGATCTTCTCCACGGGTTGGATTGGCCCTACTCGGTACTGGGTGACTGATGATCAGTTGATGTGTATATTCCAGGATGGATCTTTCCTGGGCCGGATTGGCCATATATAGTACCGAGTGATTGGGCATGATGAGTTGAATGGGTGAGAAAGTGAAATTGAGTACTCTAAGAGTGTAAGTACATGAGTTCATCTCTAAGATACATTGCATTGACATACACACATGAGATGTATTTTCCTCATGTTGTATTAAATGTTTTGTGATTTCTTAATGCGTGAATTAAATGCGTGTATTAAATGAATTCTTAATGCGTGAATTAAATGTTTTGTGATTTCTTGCTTTTATAAATGAAGAAACTAACTCTTGTTTCTTTTCTTTTCTTTCTTCTTATTTTTTTTCTTACTTTATTATTACCCCCAAAAGAAAGTTGGTTTGTGTTGTCCTGAAACTGGCGAAACCACCATACAATCAAAGATCAAAGGGAAAGATGTCAGCTACAGAAAACTAGACTGAACATGCTCTAGTCATAGCCGACAGTCCGGGGCGATCGGGAGAGAAGGACAACACTAGGATTAATGAACACATGGCCAGGATGGCCGAGGAAATGGAGTCTCTAAGGGAGGAAGTACAACATATCAGGGAACTACCACATCTTGTCGTGAGAACACTTCCTCAACCACCTCGCTTACCTTCTTTGGATTCAATTCCTGACCACTTTCCTTCCACTTCACGCCAAAACAACAACACCCCAACTTCAGTCCTCGCCATTCAAGTCATACCTCCAGAAACCCCCGCAAACCCACCAAATCTCCCTATCCACACTCCCTACGTACCACAATACATTCAAACACCACAAAACCACCTATCACTACCAACACATCTCACACCCAAATTAGCACATACCTGTGGCACATACTGCTGCTCATGAGCGATATGTTCCCCCTGTATATGCTATTTCTGAACCTACCTTTACAGCACCTGTCATAGTCAGGGTGCCTTGTGAGATTGACCAATAGGCCGAGATAGAGAGGGAAGCGAGGCTTAAGGAAGAGGAATCAGTATTTGAGCAACTACAAATCTTGAGAAAACAAATGAAGAACCTCCAACTCGCCCGATGAAGTGAAAGTTAAGCCTCCAAAGTTCGATATCTTTGACAGGACAAGTGATCCACACGCGCATTTGAGGGCATATTGTTTCAAGTTAGTCGGAGTGGGGAGGAACGAGAAGCTAAGAATGAAATTATTTATAAGGAGACTAACGGGAGAAGCACTCACCTAGTATACTCGACAGGATCCGTGAAACTGGAGAACCTCGCAAGATATGGCGGAGGACTTCATAAACTGCTTTCGATTCAACACAGAGATCACTCCCAATAGGTTCACACTGGTGAACCTACAGAAAAAACCATTTGAGTCATTCCAGGAATATGCACAACGGTGGAGATCAGAGTACCCAAGGGCGCAAGCTCTGCTGGGCGATAGTGAATTAACCAAGTATTTCATTAGACGCCAGGAAGGGATATACTTCGAAACAACGATGGGATAGAAATTCTCCGAGCTGGTGAAGATGAGAGATTTTTTAAAATAGGGTATAAAATCTGGTAAAGTAGAATCCATGGCAGCACTGTAAGTTGCTAGCAAGGCAATCCAATCAGGGTCAATCGCTACCAGAAAGAAGAAGAAAGTGGAGGTCTTAGTAGTCGACCCTTACTATTAACCCAACCCACACCATGGAAGCACGTCCTATTCCCCTAACAACCGTTCACCACCACCGACCTACACTTAAGTCTATAACACCCAGCCATATTATCTCCCTCAACCACAATACAACCCTCTTCTAGCCCACAACAACCCGAACCCACAATGACCATATGATCTGGTCCAAACCACTATCCACCAAAATCGACCCACTTATGCACCACGCCCTTATCTCAATTTCAAAGAGATGGGTCCCAGAAATTATACCCAATTGCTTGAGAGATTGAAAAGAGCTGGATTGATACATCCAGTGGAAGGATGGGTTCCCGAGTATTCCTCCAAGTATTTTGATGCAACTAAAAGATACGTGTACCATTCCAACGTGCCTGTGCATTATACTGAAGATTATTTTAAGCTGAAAAATGAGATTGAAACACTGAGCAACAACAAAACCATTCAAAATTGCAATCCGCTACCAAATCACCGAAACCAGGGAGTCAACATGATCACACTGGACGAAGAATATGACCTAAAGGGAACAATTGTCACAATAGGAAATACAGAATCCCCCAGCATCCTATTTCAAAAGGCTACAATGAGTATAGTACAAATGAGACCTACAGTGACAGTTCAGACTTATCAGCGACAACTTGACACTGCTATAGGGGATGGAGAGAGTCAAGAATGCAAAACTATCCCATGGATGTACCAGCAGAAGGGGAAGGCCAAGATGATAGACTCTGCTGCATCCCATGTTATGACTAGGTGTGGGAGATGCTACGCTCCTGAAGATGAAAATCGAGGGAACTTAGGAAGAGAGCAGAAGAAGATGCCAAATTCTAGAAGAGAATGTCGATCAGGGAGTACTCCGTGGAGGAGCAGCTGAGGAAAACTCCAGCACAAATATCAATCATGGACATGCTGATGAGCTCCGACAGTCATAAGGATGCCCTGTTGAAAGTATTAAGCGGGGTAAGCGTACCAAGCAACACCATAAGTGAGGCGCTGGCCACAACAATTGGGAAATGGTGGAAAAAAATATGATCACTTTCAGAATAGACAAACTTCCCCTCAAAGGCGTAAGTCACAACAAAGCCCTTCATATCACTGTCAAATATGGGGACAAAGTGTTGTCCCAAGTACTGGTCGATGGAGGGTCAGGAGTCAACATTTTTACTTTATCTACCTTACGAGAGTTGGGAATCCATTTGAGGGAAGTCATGGAAAGCTACGTAAGGGTAAGGGCCTTTGATGGTTCGCAAAAGGATTTTATCGGAGAAATTTATTTATTTTTGCATATCGGGCCGGTTGAATTTCGATATTGTTTCAAGTAATAGATATCTCTTCTTTATACAAATTACTGTTGGGAAGACCCTGGATACACATGGCAGGGGCCGTCCCATCTACCCTGCACCAATGCATGAAATTTGAGTTGGGATGTCAGGATATCGTGGTCCACGATGATTGGTGTCACTCCGCTTATTTGGATAATGTTGTTCCGTTCATTGAAGGGCTAGACAGAGTTACTTTCCATGCAGTGGAAAATCATGTAGACCACCAAAATGGAAGAGACTGAACAAAACTTGGGAATGCAGTTGTCGTATATATCCAAGATGGATATGAGGGAGATGGTGAAATATGGATATATACTGGGAGACAGGTCAGACGGGATCACAGAGCCAATTGAACCTAATGGACAGAAAAGAAGGGCCGTCATAGGATATCAACCTCCGGTGGGGAAAGCTCATACCGGTAGCTCAGGGAAAAAGGTTTTTGTGCCAGAGCATGTTTCAAGTCAGGGCCAAAGTTCAGTACCAGAAGATGATATCCTCGATGGGATGGGAAAGCTGTTCATGAATATGATTTAAGAATGCTGTGAAGTGACTAACATCAAGACACCGACCATCAGGGATGTTGAACCAAGGGAAGAGCTGCGGAATTGGACCGCCATTCCATTTTTGGTTCGCCGGGAGTCTTGGTAGTATGGAACTATAAAAGTTTTCTTTTTGAAAAGTGCACGGTCAATTGAGTCCCGCACCATATCTGTACCTTTTTTCATTTGCCTCTTTTAAACACTTAGATTTTCCCCTTTTGATGAAATAAAAGAATCATTTTCTTAAAATATTGCAACTTTATTTACCGCTTCATTTATACTTAGCTTTTCTTTTCATTAATCAAAATACTAAAAATTCGCGTTCCGCGATTCTGACATGTAACGAAACCGTCGAGCGCAACGACCTAGATTACGAGGAGTATGATGAGAGTATGATACAGACAATCTCGCACAGGAAATCGAACAGCTGGAGAGTCAGAAAAAGTCCAACCTCGAAGAAATGGAAGTGGTCAACCTTGGAAGTGAAGAAGACGTAAAAGAAGCCAGAATCAGCATTCATCTAGAAGTCGAGCGGAGGGAAATATTGGTTGAGCTTCTCCAAAAATACATTGATGTGTTCGCATGGTCATATGATGACATGCTGGGATTAAGTACGGACATTGTCTCACATCGACTGCCCATCGATCCTACCAGACCGCCAGTCAAACAGAAACCTAGAAAATTTAAGCCCGATTTGAGTCTTAGGATAAATGAGGAAGTAACGAGGCAGATAAAGGCGAATGTGGTATGGGTCACTAATTATTCCAGCTATTTGGAAAATATTGTCCTAGTACCCAAGAAAGATGGAAAGATCAGGATATGCATGGATTATCAAGATCTTAACAAAGCTAGTCCAAAGGATGACTTCCCTTTACCAAATATCCACATCCTCATAGACAACTGTGCGAAGCGTGAACTGCAGTTGTTTGTGGATTGTTTCTATAGGTACCACCAAATCTTGATGCACGAGGAAGGCGCAGAAAAGATAGCCTTCACCACACCTTGGGGAGTGTACTGCTATAGAGTCATGACGTTCGGTCTTAAGAACGCCGATGCCACCTACATGAGGGCCATGACGACCTTTTTTTACGACATGATTCATAAAGAGATTGAAGTATATGTGGATGACGTCATCATCAAGTGTCGAAAGAGTTCAGATCACTTGGACGATTTGAGGAAATTTTTCAAACGCCTGCGGAGGTACATTTTGAAATTGAACCCGACAAAGTGTGCGTTCGGAGTCCTTGCTGGAAAATTATTGGGCTTCATCGTAATAAGAAAGGGATAGAACTGGACCCATCAAAAATCAAGGCCATTCAAGAATTGCCACCACCAAAGAGTAAGAAAGATGTGAGGAGTTTACTTGGTAGACTAAATTATATCAGTCGCTTCATAGCCCAGTCCACGATAATTTGTGAACCCATTTTCAAGTTGCTGAAAAAGAATGCTGCCACAAAATGGACAGAAAAGTGCCAAAAAGCCTTCAAAAGACTCAAAGAGTATATGTCAAATCCATTAGTGTTGGTTCCCCCCGAACCCGGGAAGCCATTATTACAATATCTATCAGTATTGGATAATGCCTTCGGTTGTGTGTTGGGACATCATGATGGAACTGGGAGAAAGGAGCAGGTCATCTACTACTTAAGTAAGAAGTTCACGCCATGAGATTCCAAATATACTTTGATAGAATGCACTTGTTGTGTTGTGACTTGGATTGCCAGAAACTAAGAAATTACATGTCTGCATCCACTACACATCTGATATCTTGGCTTGACCCGCTCAAGTACATCTTCCAGAAGGCGATGCCGACCAGAAAGCTCGCTAAATGGAAAATTCTTCTCAGCAAATTTTGGTACATAACTCAGAAGGTTATCAAGGGGCAAGCTTTAGCCGAGCACCTCGTATAGAATCCAGTGGATGGGATTACGAGCCACTCACTACGTATTTTCCCGATGAAGAAGTATTATTTGCTGGAGTAGATATTGCAGAATCGTACCCTGGATGGAGAATGTTTTTTATGGAGCAACAAACCATAAGGGAGTCAGAATTGGGGCAATCTTAATTTCGGAATCTGGCCATCACTATCCAGCATCGACAAAGATAATATTCCCTTATACCAATAATATGGCTGGATATGAAGCATATCTCCTTGGGATCAGAATGGAAGTCGACATGAACGTCAAAGAACTCTTGGTCGTAGGTGATTCCGATCTATTGATACACCAAGTCCAAGGGGAGTGGTCCACCAAAAATGTCAATATCCTTACATCTATTGATGCATAAAGTTCATGAAGATTGTGTTCAAGCACGTCCCCAGGATTCAGAACGAGTTCGCTGACTCCCTTGAAACTCTATCATCTATGATTTAGCATCCAGACAAAAACTACATCGACCCTATCGAGGTACAGATCAGGGATCAACATGCCTATTTGTTCCATGTAGATGAAGATCCAGCCGGTAAGCCATGGTATCACGACATCAGAAAATTCCTTGTAACCAGAGAATACCCGGAGAATGCCACTAATAGTCAAAAGCGAGCCCTCAGGAGGTTGGCAAACCACTTTTTCCTCAGTGGGGAAGTCTTGTACAGGAGGACCCCAGATTTAGGTTTGTTGAGATGTGTAGATACTGCCGAGGTAACGATGTTATTGGAAGAAATACATGCAAGAACGTGTGGACCCCACATAAATGGGTTCACATTAGCCAAGAAGATCTTGGGAGCTGGATACTTTTGGATGACTATGGAAAGCGATAGTATATGCTACGTACAGAAATGTCACCAGTGCCAGATTCACGGGGATTTCATCTGGGTTCCGCAAAATGAGTTAAACGTAATGGGTTCACCCTGACTGTTCGCCGCTTGGGGCATGGACGTGATTGGACCCATAGAGCCCGCCACATCGAATGGGCATCGCTTCATCTGGGTAGCTCTCGACTATTTCACTAAATGGGTCAAAGCATCTAACTACAAGGCCGTCACAAAGTAAGTAGTGGCAGATTTCGTCCGGAACAACATCGTCTGTAGATTTTGAATATCAGAGACTATCATCACTGACAATGCCACCAACCTCGACAATGACCTCATGAGAGAAATCTATGCGAAGTTCAGGATCGTCCACCACAACTCCACGACCTACAAACCACAAATGAATGGGGCAGTCGAGGCAGCCAACAAGAATATCAAGAAGATTCTACGAAAGATAGTGGACAGTCATAGGCAATGGCATGAGAAACTATCTTTCGCCTTACTAGGTTATCGGACCACCATGAGAACATCCATTGGGGCAACGCCGTACATGTTAGTATAAAGCACGAAAGGTGAGATACCAACAAAAGTCGAGATACCATCTTTAAAGGTCATTCAAGAGGCCAAGTTGGACGATGTATAGTGGATACGGGTCAAACAAGAGCAACTCATGTCCAATGCATTTAACAAGAGGGTGAAGCCTTATCAGTTCGCACCGGGGGAGCTGGTCCTGAAGAAGATATTTCCCCTCCAAGAGGAAGCCAAAGGAAAGTTTGCACCAAACTGGCAATGTCCTTATGTGGTTCACCGAGTATTGTCTTGTGGAACTATAATATTGGCATAAATGGATGGAAAAATCAACACGAAACCAATCAATTCAGACACAATAGACAAATAGAGTTAGGTTTTTGCTGTAATAGAACTACGTTCAATCTGACTTCCCAAGGAGGGATACGTAGGCAACCCACATAGGGTTCAGTTTCTCTCCCTCTTTTCTTTTGAAATATAAAAACCAAATATAACTTTTGTATGTTGCTCCGGAACTACACCGACTTGATTTCCTCAAAAATGAATACATAGGCAATCCTCATCAGATTTAGTCATCTTTTGTAATTGAACTACGTTCCGGCCTGCTTCCATTTGGATACGTAGGTAGTTTGAGTCATACTCGGCCATTTCATGCTTAATCTCATCATTTTTGCATCTATTTTAATTGAACTACGTCTTGACCTAATTCCATTTGGATACGTAGGCTGCCTGAGCCAGGCTTGATCATCTTCATCATATTTTGTTATCATATATGAACTGTGTTTATACCTGATTCCATTTTGGATATGTAGGCAACCTGAAAGGGTTCGGTCATAACCTTAGAAAAAACCTTTCTAATGCATTATTTTGAATTAGGACGCGGTCGCAACGGGAATCAGTCACGTTATCAAGCATCACGAAGCATCGACATCAATAGGACAAAGTTTCAAGAATAGACACTCGTGTGAGGAGAACTTTTCGTAACATGTCATAATCTGGAACGGCGACATTTGCATTAAAATAAAGCTTTTCAAAATTGTTTTTCTAAAAAATACAGCAATATGTTCCACCTTCTGAACTTCATGGCATAACCATATCAGAGGCAGGGCAAACCAACAATGTGGTCGACAAAAACCAACTTCCCTGCTCCCACTAAAAATTTTTCTTTGAATGCAGGGTCAACAGGAAGCAAAGAAGCGTTGAGTCCAAACTGGGGCAAATGACAAATCCACCACCTTCCCAAGATTATCTCCCTTTACTCCCTTACTTAAATTCTTCTGGTACAACTAAAGCTTATCTTTGAATACTTTATAGGTACTTCGGAATCCAACTGCTGATATGGAAAAGGCACTGTATTTAGCAACCAGTCTGGTCAACCAATCGGAGCACCTTGTACAAACGAATCGTTGGCTTTACCAAGTAAAGCCCTCTATATAGCAAACCCCCTGCACAACCAATCGGATCACATTGTACAAAATGAACCGTTGGCTTCACCAATTGAAGCATGGCATATAGAAAACCTCTTGCTCAACCAATTAGAGCACCTTGTACAAACGAGCCTCCGACTTTTCTAGTTGAAGTCTTGTATATAGCAAACTGTCAGCCTTCGATCGAAGCGCCCTATACGAATCAAATGTCAGCTTCGCTAATCGGAGCCTTGTATAAAGCAAACTCTTTATTCCACCAATGGAACAATCTGCACCGCTGCTCCGTCGCAACGGAGGCCAGAATAGACAGTCGCAAACCTCGTCACCGACATTCTGCTAATTGATGGCTGTAACTTAGCTTCGCAGTCCAAAGTATCTCTTGGTCATGATTTTCTTTCCTTTGCTACTACTTTTAAAGTTTTGACATTTTTCTCCTGCAGCGTCAGGCATGATTACGGTTTAAGTCAATCACTCCCAAGCGGAGATTATCTTACATTTTTTGTGCAATGCTATCCCAACAAGCGCAGACGCACTCTACAAATCAAGCTCTCTCAACAGGTAGAGACATCTCCTCAGTGCAAAGCTCTCCCAACAAGCGGAGACGCAATTTATAGGTCAAGCTCTCCCAACAAGCAGAGACACTTTTTCAATGCTCCGACAACTGCGGAATGGTACATAGCCCGGCTAACAAATCGAGTCAAGATCAAGTATCCTATTATCCCGATCCCAAATAACGGCTCGCTGGCAGCCAGGAATCATCATTCCTACATCATCTATATCACATCATACTATATTTTGCAATACAATATATGGGTATGTGTGTATTTTATTTTTGCAGGAACACACATCGCAACGTGGAACTATTTCTAAGCAGCAAACCAAATTACAATGCTATGAAGGACAAAAGACTCATTAGCGGGCCAAGGATCCAAGTTCAGACACAAATCGACCAATGGAACTCCAAATCCTCAAATCCTTCAAGTCAAGCCGCAAATTCAAGCCATCGCGTGTGCCGAATCCTCCGTATCGCCATATCGTCATAATACGATACTGGGACAATTCCTGCGAGTATCGCTTCCTCAAAAACAATCTTCATTCCAGAACTACATGAGGCCTGATCCTCGTTAAGCCTGAGGTATGTAAGTAATTCAAAGCCGAAATTCGGCCCGATTCCCTAAATTTCCTAATAGGAATTCTCTAAATCGTGCAATTTATAATCATCGTGCCACTCTTACAATACATCCCTAAAGTCGGGATAAAAATAGCTTTTGAGGGGCAACCGTTGACGACCAATTTTGACCCTCCCTTTTAAAATTAATTTATTTGCACTTATAATTTACAATGAATGTTTTGAAAGTATTTTTTATTGATAAATACCTATTTTACAAAATCGATTAAGTATTAGTTTTGAAATTAATAACCTAGTACTAACATTATGTAATTATAAATATACTTACTACATTTATCGTTGAGGAAATTTCTAAATTACACCATATAGGTTTTATAATTAATTTCATTAATTATTTGTCAAATTTTGATTAATTAGATTATTATTTTCAAATTGGTATTATGATTTAGAAGACAAAGTATTTCATAAATAATTAATTATAATAATTAGTAGTATGTTTGGTCATTATAATTTTACTATATTTTATTGAAAATAATTAATTTTATTTAAATTAATTTTAAAAGGGTTAGAAGATGAAAAGGCTACAATTACAAATCTCCAATTAAACACAACATGGTCATCTTTTAAACTAATTTTGGCCCAACACCAAGCTCAATCCGGAAAAAGCACCTAGCCCAGACACCCCCCTCTTTCCATCTTGACGATCCGCGTCCATCTCCCTAAACCAATCAGAGCACGCCATGTCACTCGCCTCTCTCACTCACAAAGAAAGCACAATTAACCTGGACCATTAATTTATCAGATCGACGACCCGCATTTTATCCTCCTTTTTTCTTTAACTTTTTATAACTCCACTAGACTTGATCTCACCCGTCCAAGTCCAACAATCCAATGGCCATGGCTTTTTCATATTTAATTCTTTAATGCCCAAATTATCAGGGCCGTTGGTCAATAGATCCAATAGCCCAGATCCCATATCTTTTTCATAAACATAGAGACAACCCCCCAATTCCCCTAACCCTAATCATTCACTCCAAACACTCAGCCGCCCTCTTTCCCCTTCGTCTCTCATCTCTCTCAAACTCTCAGACCTGTCAAACACCCAAACCATGCACTAATTAGTGCAAGGTCATGAATCATGATCACAAAATGTTCCTTCTGCCTTCATTGCCCATGATTCTCGTTAAATCTTTGCTCATTTCTCCTTTGAGACTGAAAACCCCAAATCCGAAAACCCTAACCTAAATATGAAACTTTAAATCATCTATGGTTTTCAAATCAGTGGCATGTATGGACATCCGTTCTCGAAACTCATCACTTTCTTTATATTTTCATCATTTAATCTCAATAGCCCTATTCGAAGAAGTCAGACCAAAAAGATGAAACTTTAACTTGCTAGATCTCCTCCTCCGTATTTTCAAATCAAAGCGAGTTTGAGACGCGAGCGGGCTTTAATGTTGATTTTCGACACCCGGAGGTCATTGATTATCTTCCCTCCTCTCAGGTAAAATCCCTAATGATTTCCCCACCTGTCTCTCTGATTTTCACTCGCCTATGCTTGTATCATCTAGCAGTTGTCTTCTTCCACTACTGAATTTAAAATCTGCTGAAACCCTAAGCCAATAATGGCACTATAGGAAGGGCTTTCAGTTCTCTCTCTAACCATACCTAAGACAACAAGAAAACCTAACATTATCAACCTGTAAAGCTAATAGGCACAATAAGGTATCAAAGAATTTTCTTAGAAAAATTCTCTCTTTAGTTCTGAGTAGTAAATTTAGCTAGGGTTCTAATTAGTTTCTTGTTTCTCTCTGATTCTGACTATTGCATTGGTCAGGCGAACTTCTGATCCTATACGGCTAAAAAGAACCTTTAGTTTTTTTTGCTGCTCAATAGGAGGTCAGTATGCCTTTATCCTCTCTCTCTCTTAGTTGCTTCATTTAAAATCATGAACGTGTTCCTTTTATTTTTGGTTAACTGTTTAGTCTATAATATTTATCCAGCATTTAATTACTTATTTTGGTGCACTATGACTTTTTAAGTGATTTATGATAAGTTGTGTTTATTTAATGTTAATTAGGTAGTTGCATGACTTTAATGACCTCATTGTTTGTATTGAATAGCGTATGTGTTTAAGTTGTTTAACTTGATGATTTCTCACATCTGCCTAAGACCTCACACCTTACTCTAATGTTCTGTTATAATCTTCATGCTGCATCTTGAGTTCTGCTAAGGTCCTGTTGCAAATTTTATAATCTTCATATTGTATTTTGAGTTTTATTCCTCTTAATTCTCTATTATAACCTTCATGCTCATCATGTTGTATTCTAAATTTTGTTCCACCTAATGTTCTGTTATAAGTCCTCATGATTCATTATGTTATATTCTCTTGAGTTCTGTATTTAGGTTCTTATATAGTCATCATGTTTAACATGCAACACCCTTCTAAGTTATGCTATCCTACTTAGGCTTTTCTGTTCATCATGCCATATTTATGAGTTCTATCATGCTATACTTAAGGTTGTTATTGCATTTTTCACGTTTAACATGTCATGTTCCTTTAGGTTCTGTCATACTAAATGTGGAATGTTATTAGATAACCTTAGCTAGGGTATATATGAAATACATAGAACAATTTTGCCTCACTAGGTTAAGGCTTATAAAACTCGAGTGTTCAAAAAATGCTTTCAATATTTATTAGTCCTTAAGTATCTTTTGAATCCTCACTATGACATAGTATTTGTCACAATCAATCTATCTCCTGTGAGTCAGACTATAGTTGTGCCCTGATGATTATCTCTGCAGTCTGAATATGACTCCATCATGTTTAACTATTCAACTAATCATGTGAAGCTGATTTAAGTCTGTTAAGTGTGATGTCTCGCATACCCTTACCCCCCAATAATACTGACAACCCGATTCTTCAATGTTTGGGTCTCATCTTGTCTTGTGAAGTCATAATCTTGATTGAAATATATGTATGTGTGGGAGTTTGGTATGAACCTTTCTTATCCTTCATGACTTCACATTTTGAACAATTTTTTAAACGTATGCTCAGTATTTTCTTTCCTTTGTTATTCTGGATTGAATCTGCTATAAGGGAAATCTTCTACTATTATTGGTTGAATGCAATAAACTATTTGTATCATTGTCTGAATCTGTATTAATGATCTCAAGGGATTCAAGTAATGTCATTAACCTAAGTGCATGCTCATGTGTGATCAGCGTCAAAGCATTAGTCTCTATATCCTAAATTTGGTATAATTCCAAACTATATGCCTTATTTGTCTATGAGATGTATGATCTCTGTTATCTAATTTTCAGCAATAACAACCTAAGTATTCTTGTTGCCACATATGCCTAGAAGTCTGATTTTCAAAAGAAGTTCATATGTGTGCTTCACTTATTTAATGCTGAAGTATAGTGTCACGACCCAAAATCCCTGCGAAAGACTCGTGATAGCACCTAGTCTCTAAAACTAGGTAAGCCTAACATTAATGAAATAACGACAATGTTTACTAACATCGAACAGTTTCGAAATAAACATTTCTATACAATTTACAATCCTAAAACTGGTAGTACAAGTCATAAGCCTTTCTAGGAGAGATTTTACATAATGAATACATCACTGTCCCGGAACAAAAGGAAACAATGGAAATAAATACAATAGAAAGTGTACCTTGACAGCATAAAGCTAACAAGGAAGGAATATCAAGCAATACCAATAGCAAAAAGAAATCGGATTACAAACAGTAGTAGCGACAAGCAAAACACAAATGGCAACAAGAAATAGCCAAGTAATTAAACAACAACATAGTTGGGATACAGATAAGTGTAAATGTGCTCAAGTAGGAAAAACGATGTCAACTCAACCAATCAAATCGTTTCTAATACACGATTCCAATAATCCCAATTCTCATAATCTCATACCATAAATCTTATCTTCCAAACCATTAACACACAAGGCATCTTATGCCCACATCTTTCCATCTCACTTTGCACGGAAAAATTCACGTGCTACTCGGTATATAATATCCGTGTCAAATGCTAATTAAGATGTTCAAGAGATTCCATCTATATATCATAAAATAAATTTACAGTTTTTAGACCAAATAGGAAATCAGCGAGAAATATGAGTTTATTTTATAAATCATTTGAGTGAAAAAAAATAACATTTTCAAATAAAATACAACATCGAATAAGCTATTGTATTTAGTATGAAATTTATTAAATCAAAACATAATAACAATTCCTTTTTAAGTAAAATAAAAACCTCATACAGATTATTGAGATTAAGTTGAGAAATCAATTGAAATAAAATATAACAATTATTAGAAATAGTAAATACTGAAATAGACGGCGAGTTCTAACTCAAAAGTCACACGAGGTAGCATGATATTAATTCTTTTATTTTAAATCACTATATTACTAACAACTCAGCAGGGCGGGAAGTAATGACTCAACATAGTAAATTTACCTTGAAAATCAATTTACCAGAATGATAGTATTAGGAAAAGAGCTCAGGAAATCACGGCAAGGAAATAAGACAATGACAATAACTCAACCCCCAGAAAAATAGTGACAACCGGAATTACGAATTCTCAGAGCCTCATACGAATGAACTGAAGCCAATACGATAAAGCAGGGAATACAAAATACAAAATATGCTGTGACGCGCAACCTGATCCCACCATATAAGATCAACTTCATAATTCACCCTTATTTTACCATAATAATCCATCCTTATTTCACATGTTGCGGCGTGAAATCCGATCCCACCGTACAATATCAATATCAATATCAATATCATAACAATAAATAAAATATGTTGCGGCGTGCAACCCGATCCCACCATATAATATCAATATCATAATTCACCCTTATTTCACCATAATAATCCACCCTTATTTCATCTGTTGCGGCGTGTAACTCGATCCCATCGTACAATAACAATATCATAATATAAATATCATCCCTTATTCCACCACCTCCCTTATTTCACCTGTTGCGGCGTGCAACCCGATCCCCCGTATAATAATTTAAATCAACAACAATAATTTAATAACTAAATTTACCAGAATTTCTACAATCAAGGGTATGAGTACACCGCAACAAGGGAACCACGTAAAATTAAAGGAATACAACAACCTTTACAAAATGACAAGACATGTAAGGCACATGATAACTAAGCAGGCAATCACAACAATTTGGACATGTAGCAGATATGCACATAGTCATAGAAGGACTCAACAATTAAGAGGTAACAAGGCGATAACTTCAGCTAAGGCATATAAGGGGCAAACAACAAGTAAGAGGTACGATAAGTGCTAACAACGTCAAATAGAGCATGTGAGAGTAGCCTAACAACAAGATACCTCATGTTATGGAAATTTAATCAAAGGCATATGAAGAGACTAGACAATCTAAACCGGTCAATACCACATATAGACCGTGTACCCACTCGTCACCTTGCGTACACGGCTTTCACATAACAATATAGCACAATTAACTCAATTCCTAAGGGGTGGTTTTCCCCATACCAAGTTAGACAAGACATTTACCTCAATTCGGCCAACTCAATACTCAATTTAGCCTTTTCTTTCCCAATTCACCAATGCTCGGCTCAATCTAGCCAAAGACGACTTAAATACATCAAACAATGCAAGAGAAAACAATTTCAATTAACAAAGCTATGATCCTTATACAATTTGCAAAAAGTCAACAAAAGTCAACTCCCCTGGCCCGCATCTCGGAACCCGATAAAATTTACAAAACTCGAACACCCATTCCGATACGAGTTCAACCATACCAAAATTATCAAGTTCTAATACCAATTCATCCGTCAAATCATCATTTTACAATTTTGAAAAATTTTACAAATTTTCCTTTAGATTCCCATGAATTTGATGTTAAATCTAAGGTATAATCACAAAATATAATTGCAAATTGATTAAAGGCACTTACCCAATGATTTGATATGAAAATCCTCTCTCATAATCGCCCACTCTCGGATCTAGGGTTCAAAATATGAAAAAATAAGCTAAAACTTGGAACGACCAGCTATTAGCAGGCTGCAGATGTCGTATTTGCGACAGGGTGGTTCGCAAATCTGACCGCCACAAATGTGGACAAAACATCGCAAAAGCGAACAGGAAGATTTTTGCTAAGGTCGCATTTGCGACACAATGCTTTGCAAATGCGAACAGGGAACCTTCGCAAATGCGAGGAATTCTTCGCAAAAGTGAATTCTTGCCCAGCAGCCCAGGTTCGCAAATGCGAGGCTGCTTCCTAAATGCAATAGTCGCATTTGCGACCAAAACATCACAAATGCGATTAAACCAGAACCAACACTTAATAATTTATTAAAAACAATCCGAAACCAATCCGAAACTCACCCGAGCCCCCGAGGCTCCAAAACAAACACCCACACAAGTCTAAAAAAATAACATGAACTCGCTCACGTGATCGGAACACCAAAATAATCTATAGAACCACGAATCGGATGCCAAAACACATGAAAATCACCATGAACTTCAAGAACTTCTAGAATCGCAACCAAGTGTCCGAACCATATCAAATCAACTCCAAATGACACCAAATTTTGCAAGCAAGTCCCAAATAACGTAATAGAGCTTCTCCAACTTTCGTAACCGCATTCCGACCCCGATATCACCAAACTCTTGGTCAAACCATTCACTCCTCCAAAATTTCAACTTTCCAATTTTTGCCAAATTGCTTCAAATTACCCAACGGACCTCCAAATCTAAATCCGAACTCACGCCGAAGTCCAAAATCACCACCCAAGCCTATTGGAACAATCAAAATCCAATCCTAGGTCAAATACCCAAAAGGCACACCTTGGTCAATTCTTTCAACTTCGAGCTTCTCAAAATGAGAGTCACTTCTAAAAATACTTTTTGAACCCCTAAAAAACCCGAACCGATGATGCATGCAAGTCATATTACACTATGTGAAGCTACTCGTGACTTCAAACTGCCAAACTGGACGCAAATTTCCAAAACGACCAGTCGGATCGTTACATATAGGGGCTATTCTATGTGTCTATTTCTATGTTATTCTGCTAAGGAAAGTAGGATCCTGTGGTAGGAAATTCCATAGTGGGTGGTTTGCATTGAGAGGGCCTCATTGGCATTCAAACCTATAGGGAACAGTTAGTCATTAGTAGTTAAAGGTATTTGGGAGTAGAGTTTAACTCTAGGTTGGGCTGTTCTCCCCGGCACAAGCATTGCCCTGGGCCTTGAGACCCTTGGGAACTTTGATGTTTCGGTTGATTTAAAGTGGGCATCGACCTTGAGTAGAACTCTCACCTTAGCCTTTAATTCATTGACACTTATTACTCTCTTTGGGTTTGGTGTTTGATGGAAACAAAAAGTATTCAATGTGGATCATTCACTATACACGACCTCTGAATTAGCATGATTCCCTTAGCATTTAGGTATTGTTAGTCATCTCTTCTTTTAATCTTTGCTTAGTATGATTCCCTTATCATTTAAACATTGTCAGTAATTTCTTTTAGTCTTTGAATTTTATATGGATATGTATACAATACTGTTATTCTAATAACCTTCTCTTTTTTGTTTGGGCATGTACAAATGATTTGGGCATGTTGAAGTTCTTTAAGAACTCAGGCCCAAGTCCAGCTCTACTATTGTCTGAGGGTCTATCATCGCTCGTCATTTGTTACTGTTGGGCCGGACTTTTGAGGCCCAAACCTCCCAGAGTCACTTCATTCCCCTCACCTCTTTACTTATTATTTCGCTATTCCTTAGTTTGCACTATGTCATTGCTCGTTGATATTTGCTGTTGTTATATCTCATTATGTATGTGACAAGTATATATATTGGATTGAATGTTTGTCCTTATCTTTTAATTCATAGAATGACTTAGGCAAGCTTAATGACCCTAGGATTAAAAGAAGCCTTAGTTAGCAATCAATTTCATATCCGCTAATCGTAAGCTGTTATTAATTTGTCACGCTTTACTAACTTGATGGTAGGCTATAATCTCATATTTTAGTCGATTATTACTCTTCAATTTACTGCACTTTAATTAAGTTTGAGCTTTAATCGATAGTGTTTTGCACTTATTATGTATTTTATGCCTTGTAGGAGTGATTCCGAGTGATGTAGATGTTATGGAGCTAATTCGGGTGATTTGGAGATTTGAAGTCTGAGTAAAAGCCCAAGGAATTAAGCTGGGATTGCATTCTGGGGTCGAACACCACGTCTGGATGTCAAAATCGGAGCAAAAAGTCGGACTCTGAGAAAAGTGTACAACCGCGGCGCGTGGCGCGCCACGCCTGTACAAAAGTCCTGAAGTCTGTCAGAACAAGCTCTATGAACTTTCCCACAACCGCCCTGCCTGGCGCGTCTCCCCATGCCCGCATCTGTGCAATATTTACAGAGTTATTTTCCTATTTCACATGGGAGAAGATGTTTTTGTCTGGGCCCGACCCTACTAAATATAAATACATGTAAAAACGTTATTTTATGGACTTTTGACACATCTTAGACCTAAGTAAGCCAAGGAAGAGGTGGAGATGCAAAAGCTCAAGGATTTTATCATTCAATCTTCACTGAAGACAAAGGTTTGGATTATTTTATGTTTTCCTTTAACCTAAACATTGTTATGATGAATTACTCCATATCCATGGAGTAGTTCTCTTTATGGTTTGATGGATTTGGTGTATTGATACTTGTTTGTGGATAATTAACTCTAGTGTTATGTATTGAATCGTTTTGGTTGTTGTAATTGTTGCATCTACATTCACTTGTTCGTGTAATCGAGAGAGGCATAACATGTGATATTATTGCATTATATTTCGTTGGTTGAAATCATTAATTCTTCTTAGTAATCAGAAGAGGCTAGTTGAATTGTTGATTAAACTTAGTTAGGAGGATAATCGAGATAGGTTCTTCTAAATACCAATCCACTACGAATTCTTTCATATCTTCACGTGTTTAAAATTGGTTCATCTTGTGAGGTTGAGACTTGACCGAGAGAGGAGTTTCTACTAATCAATTGAACTAATAACCAAGTGAATTTGAGAGACTCACTTGAGCATTAGAAGTGAATTATCTAGAGTTAAATCCTAAACATTTATCTTGCACCTATCCTATCAACTCTATTGTTAACTTCCTTTGCTTAATACTTGCGTTGATTGTCATTAGTCAATTTGTTTAGACTCTTAGTTAATTTTAGTTTTAATCACATAAACCTAAATTGTTGATCATCTTGGATACAAATCTAGTTACAAACTATGATAATACTTTTTAACGCCAATCCATGTGGATACGATATTTTAATTTACTGTATTCGACTAGCGAGCATATTTTAGTGTGTGTTTTAAGCTCGTCATACCTCTATTCTTAAAGATTTTTGAAGCCCAAAGTCTTAATAAAGGCAGTTGTCCCTCTTTCAAAAAAAAAATCATAATTGTCGCGAATTTGATCTTTCTAAAAGAAATCAACCATTTCGAAAGATTAAGGTTATGCTGCCCTAAAATAAAAGCTTTAAAATAGTTTTCTGCTTCAAAACTAAGGTATATCTTAGAGTCATTTGCATAACACTTTTTTTTACCATGTTAGAATGACCCGAACCTCCATAATTTAGGACATAAAAGGCTTTAATTTGGTTTCCTTTTTCATATTTTATACAAACGTTTCCTTCTTTCAAAGTTCCTTTTAAGCTTATATATGCTAACACTAATTTTCCTAAAGACTTTTCTTTAAATCCATCCTCTTTAAATCATACTCTACCGTTATAGAAATTATGTCTTAATATGTGGTAAGCTATACCCTTAGAGCACTAGTTAAGGCATAGTACAAATAATTAATTCCAAATCTAGTCTAAGTCCTATGGAGCTACCTCAGGTAGATTTTAAGGGGTGCCTAACAACTTTCCCTTAGAAGAACAAGAACCCTTACCCATGATCTCATCGGTTAGTAGACTAATAAAGAATACAACCTTTAGTAATTAAATAGGTACCCTAGTATACATTTAAATATTAGGTGGCGATTCTCTTTCATCAACAACAGAGAAACCAAGCACTCGTCGCATCTGCGATAGCAAATCCACTTCAACGGTCGCACTTATGTACCCAGGGACCGCACATGCGATTGCGTAGATGTGCTCAGCTCCCCGCACATGCGGCTTCTCGCCCTCCTGTCCGAATTCGCTTTTGTGATGAAGACCTCGCATATGCGGATTCGCTTGTGCGACTGAGTTTCTGCAGATGCGGCTACACCAGCACCAGAAATTTCTTCAGTCGTGCTGCATGAGACAAAATAATCTGAACCTCGCCCGAAACTCAATCGAGCTCCTCGGGACCCTATCCGAACATACCAATGAGTTCCAAAATATAACACAGACCTACTCAAGGCCTCAAATCACTCATAACAACATCAATACCACGAATCGCACCTCATATCAAACTTAATGAACTTTTGAACTTTCAACTTCCAAAACCCGTGCCGAACCATATCAAATCAACTCAGAATTGACTCAAATTTTGCACACAAGTCCCAAATGATATAACAAAGCTATTCCAATTCTCGAAACCACATTCCAAACCTGATATCTTCAAAGTCATTTCTCGGTCAAACTTATGAACATTCCTAGCCTTCAACTTGCCAACTTTCGCCAATTAGTGCCGAAACCTTCTAGAAATCTCCAAATACAAATCCGAGCATACGCCTAAGTCCAAAATCATTACCCAGACCTAACGGAACAATCAAAACTCCAATCCGAGGTCAAATATTCAACGCTTCCAACTTAAAGCTTCCTAGATGAGAATCATGCTTCCAAATCAATTCTGAATCACTTGAAAACCAAAACTGACGTTTCACGCAAACCATAATACATCATACGAAGCTACTCAAAACTTCAAATAGCTGAACGGAATGCAAATTCGCAAAACGACTAGCCGGGTCATTACATTCTCCCCACTTATACATATGTTGGTCCTCGAACGTGCCAAGAGTCATTCCAAGGCCATCAATTCACTGTGTAATCTTACTATGAACATACCCGGAGGTGATCCCACGTCACCCCAATCCATCTAAGTTCGTCAACTCAACATAACCGAAGATTCTTCCTTCAACCTGAGCCCATAAACCTTGGGACCCAATTTCCAACATCCAGAATTCCTTACAAGACCCAAATCTCGCATCTACACTATGTATAAGTTTAAACAAGTTGTATCAAGCCATAACCATAACAAAAAATCTCGCATCTACACTCGCATAGTCGTAGCAATAATTCCTGATCACTCTAGCTGCTCAAAAATAAATCCGGTACCGGTAAAAATCCTCATATCATATAAAACCTCCTTCAAAACCTTTGTACATTGTCAATGATGAAAGAAACGCGCAGAAACTCATAACCACTCATCAGATCAACAATCCATGGAGTTCTCTCTCGTCCGACAAGAACCAAAGCCAAATTCTAAGCTGACTTCTAATTTTAGTCTTCCAAACATACCGTAATCATATCCGATAGTACCCATTCTAGGTCCAATGACCTCATATCATCAAACACAACCATTATGTTGACATGCCACACCAATACAACCTAAGCCACAAACCGTGCAATCCATGCACCAATAAGAAAAAATTCAAATGCACTTAAAATAGAAAGTGACTCAGATGAAAGAAACGTCTCGCAAGTTCAACATATACCACCACAAGCGCAATGCTATGGACCTATTACACATAGTACAAACAAGACACACAAATCTAACACAAAGGATCATATCCCAACATAACTCCACTGCAATGCGTGACACTATCCAAACACCGGTCCATATGAAATACCTCATGCCACAATGCTGAAAATTAACAACCACAACCACATGCAATTCGATATCAAATACATGAAGTGCATGTCCATAACCATGGTGAAGCGAGTAACACAATATACCACAGCCCGAAAAGACCATAACCAAGGCGCAATCAACCATTCAACACCCCAAGAGCCATCTCGCTCGAATTCCGCTACAAAGCCCAAACAGAACCGCATCATGTTTGCATATAACAAACAATTCACAACCCCTCGTAGCATAGAAGAGTAATACACAGAACATATCAGAACACGAACAAGCTCAACACAAACCGAATGAGACACCCCTCAATGCTAATAGTTCTGAGTCAAAAAATCCGAATCGGTATAGAATACGCATCCTCATTGGGCCTACCAATGGGCCCCCAAATCAACTCCGGTCATCCCCAAATGGATAAATGGCCCTCCAAACTCCACAATGACCTAAACATGACACGTACCACCATCTGGCTAACTTTGGCCACATCTTCACAGTCCGCAACCCCGAAACTATCTGCTTCTGAGAACTTCTAGTCTCCAAATCCATAGAACATATGAATCACCATTGTCGATCCCAACTCCACCATCGAATGACTAACACATCTCTCTCACACAATCATCCCGATAAAAATTCTTCTACAATTATTCCGTTCCACATTGCAAAATCTGAAATCAACAGTCAATCAACTAGGCGAGTACCACAATACCAATGAATCATCCGTAAGTCAAAACACGGTGCACCTTCTGAAATGTGCACCCTTCTCAGGAAAAACCAAGTAGAAATAGCATTCATCTAATCATCTGAAACCGCCCATGCTATCTAATAATTCATGAGTTTGTCTGCAAAACTAAATCGTGACCTCGCACATGCAAATCTCAATCCTACACGACGTACCTCATTTATCATGCCATTATATGAAAATACGAGAACCACATTATCGACCCTGAGTCACAAGCAGATTACGTAAACGATCAGTTGGAAACATTCCACTTGATTCCATCCAGGAGAGAATTATAACACACAACATACCTCTCATACCTGCAGATAATATCCATCTTAAATTATTGCAGAAATCATCGAGAACTCTACGAGACCCATTTGCACATGACTAAGCCATCAGACCTGAATTCCTTGAACCCAACTAAGTCACGCAACTCTCCAAGCCCAAGCCTATTGCCACAAAACACTTGTAAATACTTACCACATCATAAGTACCCAAAGAACTAATCATATCCATTACTGTGTTGATCCAACCAACTATCAAGCTATCTTTTTTCTCTGAGTTCCTTCTGAATTGCCATAAAGTTAACACTCTTCCTTGACAGTACACTACCATCCTTAACCCAAATCTCACTACAAGAGATCCTATCATAAAACCACACTACCTTAAGGCCCATAAGCCGTTGTATTTCTTCCTAAGCACCCCAAAGGTACCCCAACTGAGACACATACTCTAAAGAGACCTTCTGTGAATTTAAAGTTATTCCTTTTACCTTTCTGATACTGTAATATAGAATCCAATAATGATACAGAAATATCGCGAGTCCCGACACCATCCAGAATAAATATCAGATCTTAACCATATACAAATTCGGAAAATTCTCAACTGCCACATATAAATCTTGAATCCATTAGAACCTTCTTGAGAGTCATCCACTCTGCTCAAATCTCAATTGCACCGCCCAAACGGGCCGAACGACCTGTGCCCCATTAGCACAAAAACTCTAGAAGAAGTAACCCCACCTTAACGCAACCGAGTGACACCATTTTCTTAGCATATTACATCCATCATGAATAACGAACTCAAATCATTCCAAGATTTCCATGTATCCATAAAGTGTAACACATTACGCATCTAGAAATTCCTTACTCGAGTCATCCTCGAAATCAACATCTTCAAGCCATAACTGATTTTCAAACATGCCTCAAGCTGAAATTACTACAATATGTAACCATGCAATATGATCGTCAATAGTAGACTCCCCCACTTGGCTCGAAGCCAATGAACAAAACAGCCAATAACTCATAATACCCATACTTTCTTAGTGCCATAATCCCACACTGAAAGTCAACTAAATTCGTAAACTCATGCAACACAAACCATAAAATACCTCAAATCATCCGCTAAGCTCTCGTTCATCGTCGTGATAGTCAGGTCAACTTTCTCAATCGATCCAAACTCAAATTGCAACACATATAACCCACTGGTAGAAAGGAACTCTCCACATGACATCATAAGGATCACACATTCGTAGATTGCCCTGCAGGTGATAACCCACCTACTCAACCTCAAACTGACATCTCTCTATACCCTTTCGCAAGCACAATTACTACGCAATCACTTAATCTTCCTGAGTCTGAACTCATCAATAATACATGAGAATTTACTTCGTTCCACAAATAAATAACATGAAAGATCCCCAACATGATCATAACTTGAGGCTGTACAACACATCAAGACAGAATTCAAGCATCCAATAGTCTTTTCCACATCCCAAGCAAACTCTTCTTGCCACATCCAAACCATCTGAACGCATACCGCAATCACGTCATACTCATCGCATTGCCATCCAACCACTCATCGAGTCATAAATTCCACTCATAAGGGCACCACCGGACATATAAGTCAAAAAGCACATGCTCACACAACTGAAACTACCGAGCCTAAGTTGCAGTCTAAACCTAGCCTCAAGTCCTCTAGACTGACCCATTACCAAAAAATGCATCTCACACCTCGTCCATGGAATCACAAGCCGTCAGTGCACGACCAATACCAAGCGCTCACATAACATACGAGTAAGGGGAAGGAATTCAAAGGAATATGCTTCAAGCTGAATCAATGCCGCACGATAAGGAAAGAAAGATGGGAAGTTTATCCCAAAATCCCTTAAGCCTCTCGAAGATAGGCATGGACGTCATCATACCAATCCTCAAAACTCTACTAGACACTTGCTCATGACTCGTAGAACCTATGAACCTAGAGCTCTGATACCAACTTGTCACGACACAAAATTCAACTAGTCATGATAGAACCTAACACAACCCGCTAGGTAAGCCAATTAATAATAAAACAACTCAAATACGAATTTATGAGAAATAATGATGAAATAACTGAAATTATATACAACTTCCCAATGACTTGTAGTACATGTCATGAGCTTCTAAGATTTAGAGTTTACAAAGCCAGTATGAAATAAATACATCATTTGTTCAAAATATACATAAACATATTTATAAATCTAAAGCTACCAAGAACAAGAGGAAGCTCTAGCTGGAACACAGGTACATCGTTAATGCCAGCTCCCTCTAGACACAACAACATCAGCTCCAAAAGCTGCACGCAAGGTGCAGAAGTGTAGTATGAGTACAACCGACCCCATGTACTGAATAAGTAACAAACCTAACCTTAGGTTGAAAGCAGTGACGAACTTGAAAAAAAAACGGTCAGAGTCCAACACCAATAGTCAAGAACTACTCGTAACAACATAATAAAAATAGTGCAAGTGAAAACTTAAAGATATTATGTCCAGCTTATTGACATTTACGGAAAATAGGCATGCTTTTCAAGTATAACAGTGAAACCCAAATCTTTCACCGAAAGCAGCAAGACTAAGATTTTTCCCAAAACATTCAACAACAGATAAGATATTTCATTATCAGATAGCATGAGGAAAGTACATCTCTATCCATATATGTCAATATGCATATCAAGTCATAAATGTCACAATACAGTGTAGCATGAGGAATGCATCTCTTTGCCTGCATGCCAAGTATGCATATCAAATGAATGATCTCACAGTGATAATCCCAGATACTCACACTCTCAGAGTACTCAGTTTTCCTGCCTCAAACTCCACTCATCACACTCAATCACTTAGCACTATATGGTACCTATGCTCACTGTTGGTATGCAGACTCTAGACGAGCGAATTGTAAGGCCTTGTTATAAAAACAAAATTCATAATGATTGAAGATTTTAAAATGAGCCAACGGTATTCGGGAATAATGTATTCGAGTATTAAAGGAGACCCATGGGATAGAAGCACATCATTTTAAAATTAAAATATGTGTTTAATGTGTGTTGGAACATACTAAGGAGTTTTGTGAATGGCAAGAACTTGTGTGGAATAAATTGGATACATTAAGTGGAAAGGATGTTTCAATTAGCACAAGATCCGACTTCAAATGAATAGAACTCCCATAATAACCTATTAAATTAAAGCCATCTGAGTCTAGTTTTCAACGCATCAAACCGTTTGTCATTTGGATATTTCTACGGAACGTTATGGCTATATTACTGGACCTATGCCATATGTGTGCTAGATGCGCGACCGCGCATATTGGAGGGTATTCTGCCTTGTGTGCGTGACCAGATGCACAGTCACTTGCCCAGGTGCACGACCGTGCACGTAGGTGCCCTATAAATTCCCCTAAGGCCGGGTAGAGAGAGGGGCTAAGTCATTTCTTTGAGCTATGGCTTGCATATCAAGAGGAATCCGTCCAACACTTTCCTTCCATGAACTAAGGTAATGTTTTTGGAGAAATTTTGAGTTTATTACTACTCCTAAACACTTGTTTTAACTAGGATTAATCTTGAAGAACCATATATTTCCATTCAAATCCCCAAATTGGTCAAGAGCACTACATGTTGGGATTTTCAAGAGTCTCCCTACAAGAGGTATGTCTACCATCTCTAACTAATCTATGGTGATTAGTTATGTATGAAATATATGTTATGACTTATGGGATGGTGATTAGAAGCCACAAATGCCTTAACCTAGGTTGTGTTGGTATTGCATAGACTGTAAAATGAATGAATTGATAACATTTATGGGTTGGGAGTGAAGTGTTGGGCATGCATGTGCTAATGGAAGTTATGAGGTGAATCATTGGTGTGGAAGGTGGTTGTTAGGTGAAGAAATTCTATGGGAGGAAGTTGTAGAAAGATATGCACCCTAGATGTTTGATAAAATATCTAAATGACTTAAAGTATAGGAATCTTGCTAATATTGGTACAATTGTGTTGCATTGTTGTTGATTGAAGTTGTTTAGTGTGGTGGAACTTCGTAGTATTATTAAGGGGCAAATTCCGGGTATGTTGGCTAAACTCTGTTTTTTGAATTGAACCCCACAATGGCCATATAAGTCCCGTCTTGCTCATTATAAATTGATTATTCCAAACAAGCCTTGTGTCAAGAGATATATGCATTCAATTTGTAGTTCAAATGTACTTGTTATGTTGAGTACTATTTTAGAAGGTGATTAAGCATGGCTTGTGTATTAATATTTTATGATTTGAAAACGTGATTCTAATGAAAACTAGCATGTCGAATTGTGTAAGAAATCACATGTGCGTAAGACCCTTAATTTGGTTAGTTGATCAAATGTGTATTTAAAATCTTGAGTAGAAATGCCTTATTGTTGATACTCTATAAGGATGCTTGAAAGTGAGAGAAATGGGTTGGAGATATAAAGTGTGGCCAACTTGCCAAGAATGAAATTTATACTTGTGGCAAACGGTGCTGAGAAAATGAAATGATGTGAGAAAGGTTATGAAATAGGCCTTGATTCAACTGTCCCAAATTGACTTCGAAAATAGATGTGCCTAAAAGCTTATGTGCTCAGGTCATGCCCAAATGTGGTTGTCTTAACTAATTTTATGCTTTATAAGTATTTCCAAAGTGTTTTGAGCTCCTATATGTTCATTAGTTGAAATTGTGTATTGCCTTTTTTGGGAAAAAGTATTTCAAGAATGAATGATTTGTTAAAGTTTTCTTTCATGACTTAATTATATTATTCCCCCTTCTTGGGAAGAAAACCTTGAATGAAATCAATGTAATCAAACACTTATTTCTCATATGAAGAAACCTTATGAACCTACAGTCGCTAAGGCGAAATGTGCCAAACGGTTGATTGGAAGAGAACCCTTGTACAAACTTTTATCGTTTTGGGAATCTAGAGTTGTAGTGATGTGATTACACCTCCACCTGCATATATTTGGGTGAGGTGGCAGGGCCACTTTGTGTAGGGATTATGGTATTATGATACACCTCCACCCGCATATATTGGGGTGAGGCGGCCTGGCCGTTTTGTGTAGAGAGTGTGGTATTGTGATACGCCTCCACCCGTATATATTGGGGTAAGGTGGCAGGGCCACTTCGTGTAGGGATTGTGGTATTGTGAAACACCTCCACCCGCATACATTGGGGTGAGACGGCATGGCCACTTTGTGTAGCGTTGAGGGTATCGTGATTGCACCTTCACCCGCATACATTGGGGTGAGGCGGCAGGGCCACTTTGTGTAAAGGTAGTTGTAGAGGATCCTCGAGTTAAGAATTTATAAACGTTATTGAAAGCTTTTAATAAATTTGTTGTGGCTTTAACGTCTAACTAAGCCTTTTATTATTACCATGATTCATCATATTCGTGTTGTATTTCTAAATCCTTGAATATGTGTTTTGGTTTTCATACTAGTATTATTCCATATGTACTAACGTCCCTTTTTGCCGGGGGCGCTGCTTCTTCAATGGATGCAGGTGGTTCTTCAGCAGGCGGTTTTGATCCTCGTTAGCAGTTACTCTCTATTCAGCAGATTTTGGTGAGCCTTACTCTGTTCCGGGCTTCATATCATTTGATATTGTACTGTATGTTTTGAGGTATATCCGGGGCCTTGTCGACGGCACATCCATACTACTCTTCGGTTGTACGTAGAGGCTCCGTAGACATAGTGTGGGTTGTATGGTGGTGTTGGAAGAGTCAACTAGATATGTTGTATTTGTATCACACGTCCCATTTCAAAATATAATTATGTATATATATTTTGTGAATTATGAAAGAAGTAATCGTTGGTGATGGAATTGGAATTGTTCATGACACGGATCCTACCCAAGCCCTATATATAAAGCCAACATGGACTGTTGCGGATTCTAACTCGATCCCATAATAAGTCAATAAAGCCTGTTGCGGCGTGCATCCCGATCCCATAAATATCCAATAAGGCCCGCTGCGGTGTGCAACCCAATCCCATAAATAGCCAATAAGGCATGTTTTGTCGGGCAACTCGATAACATAAATATCCAATAAGGCATGCTTCGGAGTGCAGCTCGATCCCATATATATCACCTCATAATCCGGCTCTCAAGACCCAACTCAGTCATTAATCTTTCAAGTCTCAAGGGCTCACACTCTCGTACCACTTAGCCCAAACAATGATAATACGTGATGTAACAATGAATGATGATCAAAGACTGAGATATGATATGCAAATAAAGAATCATGACTGAGTATATAGTTACAATTAGAGGGAATAACTCAAACCAATAAACATAGCATCATTAGGTTTCAACCGAATAAGCGCATTGCCTAAACATGATTTCTAAATGATTGACAGGTCATGTAATCAATCAATTAAGGAGAACATGGATGTACCAAGATATAATAACAAAACAAGTCCGATCATAGTCTAATAGTCAACTAGAATCATAATTTCCCAGGTGCATGCCCACACGCTCGTCACCTAGCATTTGCGTCACCTTAATACATCTCTTATAACATAGCTCCCAGGGTTAAATACCCTCAAATCCAAGTTTAAATATGATACTTAACCCGAACAGGCAAAATTAAATACCGAGCAAGCCAAACAGTACCCTAGAATGCCATCCCGCATGTAATGACCTCCGAACGACTAGAAACTAACCAAAAGCAACTGAAATACATCAAATAATTCCTAAGGAAACAATCCCATACTAATTCAATTACAAGTCTAACACATTCAATTACTAGTCCAACCATACTAATTTCACTAAAATCCCACTTCGAATCGATGTTCAAAACTCAACTATTCACTTTAGAAGGTTTAGACAAAACCCCCCAATTTCTCTTTTGAAATCATCAATTAAATGCCAAAGATGGAATCACAAAATATAATCAAAATCGAGTATAACACACCCCAATCCATGTGGTGAAAATCGCTTCCAAAATCGCTTGAATCTGAGGTCCTCAACTTGAAATATGACCAAATGAACAAACCCTCGATATAATATAACATCTGCCTAGCATTTCCGCATTTGCGGACAACACAGTGCACCTGCAGTGTCACTTCCAGGACAAAAAACTATGCTTATGCAAAAACGCCTTGACCCAGCACTCGTCGCATCTGCTAGAGCAAATCTGCTTCTTCGGTCACGCTTCTGCGCCCAGGGACCGCACCCGCGATTGCACAGATGCACTCAGATCCCCGCACCTGTAGCTTCTTGCCCGCCTGTCTGAATTTTCTTTTTTCGATAAAGAGCCCGCATCTGCGGATTCACTTCTGTGACCAAGCTTCCACAGATGCGGCTACACCAGCACTAGAAATTTCATCCGCCATGTTGTATGAGAAGAAATGATTTGAACCTCGCCCAAAACTCACACGAGCTCTGCGGCACCCCGTACGAACATACCAACGAGTTCCAAAACATATCACCTACCTACTTGAGGCCTCAAATCCCTCATAACAACATCAAAATTATGAATCACACCTCAAATCGAACTTAATGAACTTTAAACTTCCAAAACCCGTGCCGAACCATATCAAATCAACTCGGAATGAACTAAATTTTTTTACGCAAGTCCCAAATGATATAAAAAACCTATTCCAATTCCCGGAACCACAATCCTAATCTGATATCGTCAAAGTTAACTCTCAGTCAAATTTATGAACGTTCCAAGCCTTCAAATTGACAACTTCCGCCAATTAGTGTCGAAACCTTTTAGAAATATCCAAAATCAAATCCGGACATACCCCCAAGTCTAGAATAAGTTCCGGGCCTAACAGAACAATCAAACCTCCGATTCGAGGTCAAATATACAAAAGTCAAAATTGGTCAACTATTCCAACTTAAAGCTTCCTAGTTGAGAATCATTCTTCCAAATCAATTTTGAATCACATGAAAACCAAAACCGATGATTCACACAAGTCATAATACATCATACGAAGCTACGCAAGACTACAAATAGTTGAACAGAATGCAAATGCTCAAAACGGCCGGTCGGGTCGTTGCATACGTACATGTGCTTAGTAAGCACGAGCACTATAGCTCGATGCGTATCCCTATGTGGATTGATATGTTTGGGATCGAGTTGCGAGCCTCAACAGAGTTATGTGGGATACCCTTTCTTGTGTTTATTTTGTGTGTTTTGTTTTTCCTTTATTAGATGAGTTTGCGAAATTGTGCTTTTGTTGTTATATTTGTTGTACTTGTCGGATAGTCTTCGTACATTGTTTTCTTTTCATTTTTGGATATATCTAAGTTATTTTTTATTTGGTGTACGGACTGCATTGTGTGAGTTACCGTGTGGCTTTTGGTGTGACCTGTCAATTGGGCTGCTTATATTAGGTGAGATGGGGTTTTTGGACCCGGGATTTGCACTATTGTATTGGGGTAAGGAATGTTTGGAAGAATAATACCCTATTTACGCTCAAAATTTGGCAATGGTCATTGTCGGATGAGAGAGCCCCTCGACTTATTGATTTCATGGGTGGTTACGAGTTTCTGCATGTTTCTTTTATCATTAGTATTATTGCAAAGGTCTGTAATAGGGTTTCATTTGATATGAAGTATATTACTGGCACCGGGTTTGGTAATGAGCAACTATTGTGGTCGGAAGCTATTGCTATGAGTACATGAGTTATCTGGTACATCGTGTGGTTTGATCTTCGCAGAGTATTGACGGCTCGATGCAGCTTATTGAGATTTATATTGTGTATACATATAAGTATAGAATCTCATAGGGGATTCCAAATGTTTGAATTTTGTTCCACGCCCTGTGGGGCTAAGGTCGTAGGGAGACTTTTCAAATGGGGTTGTTTTCATGGACTCATATTGACCAAGGTGGCACGGGATCACTCATGGGTATAGGTATGATTAGTTCATTCAGCTAAATTGACGGCCTTGGAACGACTCTTGGCATGTTCGAGGATGAACTTATGTTTAAATGGGGGAGAGTGTAACGAATCGACCGGTCATTTTGAGTACTAGCTTTCCTTTCTGTGCTTCGAGACGTTTCATAGCTCTATTTGATGATTTAGGACTTGCGTCGTGTTCTATGTCAATTTTCAAAAAATTTAAATGTGAATTTTTAATGAAAATATGATTTTTGAATTAAAATGAGGCTTGAGTTAACCATGCTCAACGTTCGTGGTAAACAACCTCTTATTGGTTTTTTGACAATTCTAGTCCTTGGGAAGTGATATTTAATTTAGCTATTTTCATTCTTGTCATTATTGATTCTTCATTTCAGTTACTTCATACTATGTTCGTCTTACCTAGCACTGTGTTAAGTGCCACCACGACTAGGTAGATTTTAGATCGTGACATCCGTATTGAATTCAGGAAAGTTTGAAATGTGATTTTTTAAAGAAAACTTACTTTTTGAACTGTAAAATGGTTGACGTTGACCACAGTCATCATTGTTGGTAAAGGAGCTCAAATCAGTGTTTTGAATATTTTGGTAGGTTCGTATGATAATTTTGGACTTGTACACATGCTCGATTAGGGTTCCGGGTGACTCGACCCTTTCAACGCTTATTTTGAAAAGTTAAAAAGTTGAACTTAAGAACTTTGAAAACTTTGAGTTTTGATATGTGATTCCTTATTCTTGATAGAATTTTGGTATTTTGGGTCGTGACAAGTAGGTATCAGAGCTCTAGGTTCCTAGTTGCTACGAGTCATAAGCAGGTTTAGTAGAGTCTTTCGGATCAATATGGAGACGCCTGTACTTATCTTCAAGAGGCTACAGAACTTATCTTCGGAGTTTGAGCCTTTGACATTCTATTCTCTCACAGATGGTGAGGACACGAGCTGCAGTTCCCGAAGACATTTCCCCTAGAGCCAGTGTTACTAGTAGTCGGGGAAGAGGCAAAGGCAGAGGCCGGGGAAGAGCACGTGTCATAGCTAGAACATCTGCTAGAGCAGCAACTGAGGAGCCACCAGTAGCTCCAGTTAAGTGACAGGTACCAAAGATGCCTATTGATACCCCATGGGCTAAGGCGGGATTGATTATGTTTGCACCAGCTACTTCACAGACTGGAGAGGAGCTCTAACTCCCGCTGCCCGTACTCCAGAGTAGCAGGCTCACATTGGTCAGGTTTTCGGTGTTATGCTGGTATAGCCTGTTATTCCATTTCAGGATTGAGATTGAGATGTTCAAGAAGTATGATCCTCCTACTTTTAGTGGCACAACTACCGAGGATGTGCAAGGTTTTCTAGAGAAGTGTCATTGTATTATCCGCACCATGGGTATTGTGGAGGTGAGCAGAGTTGCTTTTACTACATTTCAGCTATCAGAAGCAGCGTATAGGTGGTGATAGGCTTACGAGGAGGGTAGGCTAGCTGATGCAACTCCCCTCACTTGGATTCAGTTTTTAGCGATGTTTTTATGGAGTTTGTTTCCCAGACCGTCCAAAATTTGTGGCGCATAGAGTTCGAGCATATGCACTAGGGAACTATAATAGTGTTAGAGTACGCCATCAAAATTAGCGAGTTTTCCCGACATGCACCTGCCTTGGTTTCTACAATCAGAGAGCGAATCCACAAATTTATTGAGTTGGAGACAGATACTCCGTTTCAACAGGTTATGGAGATCGCTCGGAGGTTGGATGGAGCGTCATGGTAGAGGTTTTATGGGTCAGCCAGTTCAGTTTGCACTTTAGGCTTCACGTGGTGCTTCAGATATCCATTGGTCCTAGAGTACCCGTACCGGATAATTTCAATACCTACCTCAGCGGAGAGGCTACTTTGAGTGTAGGGATACCAGTCCCATGGTGAGAGTTTGTTCCAGACTCTGAACGGGTATGCCACACAGAGTATTCAAGCTATGAGTTCTGTTCCAGTTGCTACTATACTTGCACCGCCAGCTAGGGGTAGAGGTCGACATATAGGGGGAGGCCAGGACCATTATTATGCTTTTCCTAGTTGTACTGAGGTTGTTGCACTAGTTTATGTCATTACAGGTATGATTTCGGCTGGTTATAGAGATACATTAGTATTATTTCTATCCGGTCCCATTATTGGTAAGATTCATCCTACCTTGCTTCATATGTGGTTATGTTTCATGATTCGTGTACTATGATCATGTGTTCACGCTAGTTGGAGAATTATATTATTAGAGCCCGTGTCTATTGTTTTGGTTTGGTCGATGTTGAGGGTCATGAGGCTTGGGGTGGATTTCCTATTAGTTAATATAGTAATTTTTGATGTGATTTCTGGGTGGTTTGACGACGACTTATGATTTGGGTGCTCTACATGTATGGGAAGTTTGTTACGTGTTGTAGTTTTGCTTCCACATGATTGAATTAGTAGAGTGTTTTAGTTGTTTATGTGTTTAACTTACTTATGATTTCGAGTGGAGAATAGGGCCCTGGTGTTCCTTATGCATAGGTATGTTTGTACCAGGTTATGTGTCACTGTGAGGTTATATTAGGGTAAGATTTGTTGTGGTTGTTGCGTTTGTTTTGCTTCTTCCTTATGGGATGGATTCGTAGTATGGTATCTATGGGAATTTGTACCTGTTGGACTTGTTTGGTAGTTCTCTCGTATGTTTCTCTTTCCATACTTAGTCATATTCGAGTGGTGCTTACTGGGTTGGATTGCGATGCATATGCCTACACGGAGTTTGATATGGCTTGTTGGTCGGGTGAGTGCATATTAGTTTCACATATTTCTTGCATTATCATCAGTGTTGGGAAGGATTGGAATAAGGTTCTAGTCGATATGAGACTATTTACCGGTAGCGGGCTGGGTAATGGGCGGCTATTGTGGTCGGAATTGTTGCTATGGGCATATGGGTGGTGTGTAATATCATTTGTTTATATCTTGTGGATGTATGCATGAGCAGTTGCAGCGATTTAGGGATTATACAGTGAGTTTATTTGAGAATCGGGTCTTTCATGGGTGTCAAAATTTGGTTCTAAGGCTTATCGGCATGAGTGGAAGGAATAATTTTTGGTTGTGATGATGTTGTCAGGCTCATGTGGATTGGGGTGACGTATTATCACCTGTGGGCATGTGTATGGCGAGTTTAGACAATGATTTGATGGTTTGAGAAAGTCTCTTGGCACATTCGAGAACGAACGTTTGTTTAAGAGGGGGAGAATGTAACCACTCGACCAGTCGTTTTGAGATTTATCATTCCATTCAGTTGTTTGAGGTCTTGAGTTGATCACATTGTGTATTATGACTTGCATGTATGGTTGGATTGGATCTTCAGATGTTTTCGGATTGATTTTGATGATTGATTCTCATTTTACAAGTTTAGTTGGAAATATTGACCGAGGTTTGACTTTTGTGAAACATGTTGATCATTCGGTATGGTCCAGAATATCCCACCTCGGCTAATTGACTGGTGATATGACATTGCACCCTGTGACAAAAATCATATGATAAGAGTATTGGGTAACATTCCATCTTTGCTGAACATTCAACCAAACAAGGAACTGATCAAGGCTGCTACCATGTTCTGGGATGAGAAGAGAGTTATTTTCCGATTTGGCAATATAGAAATGACTCCTCTCTTGGAAGAAATAGGGGGTTTCGCCAAGTTATCGTGGGATAGTCCATGACTATTGGTGACAAAAAAATCGCACTCCACGCGGGTTTCTGAAAATGTTGGGTTTTAAGAAGAATGATGAGCTGGTCTGCCCGAAGAAATCATACATCCCCTTTGAATTTCTCTATGAGCGTTATGGGCATATTAAATTATATCGCCTTCATCATGAGGTTCTAGCCATTATCTCTTTGGGATGGGCGCACCACCGGGTTTATGTTTTCATAGTCTGTTTCCCGGGTCTGTTGATCTTTTTGATGCAAGGGGGAAGAATTCATACTCACTTGGACATGGTTGCCAGGACCTTAATGGAGGGTATCGAGGGACAAAAGTACACTATCATCCAGATGATCTTAGCTGAGATTTGTCGTGCTCTGGATCGGTGCAAGCATGGGTCCAGTCACTCTGCGGGTTGTAATCTCTTGCTACAAGTTTCACTGTTGGAACACTTTCTGAGGGGTGAGTATCGCCAGGAGCTTCCACGCAGGCCACTGATTTACTACATATCTAGTCATCATCCAAAGAAGATGACATTCATTCCAGTCAGGTTTGCAAAGCCTTGAAATCTTGTAGACTGGGTGCGTTTCTTTAACAATCTGATAGATGCGCAAGTGCATTGGTTCATTGAATGGTTTCCTAGTAGTGAGTTCATTTTCAGATCCAAAGGAACTACTCACTTAGTACTGATCGGGCTGCGAGGCATCTACCCTTATGCTCCTATAACGGTAATGAGGCAAGATGAAAGGAAACAAGTCATACCTCGAGTTTCCAACATGGTTCAATATAAGGCAAATTTCAATAGGGATGTCATCCCATTCAAGTTCGAAGCGCAACACATGTCAAACCAAAAGATCATCGTGGAAGGAGAAACCATTGAACATGACAGGTATCACGCCGGTCATATGTACTACTATCTCTTGTGGTTCGAGGACGACATAACTGGAGACGTCAAACCGGGGGTCAATTTGAAAGATAGGATCATAGACGAGGTGGCTGAGGCACAAGTGAAGTATAAGAGGCTATGCAAAAGGATGCTCGAATTGGAAGCTAAACATCTAGAACAACATAAAGTGAACATGGAGGCGATAAGGGAATGGAAGGAGATTGACACTACGTCGACAGAGAGGATAAAATATATAGAGCAAAGATTGATGGAGCTAGAAGGAAAGATGAGAAAGAGGCTCTAGGATTTTCAAGGCATGGACTATGATGAAGGAGGGAAGCCAGCCAAGGCTTACTTGCTACTGACATGCGCGATCTGAGAAACATGATTGATGGGGTCAAGAGAGCCAAACATGGAAAAGGTCCTACAAGGACCAAGTAGATTAGAATATAATGTCGCTTACTACTTTCTAGATTAGATTTTGATGTAATAAGGCTTGATGTCATTAGTGACTTTAGTGTTATTGCCGATTTAGTGGAATATTGGTTTGGGTTATTTTCGCACTAATGGAATGAGGCAAACGTTGGCATGAATTTTCTCCAAGTCTATGTGTCTCTTAGGCCTACCTTTGTCACAATGAGGTCCCCAAAGTTAGGACATGAATTATTGCATGACCTTATGTAATACATGTCTAAATATTGCAAGCACTCTTTTACTTCGTCTTACTGACTTGGTTATCTTTTGCATACTGACATCATATGCATACCACAATAGATCCAGAGGTCCTCCACCTCCTCCTACACCTAGCGATTGAAAAAACAAAGGCAAATGCAAAGGGAAGATGGATGATTTAAGTGGTATTCGAAAGGACAATGCTACCTTGATAGAGAATGTTGAAACCTCAGACGGGAGAAGTACGCTGGGACAGAATGAGTTGGTCTTACGCTTGGAAAAAAAAATCATGGAGCTGCAGGGTGAGCTTGAGCAGGTCCGAAATCTGGCAAACCTTTCCCTTACTCTAAATGTTCCCGAAATCAACCTGCAAAACACAACCACTCAGAACCAAACACCACCACAAAACACACAAAACCAGAATCTACCACCCATAGCTCCGAATCCTCCCACACCCCACCAATATCAAAATATCGTGCCTCCCCAAAACATTAACCCACCACCAGTGCAAACTCCTCAACAATACCACCATCAATCGACCCAATATCCGCAAACCACCACTTATCACACTCCTCAAAATGCACCACAACCTACTCCCGTTCCCCCTCAAACCTCAATCAATGATCACCCAAGTACCCAAGTTCCAGGGACTCATCAAGGCAACCCGATATACGTGAAAACCTTACCCCATACCCCACAACAAACCCTATACATACCTGAGCCAACTGAGAAGGACCTGCACATTCGGAACATGGCAGAAGAACTTAAGAAATTGACAAGGAGAGTCCAAAGTGTTGAAGGTGGGAAGGGTGTTGAAGGCTTAAACTACGAATATTTTTGTATCCAACCAGATGTAGAACTGCCGGAGGGATACAAACCTCCCAAGTTTGAGATGTTTGTGACAAGCTCAAAACACACACCTAAATTATGCTCGCTAGTCAAATATACTCTCAGAGGGCCACTGGTAGAGTGTGTCGCCGCTTGTTAGGAGATCCTTACATTGAAAAGTGCCTCCGCTTGTTCGAATCTTGATTTGTAGAGTGCGTCTTTGCTTGTTCGGAGAAGTTTGCACTGAAATGTAAAGTAATCTCCACTCGGGAGTGATTGACTAAACTATAATCATGCCTGAAGCTATATGAGCAAAACGTTAAAACATTCAAAGTAATAGTAAATCAAATAAAAGCATTCCAAGAGATACTCTTGACTGCGAAGCTAAGTTACGGCCATCGATTGGCACAACATCGGTGATAAGGTTTGCGACTGTCTATTATGGCATCCATTGCGACGGAGCGAAATTGCTTTGTTGGAGAAGTTTTGTAGTTTGCTATATATAAGGCTCCGATTGGCCAAGCCGACGTTCGATTTGTACAGTGTGCTCCGATTGATTGAGCTGGCAACTTGCTATATACAACACTTCAATTGGCCAAACCAACGTTTGATTTGTGCATGGTGCTCCGATTTATTGAGCTGGTAGTTTTCTATATACAAGACATCAATTGGTAAAATTGATGACTCGTTTTGTACAGGGTACTCCGATTGGTTGAGCTGACGGTTTGCTATGTACATGTTTTTTCCGTATCAGCTGTATGATTTTGAGGTACCTGCAAAGGATTCAAAGGTTAGCTTTAGTTGTACTAGAAAAATCTAAGAAAAGAAAGAAGATCAAAAATCATAGGCAAGTGGCGGGTCAGTCATTTTTCCCAATGTGGTCTTAGTGCTTCCTTCCTCCCTGTTAACCCTACACTCACAGAAAAATTCTGAGTGGGGGGAGGGGAAGTTTGTTTGTATCGACCACAGTGTTGTTTTTCTCTGGCCTTTGACATGATTGCGCCGCGAAGTTCGGTTGATGGAACCGATTACGGTATATATATATATTGTCTTTAGAAAACATTTTGAAAATATTTTGTTTTTAAGGCAAATGCCGTCGTTATGGATTATGACATGTTACGAAAGGTTCTCCACACGCGAGCGTATCCTCTTGAAAACTTTGTCCGGTTGATTTTGATCTTCCGTGATGCTTCTGACAACGAGGCTACTTATTGTCGCAATTGCATCCTAATTCAAACTAATGTATTATAAGGCTTTCCTAAGGTTATGACTGATCCTTTTCAGGTTGCCTACGTATCTAAAATTGAATTACGTCTGAAAGTAGTTTGATTACAACAAATGCAAAATGATCAGATTAAGAATGAAAAAGGACAAGTCTGACTCAGATAGCCTACGTATGTAAATGGAATCAGGCCACAACATAGTTCAATTATAAAAGATGATTGAATCCGATGAGGATTGCCTACGTATTCCTTTCTGAGGAAATCAAGTCGGTGTATTTCCTGATCAACATACAAAAAATGATATTTGGTTTTTCTATTACAAGAGAAAAGGGGGGGAGAGAAACCGAACCCTACATGGGTTTCCCATGTATCCCTCTGTGGGAAGTCAGGTTGCACGTAGTTCTGTTACATCAAAAAATAAAAACCTAACTTTATTTGTCTTCAGACATAGCATCTCTTGATTGCATCTGAGTTGATGGGCTTCATGTTCACTCTTCCATCCATTTCTTCCAAGATTAGAGCTCCACCCAACAGTGCTCGGTGAACCACGTAAGGACCTTGCCAGTTTGGTGCGAACTTTCCTTTGGCTTCCTCTTGATGTGGAAAGCTTTTTCTTCAAAACCAACTGCCCCGGTGTGAATTGGCGAGGCTTCACTTTCTTGTTAAATGTGCTGGCCATCATGTTCTGATATAGCTAACAATGACATACTGCATCTATTCTTTTCTCATCAATGAGCATGAGTTGTTCCTGTCTAACCCGTATCCACTCTGCGTCATCCAGTTTTGCTTCTTGAATGACTCTTAAATATTGTATTTTGACCTCTGCGGGTATAACAACTTTAGTGTCTTATACCAACATGTATGGCGTAGCCCCAATGGATGTTCTCATGGTAGTCCGATAACCATGTTAATCGAAATGTAGTTTCTCGTGCCATTGTCTGTGATTATCCACTACTTCAATAGAATTCTCTAGATATTCTTGTTGGCTGCCTCGACTGCCCCATTCATTTGGACACTGTGGACGATTACGGTGGACGATTCTGAACTTCTCGCATATTTCTCTAATGAGGACACTGTTGAGGTTAGCGGCATTCTCAGTGATGATAGACGCTGATATCCCAAATCTGCAGATGATGTTGCTTCGGACATAATATGTCACTACCTTCTTCATGGAGGCCTTGTAAGTAGATGCCTCGACCCATTTTGTAAAATAGTAAATAGGTACCAAGATGAAACGATGTCCATTTGATGATGTGGGCTCTATAGGTCTGATCACGTCCATGCCCCAAGCGGCAAACGGCCAAGGTGAACCCATTATGTGTAACTCATTTGGCAAAACCCGGATGAAATCCCCGTAAATCTGGCACTAGTGACACTTATGCACATAGCAGATACTGTTGTTTTCCATAGTCATCCAAAAGTATCTAGCTCTCAAGATCTTCTTGGCTAATGTGAACCCGTTCATGTGGGGTCCGTACATTCCTGCATGTACTCCTCCAATAGTCTGGTTCCCTCAGCAGCGTTTACACATCTCAACAAATATAAATCTGGGGTCCTCCTGTACAGGACTTCCCCGTTGAGGAAAAAGGTAGTTTGCCAGCCTCCTAAAGGCTTGCTTTTGACCATTAGTAACATTCTTCGGTTATTATCTGGTTGCAAAGAATTTCTTGATGTCGCGATACCATGGTTTACCATCTGGTTCTTCATCTACATGGAAGCAATAGGCATGTTGATCCCTGATCTCTACCTCGATAGGGTCGATGTAGTTCTTGTCCGGATGCTGAATCATAGATGATAGGGTTGCAAGGACGTCGGCGAACTCATTCCAAATCCTAGGGAGGTTCTTGAACTCAATCTTCATGAACTGCTTGCATAGCGCCTTTACACAGTGCATGTACGGAAGTATCTTGACATTCTTTATGGACCATTCTCCTTGGACTTGGTGTATCAATATATCGGAGTCTCCTATGACCAAACGTTCTTTGACGTTGAAGTGGAATGCCATTCTAATCCCAAGGATGCATGCTTCGTATTCGGCCATATTATAGGTAAAAGGGAATCTTATCTTTGCCGATGCTGGATAATGCTGTCTAGTTTCTGAAATCAGGACTGCCCCAATTCCAACTCCTTTGAAGTGTGCTGCTCCATCGAAAAACATTCTCCACTCAGGGTACGATTATGCAATATCTTCTCCAGCAAATAACACTATAATACGTGGTAAGCGGCCGTAATCCCCATCCACCAAATTTTCTGCGAGGCGGTCAACTAAAGCTTGCCCCTTGATAGCCTTCTGAGTGATATACACAATGTCAAATTAACTGAGGAGAATTTGCAAATTAGCTAGCTTTGCGATAGGCATCGGCTTCTAGAAGATGTACTTGAGCGGGTCGAGTTGAAATATCAGATGCATAGTGTATGCCGACATGTAATGCCTTAGTTTCTGGGCAACACAAGTCAGAGCAGAACATGTGCGTTCTATCAAAGTATACTTGGCCTGGAATGGCGTGAACTTCTTATTTAAGTAGTAAATGGCCTGCTCCTTTCTCCCAGTTTCGTCATGATGTCCGAACAGATAGTCGATGGCATTATCCAAGAATGACAAGTAGAGCAACAATGGTTTCCCTTGTTCGGGGGGAACCAGCACTGGTGGATTTGACAGATTATCCTTGATTCTGTCGAAGGCTTTCTGACACTCTTTTGTCTACTTTGTGGCAGCATCTTTCTTCAGCAACTTGAAAATGGGTTCGCAGATTACTGTGGACTGGGCTATGAAGCGACTGATGTAATTCAATCTACCCAGGAAACTTATGACATCTTTCTTGCTCCTTGGTGGAGTTAATTCCTGAATAGCCGTGATTTTTGATGGGTCTAGTTGTATTCCCTTCCTTCTTACAATGAAGCCTAACAGTTTTCCGGCGAGGACTCAGAACGTGCACTTTGTTGGGTTTAACTTCAAGTTGTACCTTCGCAGGACTTCGAAAAATTTCCTCAAGTGCTCCAAACTCTTTTGAGACTTTTTGATGACGTCATCCACATACACTCCAATCTCCTTTTGAATCATATCATGAAAGAGGGTCGTCATGGACTTCATGTAGGTAGCGCCGGTGTTCTTGAGACCGTATGGCATGACTTTATAACAATAAACTCCCAAAGGTGTGGTGAAGTCCGTCTTCTCTGCATCTTCCTCATGCATTAATATTTGGTGGTACATCGAAACAATCCACAAACGGTTGCAGTTCATACTTCGCGCAATTGTCAACGAGGATGTGGATATTTGGCAGGGGAAATTGTCCTTTGGACTAGCTTTGTTGAGATCTCGGTAGTCCACACATATTCTGATCTTTCCATCTTTTTTGGGTATTGGGACGATGTTTACCAACTAGCTTGGATAATTGGTGACCCTTACCACATTCTCTTCTATTTGTTTGGTCACTTCTTCCTTAATCCTCAAACTTAAATCATGTTTGCATTTCCTGGGTTTCTGCTTGACCGAGAGTCATGCAAGATCAGTGGGCAGTCAATGCGAGACAATGTCAGTACTTAATCCCGGCATGTCATTATACGACCATGTGAACACATTGATATACTGTCGGAGGAGCTCAATCAGTTTTTCCTTCTACTCGACTTCTAGGTGAATGTTGATTCTGGTTTCTTTTACATCTTCTTCACTTCCAAGATTGACCACTCCCGTTCTTCGAGACTAGGTTTTTTCTGACTCTCCAACTACTCGATCTCCTGCAGGAGATTGTCGGGCATTATACTCCTCATAATCCGGGTCATTGCGCTCAATGGTATCGTTACATGTCATAATCGCGGAATGCGGGTTTTTAGCAGTTTTATTACTTAAAATAAAAGCTAAGTATAAATAAAGCATAAATAAAGTTACAATATTTGAGAAATGATTCTTTTTATTTCATCAAAAGAGGAACGTCTTAAGCATTCAAAAGACACAAATTAAAAAAAGGTACAGACACAGTGGATGCCTTAATTGACCGTGCATTTTTGAAAAGGAAACTTTTACAAATCCATACTGGCGGTCCAATTCCGCAGCGCTTCCCCTTGTTCGGAATCCCTGGTAGTCGGTCTCTTGATGCCAGTCCCTTCACAGCATTCTTCAATCATATTCACGAATAACTTTCTCATGCCGTCGATGATATCATCTTCATGTACTGAACTCTATCACGGACTTCTAACATGATCTGGCACAAAAAGCTATTTCCCGGAGCGAACGACATGAGCTTTCCTTTACGGAGGCCGATATCCTATGTCGGCCCTTCCTTTCTGCCTGATATGTTCAATTGGCTCTTTGATTCCATCCGACTTGGATCCCAGCCATGTTCCTGGCCTATATCCATATTTCATCATCTCCATCATAGCCATCTTAGATCAATACGGTGACTCCATTAACAAATTATGTTCAATCTTTTCTATTTTGGTAGTTTGCATTATTTCCATTGAATGGAAAGCAACTCCGTCTAGCCCTTCAATGAACGAAACATCATACTCCAAATAGGCAAAGTGATCCCACTCGCCATGAACCACAATCTCCTGACATCCCCACTGAAATTTCATGCATTAGTGCAAAGTGGATGGCACGGCCCCTGCCATATGTATCCAGGGCCTACCTAGCAAGAAATTGTATGAAAGGGAATTCGACTAGCACGATCTTCAAGGCCAAATACATTTCTCCAATAACGTCCTTTGGAGAACCATTAAAGGCTCTCACCCTCACGTGGCTTTCCTTAACTTCCCTCAAATTAATCGCTAACTCCCGTAGGGTGGAGAACGGAAAAATGTTGACTCTTGACCCTCCATCGACTAACACCCGGGACACCACTTTGTCCCCACATTTGACAGTGGTGTGAAGAGCCTTGTTGTGACTTGAGCCTTCAACAGGAAGTCCATCTCTTCTGAAATTGATCATGTTTTTTGACCATTTTCCCAATTGTCGCGACCAGTGCTTCACTAGTGGTGTTACTTGGTACATTCACCCCACTTAGTACTTTAAATAGGGCATCCTTATGACTGCTAGAAATCAATAAAAGATCCATGATTGATATGTGTGTTGAAGTTTTCTACAGTTGCTCCTCCACAGAACACTCTTTGCTTGACATTCTCTTCCAAAACTCAGCGTCTTATGGGTCTATTATGATCCTTCTTTGAATTTTCTCTCTCTACCTAGTTTCCTTCGATTGACATCTTTAGGAGCATAGCATCTCCCATACCTAGGCATACCATGGGCTACGGCAGAGTCTATCATTTTGGCCTTTCCATTTTACTGGTACGTCCATGAGAAGGTTTTGTACTCCCGACTTTCTTTGTATTTTGTAGCAACTTCAAATTGTCACTGATAAGTCTGAACATTCACTATAGGTTTCACTTGTACTATAATCATTGGAGTTCTTTGAGGAGGGATCCTGGCGGCTTCTATATTTCCCATAGTGACAATCGTTCCCTTTAGGTCATATTCTTCGTCCAATGTGATCATGTTAACCCCCTGGTTTCAGTGGTTTGGCAGCGGATTGAGATTCACATTGGTTGGTGCCGGAGTGCACTGGATTTCTTCGCTCTTGATTAGTGTTTCAATCTCATTTTTCATCTTAAAACAATCTTCAGTATCATGCCCAGGTACATTAGAATGGTACACGCATCTTTTAGTGGCATCAAAATACTCGGAGGGGTATTCAGGAATCCTTCCCTCAATTGGATATATCAATCCCCCTCTTCTCAATCTCTCAAACAATTGGGCCAGAGGCTCAGCAATCGGGTATAATTTCTAGGACCCCTTTCTTCAAAATTTGGACGAGGGTGTGGTGCATTAGCAGGTCGGTTTTGGTGAGTAGTTGTTTGGACAGGAGCATATGGTCATTGTGGGTTTTTGATTATTGTTGGCTCGAGGAGGGTTTTATTGCATTTGAGGGTGGTAATATGGCTGGGTATTATAGACTGGAGAATAAGTGGATAGTGGTGAATGATTGTTTGGAGAATAAGAAGTGCTTACGTGATGTGAGTTGGGTTGATAGTATGGGACGACTGCTGAGACCTTCTCTTTATTCTTCTTTCCGCTATCGATTGACCCTGATTTAATGGCCTTGTTGGCCGCTTGCAATACTGCCATGAATTGTACTTTACCCAATTTTATGCCCTCTTTTAAGAAATCTCCCATCTTGACCAATTTTTGTCCCATCATTCCCATCATCCTTTTGAAGTATATCCCTTCCTGGGCTCCGATAAAATACATGGTTAATTCACTGTCATCCAGTGGAGATTGTGCCCTGGCGGCCTCTGATCTACACCGATGCGTGTATTCCTGGAATGACTCTGATGGTTTTTCTACAGGTTCACCAGTATGAATGGATCGGGAGTGATCTCTCTATTGAATAGACAATGATTCATGAAGTCCTCCGCCATATCTTGCCAATTTGTCCAATTTCACGGATTCAGTCGAGTGTAACAGGTGAGTGCTTCTCCCATCAAAATTCTTATAAATAACTTCATCCTTAGCTTCTCATTCCTCCCCACTCCGACTAACTTGTCACAATATGCCCTCAAATGTGCGTGAGGATCGCCTGTCCCATCGAAGGTATCAAACTTTGGGGATTTGTACCCTACTGGCATATCCATATCTGGATGAATACACAGATGCTCATAGTCCAAACTTTCGCTTCCTCGGGCAACTTGGAGGCTCTTCATTTTCCTTCTCAAAATTTGCAACTTCTCAGATACTAACTCTTCTTCCTTATGCCTGGCTTTCCTCTCCATCTCGGCATATTGGTCAATCTCATAAAGTACCCTGACCATGACAGGTGCTATAAAAGTAGGTTTCCAAAATGGCATATACAGGGGGAACGTACCTCTCATGGGCGGCGACATATGCCACATGTATGTGCTGGTTGGTAGTAAAAGTGACCCCGTCACGAGGAGGGGTATGAGTGGAAATAGTGGTGATAGGCGGGTTTTGTGGTGTCTGAATGTACTGTGGTACGTAGGAAGTGTGGATGGGGGAATTCGGTGGGTTAGTGAGGGTTACTGGAGGTATGACTTGAGTGGTAAGAGCTGAAATTGGGGTATTGTTGTTTTGGCGCGATGTGGAAGGAAAATGGTCTGGGAGTGAATCCAAAGAAGGGAATCAAGGTGGTTGAAGAACTGTTGTCACGGCCAGGTGCGATAGTTCCCTGATAGGATGTACCTCCTCCCTTAAAGACTTCATTTCCTGGGCCATCCGGGCCACGTGTTCATCATTCCTTGTGTCGTCATTTTCCCTCGATCGCCTCGGGCTGTCGGCTATGACCGGAGCATGTTCAGTTGGGTTTTCTGCGGCTGGCATCTTTCCTTTTGACCATAAATTGTATGGTGGTTCTGCCAGTTTTCGTCGACACTAACAAGAGTCAGTTTTTTCATTTATATAAGCAGGAAATCACAAAGAGAAATTAATTTATGCCTGAAGGCTAACGCATTTACTAGAATTCGCAGGGACCTCTCATTGCCGGAGGTAAGCCTAAATCATAGATTTTTGACAAACATTTAGACTTGACAAATTTAGATCCGAAGCAACTTGTTTTCAATGATAATTTGGACTAATACAAGTGGGAACAAAGATTACATCATTGCTTCATAGAATTGCATGGGCTTGGACAACTTGCCCCTTTGGAAAGTAAAGTGAGAACTGGAGATGAGGGTACAAAGAGGGAAATAAAGGAAAATCAACCAACTCTAATAATCATCCCCTGAGTCGTTTCCCATATCCTCATCTTCTTCTAGGTCCTCTTCCAGATCCTCCTCTTGGTCTTCCTCAAACTCTTCCTTGTCATCGTTGAACTCTGACTCCTCCTCCGGATATTCTTTTGGCTCTGTGCTAGACTCTATTTGGATGCACTCCACTATCCGATCATCGTCTTCAGCCGGTGGCAACATGTGGTCAATGGATCTTGGGACTACTTGACGGTGCATTGAAGTGGTCACAAGGTAATGTGGAAGGATCTAATGGTAAATTTGTAAAGCAACCATCACGTCCTCTAACCAGGTTATACCCTCTCTGCTTGGCCGGGTTAGCTCTTCTTCCTCATTGATCCAGACGTAATACTCAGGAGTACACCATGAGTTTTGACCCATAGGCATTGTGACCAGATCGTTCAACTCTTCTTGGATCATTCTTATCCTAGGGTCTCCCCACATGGGCAAGAAGAGTGTAGGAAATGCTGATCAACCTGAGTGGGGAATGTATCAACTGGAAGCTATCCAGGTTAGGTGGAAGGGCAATCTTGATGAATCCTCAAAAATACTTCATTGAGTTGATCGGACTTGAAGGTATTCAACCATACTCACCCCTACGGGTCCTCAAACAGTTCGAGAAGATCCAAGATGTGCCTCTATGGACAAGGACAGTGGTATACAAGGATGAGTACAATGAGCATATTCCAATTCCCAGGATAAAAAGGCTACAAGAAGAGTGGAACGATCTGGTCATAATGCCTATGGGCCAAAATTCTCTTCCACCACTCTTTCAATTTATGTGGTGCTCCCATTACCATTCTAATCTCAGGGATGTTTCGCTTGATTTCCATCTTCTGAGGTGGGTAAAAGAAAGATGTTTGGTAAGTGTTTGCTTCGGATCTTTAAGTGTCGTATCAAGTTTGTTTGTCTTTCCACATAAGTCATGTCGTTTAGGTGCATGACCCGTTTGCGTTAGGGTGGCTTTCCTAATTGTGTGTCGGTGCCCGACTCACCTAAGGTTTATACAGTATGACCTATTTTACTAAAGTAGTGTGTTTCCTACTTTTTAATTGGACTGAAGGCTGGTTGAAGTTACGTCAGTTGACCTGACAAAGCCATTCTCTTAAACTAGAGAGTTTTGAAAACAAGATTCGGATGGGTGTAAAAGACAACCCTCACATGCCATTGTGTGTGATAGTGTTTGGCCAAGACTCGATAAGAACAAATGTGATGACAGTGTATATAAAGTAGTAACAAACAAGGGTGTAGTATCACTAATCATGATAATAAGCATAAAGAGCAAATAAAGCAGCTAAGCATGTAATTACAATTTTATCTACAATTGAAGAAATGTACAAATAAATCTAGAGGCCAAATTAGTCTAAATCTTCTAAGGTCAGAACCTTAGTGTGAAATTCCCCAGCAGAGTCACCATGTTGTTGTACCCTCTTTTGTAGTAGTGAAAATAAGATTCAACTTATGGTTTCTCTGTTTTTTATAAAAGAGAGTCATTACCTAAAATTTAAAGGTATACTAGGGTGCCTATTCAATTACTAAGTCATATTCTTTATGGGTCTGCTAACCGGTGAGATTATGGGTAAGGGTTCTTGTTCTTCTAAGGAGAAGGTGTTAGGCACCCCTTAAAATCTCCTTCATAGGACTTAGACTAATTTTAAGGGATAGGTTATTTGTACTTTGTTTAATTACTAATAAAGAGTATGACTTACTATATATCTAAGGGAGAGTGTCAAAAGGGATGTGATACTAAGAGGAGTGTTAATTTATAAAGGAGTTTAAAGATACGTTGAAAGAGTTTTGAAACATGTATGTGAATGGTCCATATTTGTAAAGCATGCGAAAAAGAGTTTGCGTTATAAAATACTTGGTTTAGAGGCTAGGTGTAATTCTAAGAGGTGTTTGTAAAAGTGAGCCCAAGATATACCTTGATTTGAAGAATTAAAGAAAGATCATTTTGTTGAAAATCCTTTAAAGCGAAGTACTTCATTTTTTGCAAAAATTATGATTTTACCTCTTCATAGTATAGCTGCAATTCAAGTCTGATTTCTTTCTCGAAAAAGAATGAGATTGTTGTTTTTACTAAGTTGTGGGCTTCAAAATCTTTTAAGAAAGGAAAAGTGTGCGAGAACATAGTAATTATATGAGTAAATTATAATTAGCGAAATGAGGATCAATTATTTAAGTATTTCTTTTAGTGTTATGTTCTTTAGGGCTTGCCTAAATTTTATATGACATTAAAGCATAAAATAAAGCAACGTAATCTAATATATGAGTGTTATATACATATAGGATACAACAACAAAGATGTAACAAAATGCAGCAAGTAATAGACTACACTAGCAAAGCAGTAGACTGAATTAACGAGGCAGTAAACAATAATAAAGGAGTCGAGGGAGAGAGGACTGGACTCTGGAAATTGGGCCTCAAGAAGGCAGGCCCATCAGTAAAGAGATATGGCTAAAACTGATTTTGGACTCTCCATAAAAATGCAATGAGGCTGGGATTGGGCCTGAGTTCCTTAGGAACTCAGTCGGCCCAAATGGATGTACATGTCCAAAAGAAAAGATAAAATCATTAGATACATGCTCCATATTTTCATCATACTAAACCATGTATGACATATATATAAACAAACGACTGGAACCAAATATATTAAAACATCAATAGCCTAATACTATGGGAAATTATACCAATATGGTGGTCATATGTGGCAAATAATTTACATTGAAAAATCTTTCGTTGTCATTAAACACTAAACCCCTTAAAGAACCAAAAGTGTCAATGAATTAAAAGCTAAGGAGGGAGTTCTACTCATGGTCGATGCCCCCTTTGAATCTCCCAATACTTCAAAGTTCCCAAGTGACTCAAGGCCCAGGGCAATGCTTATGCCGGGGAGAGCAGCCCAACCTAGAGTTAAACTCTACTCCCAAATACCCCTAACCACTAACAACATATTTCTTCTTATGGGTTTAAATGCCAATGAGGCCCTTACAATAGAAACTAAATGCTATAGTATCACGCAAAAGTATACTCTCCCTTCTACAGAATAACATAAGGGCACACAGACTATATTTTATACCAAATGAACAATACACATATTAGGTAAACCTAAAGGTCAGACTTCGAGCACAAATAGGAAAGAAACCAAAAAATATTATAGCATATTATTGAAGGACTAAGCATTAGGGAAAAACACATTCAAAAGGAAAGGCAAAGAGCACTCAGTTTAGGCATGCATCAACACAAGAAATACAGGTACTCCTGCCTCGGCAAACTAATTGTGAGTTGATTAGCTAGCTACTAGCACATGCATGAATCAGTAACAATACTTGGAATTTTTAAAGAACATCAGTGAAGGTTCAGACAAACAGTTATAACTAACCAATTTTACAGAAGTTATCAGAGAAATTAGAAAAATGATCAAACTCTCAACATGACTTCAGGTTCACAGATTTGAACATGGAACAGGATCATATTCCTAACAGTATTAACCTTGAACGAACCATCATGTTCAGACAGTATCAACAAAAAATTTCCATAAGATTTAGAGATCATGTTCATTTCAAATTTGTAGTGAGGAAAGGACTGAGTACAGTTTAAGACAAGAACAGGGAATCATAGAGTCAAACAGGGATACATGCAATATTCAGTCAGCTATGCATAGGCAGTTCAAGCGAGGTTGTAATCTTATACAGACAGGGGAGCTTTGCATGTTATAGAATTAAGTAAAACATGTCATGAAGAGATGGACTTATAGACAAATGAAGTATTATATCAAAACAAGTTTAAATCGGTACATAGCTTAGATTACTATCTAGGTATAACGTAATCGCACGCAGCTAAAAATTATCATTTCCGACTATAAAAAGAATAATAGGGTTCTACTTTATGGAAGATAACTTAATGATAATTGCATGTAAGCTTCACAAAGTCAACAACATCTTAAAAGAGATCAATGACAGGAAAGTACTACACCAAATATGTTTTGACTTAAACATGTAACTGGAGGCTTTATCTAAACATGATACAACTAAGTTCAACTAAACAGCAATTACCGGTTAACTATAACAAAATATGATCATGACTTGTTCTATGAAGAAAAAGATTACTTAATCTTAACAGAATATACACAGTTGAACTATTGGTATCCATGAAAAGAAGAAAGTTCAACTCAAACAAGACTATTTCACGCAAATACAACCAACAGTTAGGTATAATCATGAGAATGCCATAGTGACATCCCAGACGTTTCCCTCAGAGTTAGCAGATACAGGTATAAAGAAGGAAAGCATCTAAACACATAGATTTTCATGCTATAGTTGAATGGTGGATGACATGAACTTATGAAATTTCAAGTCTCAATTAGGATTATCAAATAAAAAACTCGGCCACAACACAAACAGAATACAGGGAAATAATTTATAGAGGTAAAAATCACAATAGAATCATCACTGAAGAACTATGAAGTTTAGATAAACATGAGTAGTCATTTAAAGCACATTAAGGGAAATTAATCATGTAGACTATTAAGATTCAGATAGGAGAGCTATTACAGTCATATAACATGCTAGTAGACATCAGTTTGAGGATACTCAGAAACATGACAAAAGATTACAGACCAATAGCACCTTATCATAAACATGGAGATAATATTTTGTATATCAATGATAACATCACAAACAACTACAATTAATAAAAGACAATGAGCAAGTTCATAGTATTCTAATAAGATGATCAAAAGAGAAGCGAAATGACTCATAAACAACAAAATAAAAGGGAAATTGTAAGAAACCCTAAGTTTGGGATCTCATACTTGCTCTTAGATGATTGTGTAGATGTTGTTAGGTTGTTCTTTCAGTATTAGGTTGTTGTAGATGAGAACAATAAAGGCCCCCTTTTATAGTGCCATTAAGTATCTAGGGTTTCAAACGGATTCAAAATTATGAGTAGGAAGTGACGCATGGTAGGTGATAATAGCAAGATTGAGTGAAATTAGAAATAAAAGAGAGGGGAAAATAGGGTCGAGTTTACCTGAGCACGAGGGTCGACCATTGAAGACTTTGGACCAGTGGTTAAAACCCTAATGTTCAGAGGTCACTGATTTGACCTTACATCGAATCCCCATGATGAACTCTGAGATGACTCCATGCATGCTCCGATTTGATGGAACACAAAGGAAAATCGGATATTTGATGTTGCGTTTTTGAGTCTAGTGTTTCAGGATTTGCGTGTTTTGAATTTGAATGATGAAATAGGAAATGGCCACTGGATTCGCGGATTTCAGAAGGCAAAGGGTGGTTTCAGGCTCGCTCTTTGACTTATGAGAGCAAATCATATGGTTTCCTTTTCGAGCTTAGGGTTTCAGATTTAGGGGTCTTGAGTTTGTGATTGAAAAAGGAAGTTATCAGCGGGATTCGTTGTGTAGCACGGACATAAGAGATGATTTAAGGTGGTTTCAAGTGACCTCGCACTGATTTGTGCAAGGTTTTAGGAGATTGATGGTTGGTGGAGATGAGAGAAAGGAAAGAGGAAAAGGAAAGGAAGGGCGGCTAGTCTCTAGGAAATGATTACGGTTTTGGGGGGGGATAAGGCTGGTCTCCGAATTAAGGTTGGGAGATAAACCTGGGATGTTGATCTTTGCGATCAACGGTCATGATAATTCAATCAGTTAGGATTTTAGGGGGAATTTTGGTATCCGTTAGATCATGGGATTTTGGACGATGGGGATGGAATCTCTGGTGCAGGTGTTTTAAAATTAAGAAAAAATCGGAGATTAAATGTGAACTGTTGATTAGATGAACTAACAGCTCAAATGTGGGTGTGTTTGTTTTCTGAGTGGAGAGGGAGGGTCATATGGCGCGCAATAATTGGTGCAAAAAGAGTAGCCTGGATCGCCAACAGGGAAGATATGGGCATGTTTGGACTGGGTATTTCCGTTTGGGCCTTAGCAATTGGGCTAAAAATAATTTGAAGAATAGCCATTTTACATTTGATTGAGAATTGCAATTGTAGCCCTTTTTGTTTTTTAATCCCTTTTTGAACTTAATTTAAATAAACTTAATAATTTTCAATAAATGTTGTAAAAATTATAATTACTATATATATTACTAATTGTTTTAATTAATTGTTTATGAAAATACTTTATTTTCTAAATTACAACACTAGTTTTGAATTAACTAGAACTTAAAGAGTAATTCATTGAATTAATTATAGAACCTATGTAATGTATATAAGAATTATTTTAATAATCTTAAAATAGTAAATATATTTGTAATTACATAATGTTAATACAACGCGATTAATTTTAAAAGCTAATACTTAATAAATTTGTAAACAAATAAGTATTTGTTACTAGAAAACACTTTAAAAATATTTATTATAAATTATTAAGTAAAAGTATATTAACTTAAAAAGGGAGGGTCAAAATTCGCCGTCAACACCCTCGTGCACATGCGGACAAAGCCCTCAGCATCTCAGCTAGCACCATCGACACCAAAGAAGATTGAAGGTTGCCACGGAAGGTTGCCAAAACCACGGGTAATAAGTTTATGTTGATCCGACCCCTTCTCTGCGGAAAGACCAATAATCCGAATAGTGCCAATGATAAAGTGATAGGCCTAAGACTCTCCCACGTTACTTGATCACACTGAAACTCTCCCGAATACCACTGATAGCTTTCGCGGTGTCCAAATCTGTCGAACATCTGGTCGAGGCCCACCCCATCCGTCCTCGATATTTCTTAGACCCCGACTGTTAGCCATGCCTAAAACATCCAAGAACCTGTAACCAGGCATAGTAACTGGTAGTATTGGCTTCCTTCCATTGAATGGCAGCTCCGTGAAACTAGTAACTTCTTCCAATATCAGTACTAACTCACAGTCGGCAAACTTGATGTCACGCCACGAGCCTGGGGGCTAGACCGGCACCCGGTGCCTCATCTATCCTTGCGTACCAACTTGTGACTATGTGGCTCTGAACATATAATGTCATACTTTGGCCATGGGCTACATTGCAAGACGATTGGCGAAGCAAAATATAAAACTGAATGGAAACCAATGCGGACTAAACATAAATATAAAGTTGGTCCGCCAAGGCTGTCATAACTATAACAGCTGACAAACCAACAAAATATACATACAAGGCCTACAAGCCCAACATATTGCACTAACTTATAGGTTATGTCTACAAGCCTCTACTGCTGGATGTACTGTGATCCGAATAGTTCCCCGACCTACCCATAACCTATATACGTATATACATAAGATGTACATAAAACTTCTAGACTCGGCAACTCAGAAGGACGTGAAGCTTACCGATAAAGCTGAACTCGGGCAACACCTACCAAGGACGTCTACCCGTCTGTCTATCTGAACCTGCACGCATGAAATGCAGCGCCCCCAGAAAAGGAATGTCAATACGAAATAATGTACCGAGTATGTAAGGAAACAGAATAACTGAAAGCTAAAACTAAACTGATAATATAATAACTTAAAGTAACTGGGAGTCAAAGATAATCTGAAGATATGCTTACATGCTGATACTGACTCAACTCTCTCAATATAGTAAGTAAAATAGCTGTCCGGCCCTATAAGCCTCGGTATATATATAAAACTGCTCTGTCGTAGTAAGGTCGCTCATAGGCGCTCGGCCACGCTAGGCTCTGTATCTCGGCCATTCTAGCCTCGCTCAAAGTCGTTCAACCACAGTAGGCTTGGTATATAACTTACCATGTGATCAGAGGTTGCCCAATAGGGGCTTGCCCATAGATTATAGCTCCATGGTAATGGAATTACTGTAATACTGCATATATATTCTCTCTGCTCTCTTGACTAGAAGCAAATGATACTCAATTACATATGAAGTCCCAATAAGGAGAATGTTGTAACTTACGAGACTATGAAAATATACATAAATTCTGGAGTATAAACTTCTCTTTATGCCTCGTTATCAAATACATGTAATTACGAGATCATGCCAAAATGAAAAAAGGGCTTAGCCTTAACATACCTGGAGTAGGGAAATATCCGTATGATATTCTTGAAAAAGGTTGCACCGTTCTCCCTTAGAATCGCAAAAATATCTCATTGCTAATGTTCTAGTAATTCTTGAGGGAATTATTTAGTTGCAAGAACTTTAGTTGAAAATTTGCAGGAATTGACAAATTGCTAACGTTCTGATTGAAGTGTTCTTGGCATTAAAATGTTTTGGCAGCTAACACATTAATTTGCTTGTAGTGTTCTTGGTATTTAACATCTTGGAAATGAAGTGTTATAAAAATGAAATTTGTTGAAAACTTATAAGAATGGATAACGTCCCCCACTTCTGATTGCAGTATTATTTTTGTATTGAAATTCCTAGAATTGAAATGTCTTGTACTTAGCATATTAGGTTGCCTCCTAATCAAAATGACTAAGAGTCATTTCTCCAAGAAGTGGCTTGCTACCACGTGGGAATGGGGGTGGGGTGGGAAAGCTTAATTTTTATCCACTTATTAGGTAATTAGGTAATGTCCTGTTACCCGGTAACTAACCAATTACCAGCATAATTAAGAATTGTATCAAATTACTTAAAATTCTACTTATTTGTTTTATACACTTTATACATCATACTATCATGTTCATATGGTACCTTGTATGGTACTAGTCCATGAATATCGAGTATTATCGCTCGGCCCGTATTTTATCCCAAATCGACAACCTTTAACGAAACACATTTTCTTTAATTCGTGTACCCTTTATCCTTCATGTCACTTACTTATTGCTTTTTATAAATAGCATAAATATGCTAACCTCAAGATAATCTCATCCCCGAGACTACGTCAATTAACTGATGACGAAACGTTAACGTACTAGAAATGCGAGATGTAACTTTCTTCCCCCTTTAGAAACATTCGTCCTTGAATGTTTACTCTTAGATACCTTGGAAAATTTTGCCAGAGTATCCTCCGTATAGTAGACTAAAACCACCCTACACGCGGCCAGAAAACATACTATACATGCCACACTTGGCCTCACACAGCTGTCTATTATAAATTCGGAGAGTCAAAAATAGGAGCTTACCTAAGGAACTACTGGCCTGAATAGGGTTGTGCTGAGGTATCCCATCTTGAGCCCTATCTCTAGTTTGAAATAGGTGGGGGTATTTACATTTCATTTCTTCCTCCGCTTCCCACATCATCTCTTCCGCGTTCTTGCTTTTCCATAAGACCTTCACGGAGGCTACCTCCTTATTCCGTAGCTTGCGGATTTGTCGGTCTAGGATGGCAACCGGAATTTCCTTGTATGACAAGTCCTCGGTAATCTGTACATCATCCGTGGGCACCACTCGGGTAGGAACGCCAATGCACTTCTGTAATATAGATACGTGAACCACCGGATGGACAAACTCCAATTCCGAGGGTAATTATAACTCATAAACTACTTGGCCCACTCTCCGAATGATCATATAAGGCCCAATATACTATGGTCTAAGTTTGCCTTTCTTGCCAAACCTCATCAAACCCTTCATAGGTGACACCTTTAAGAATACCCTGTCATTAACCCTGTACTCTAAATCTCATCACCGCACGTTAGAATATGACTTCTGACGACTCTGACATATCAACAGTCGCTCCCGGATGAGCTTTACTTTTTCTATGGCCTGCTGAACCAGGTCTGGCCCATGTAACCCAGATTCTCAAATATTAAACCACCTTATAGGAGATCTGTACTTACCCCCATACAAAGCCTCGTATGGAGACATCTGGATACTGGAGTGGTAACTGTTATTATATGCAAACTCGATAAGTGGTAGATGTTCATCCCAACTTCTTTTAAAATCCAATACACATGCTCGTAGCATATCCTTGAGCGTCTGAATTTTGCGCTCGGCTTGTCCATCAGTCTGGATGAAAAGTTGTGCTGAGATTCACCTGAGTCCCTAAACCTTTCTAAAATGACCTCCAAAAATGTGCTATAAACTGGGCCCCACGTTCGGATATAATAGATATTGGTACTCCGTGTAGTCGCACTATCTCCCTAATATATAACTTTGCATAATCTTCTGATGTATATGTAGATTTGACCGGTAGAAAATGATCTGATTTCGTGAGCCTATCGACTATCACCCATATGGAATCGAACTTACAATGAGAACGAGGTAAACCCGTGATAAAGTCCATGTTTATCGCCTCCCATTTCCATGTCGGGATCTCTATAGTCTGCATTAGCCCTCCAGGCTTCTGGTGCTCTATCTTTACCTGCTGGCAACTACGGCACTGAGCAACATACTCAACAATGTTCTTCTTCATATTGCTCCACCAATACACATCCTTAATGTCGTGATGCATCTTCGTCGACCCAGGGTGAATGGAGTACCACGAATAATGTGCCTCTGACATAATCCTGTCTCGTAGCCCTTCTACATCTGGAACATACAAACGACCCCTGTATCTGAGGACCACATCTCCCTTGAGTTCTAATAACGGCTTTTTCTACTGCAGAACTTGCTCTTTCAACTCGACCAACTCTAGGTCCTCGTACTGTCTCTCCTTTACTTCAGTTATGAGAGATGATTTTGCAATATTTTGGAGTACAACTCCACCATTGCCAAAGTCTACCACCCGAACCCCCAAACAAGCCAATTGATGAATCTCTCTAGTTAATTGTCATTTTTCGGCCTCTACATGTGCTAAGCTACCCATAGATCAGCGACTTAAGGCGTCTGCTACAACATTAGCTTTCCCTGGATGGTAGAGAATATTAATATCATAATCTTTCAATAACTCAAGCCATCACCTCTATTGCAAATTCAACTCTTTTTGCTTGAAGATGTACTGCAGGATTTTATGATCTGTGAATACATCAACATGAACACCATATAAATAATGTTGTCATATCTTAAGTGCATGGACAACCGCAGCTAATTCGAGGTTGTGAGTCGGATAATTCTGCTCGTGCTTCCTTAACTGCTTTGAAGCATACACAATTACTTTCCCATGTTGCATCAGGACACATCCTAACCCGACACCTAAGGCATCACAATACATGGCATAACCATCTGGACCCTCTGGAAGTCCTAGAACTGGCGATGAGGTCAACCTGTTCTTAAGCTCCTGAAAACTCTACTCGCAAGCCTCCGTCCACTGAAACTTAGTTGCTTTCTGCATCAACTTAGTTAATGGTGCTGAAAGGGAAGAAAAACCTTCTACAAACCTCCGGTAGTATCCTGCTAAGCCTAGAAAGCTATGAATATCTATCGAAGTGGTAGGTCTAGGCCAGGATTTCACAGCCTCAATCTTCTTAGTGTCTACCTTTATACCTCCACCGGATACAATATGCCCTAAGAATGGCTACAGACTTCAACCAGAACTCACATTTAGAAAACATAGCATACAATTTATTATTACGAAGGGTTTGGAGTACCGCTCGCAGGTGGTCCACATGCTCATCCTCTGAACGTGAATAAACCAGAATATCATTAATAAAGACTATCAGAAACAAATCTAAATATGGTCGGAATAGGCTATTCATCAAGTCCATAAATATAACAGGTGCATTCGTTAACCCAAAGGACATGACAAGGAACTCGAAGTGGCCATATCGGGTCCTGAAAGCTGTCTTGGGAATATACCTCTCCCGAACTCTAACCTGGTGGTACCCCAACCTCAAATCTATCCTTGAAAACTATCTATCTCCCTGCAACTTATCAAATAAGTCGTCTATCCTTGGAAGTGAATACTTATTCTTAATAGTTACCTTGTTCAGTTGCCTATAATCGATACACATCCCCAAGGTGAGGTACTGGGTCTGATGAAACCTTTTTCCAGTAAATCTTTTAACTGCTCCTTCAACTCCTTTAATTTGGCAGGTGCCATTCTATATGGAGGGATGGATATTGGTTGAGTTCCCGGAAGCAAATCGATGCCAAAATCAATCTCTCGCTCTGGAGGAACACCTGGAAGTTCATTTGTGTAGTCTTTTACTACTGGAATAGACTGAAGTGTAGGTATCTCTGCATCCACATCTCTAACTCGCACAATATGATAAATGCACCCTTTTGTGATCATTTTCCTCTCCTTCAGATATGTAATAAACCTACATCTCGGTGTCGCTGTATTATCTACCCATTGAAGGACTGGCTCACCTGGAAAATGAAATCTAGCTATGTTTTCTCGGCAATCAACTGTGGCATAGCAAGCTGCCAACCAGTCCATGCGCATGATAGCATCAAAATCCAACATATCTAGCTCAACTAGGTTGGTTGAGGTCTGACGATCACAAACTGACACTGTACAACCTCGGTAAACCCGTCTAGCGATAATTGATTCTCCAACCGGTGTAGATACCGCAAAAGGATCACTTAGTATTTCAAGAACTATACCAAACTTCCCTGTGACAAATGGGGTAATACATGATAAAGTAGATTGTGGGTCTATCAAGGTATAAGCATCGTGAGAGAAAATGGTCAACATACCTATCACAACATCTGGTGAAGACTCCTGGTCTTGTCGACCCGCTAAAACATAGCTACGATTTTGGTTACCACCAGAACTGGAACCTCTACCTCTGCCTCGACCTCTACCTACTGAAGACTGAGACTCACGCCCTGAAGGATGCACAGACATAGATGATCATGTTATTGAATTCGCTGGTTGTGCTATACCCCCAGGATCTCTATTTGGGCAATCTCGCATCATATGCCCTGAACGTCCACATGTATAACAAGTATCGGAACTGGCTCGGCATTGGCCCAAGTGTCCTCTACTATAGATGTCACACCACGTCAGAAATGGCCTTGTCTGCCTTGAACCTCGCTGTCGCCACAAACACGACGCCCGTGAGCTCTCACCTGGCCCTAACTGAGTATAACGGTCATACTTGTAACCCTGTAACTGAGGTGGCGGAGGCCTAGGTGGCCGTTTGAAATACTGGGGCCTATAACGACCCTGAGACTGCTCCTACGACCTGGAAAATCGCATCCTCTTATGCTGTCCTGACTCAATCCTCTTTGTACCCTGTTGCCGATGCCTACCCCTTTCTATATTCTGGGAGAATGCCTGAATCCGAGAGTATCCATACTATCCTACAATGCAGCGGTGGCACATGCCTTGGTCAACTCTGGGGCCAACCCTTCTATAAACTTGTGAATCTTGTCCCACATAGTAGCAACTATGGATGGTGCATATCTGGCCAATGAGTCAAAACGGAGACTATACTCTCGAACACTCATATTGCCCTGCTTGAGGGCTAGAAACTGATCGACTCGAGCTTATTGGATCTCCCGCGGTAAGTACTGGTCAAGGAAGGCATCCGAAAAATTCTCTCAAATAGCTGGAGGTGCATCACGCCCCCTGGACCTCTCCCATCCCTCGTACTAAAGTATGGCTATATCACGGAGTCAAAAAACTGCTAGCTTAACTGCCTTTTTCTCCGTGGCATAAATAACTCGAAAGATCCTGTGAAGCTGATCTATGAAATCTTACAGGTCCTCCCTCTGATTTGTCCCCGTGAACTCTGGGGCACTCAAAGTAATAAACTCTTGGACCCTTGAACTCCCAGACCCCTCAGAAGATCCTGCACTAGTGGATGCCCTAGCATGTTGCTGGGTAGCTACCAACTGTGTCAACAAATGCACCGCACTCCTCAAGTCCTGATCTGATGGAAGCGGAGGTGGAACTGGATGTGCGGTCTCCCTAGGAATCTCCTCAGGTGGCGGAGGATCCGGTAATGGCTGAGTAGGGGTCTCTCCCTAGACCTCCGATTGGGCCCCATCTAATGGGGGTACCCTGCTAGTCCCCTCACCTACTGCTGTATCTCTCCTCCGGCTAGCCGTAATCTTCCTAGTCATCATCATCTTTGCATGGAAACACCAACACGTAAGTTTAACTCAAATTTCCTATAACTCAGTTCTACAGCACGATTTAGATTTGAAAGAAGGGTAACCAACTCCTAAATGCCCTGTAGTCCCCTTCTTATATAATGTGGTGCACGACACATTAATAAACAAGACCCTACTAGACACGGCTTGTAGACTCCCTAGGAAAGAATTGCTCTGATACCACTTTTGTCATGCCCCGAGCATAGGGGTGAGACTGGCACCCGGTGCCTCATCTATCCTTGCGTACCAACTTGCGACTATGGGGCTCTGAACATATAATGTCATACTTTGGCCATGGTCCACATTGCAAGACGACAAGATGTATTGTGATCGGAATAGTTCAACATACTGCACTAACTGACAGGTGATGTCTACAAGCCTCTACTGCTAGATGTACTGTGATCGGAATAGTTCCCCGACCTACCCCTAACTTATATACGTATATACACAAGATGTACACAAAATTTCTAGACCCGATAACTCAGAAGAACGTGAAGCTTACCGATAAAGCTGAACTCGCGCAACACCTACCAAGGAGATCTACCCTTATGTCTGTTTGAACCTGCACACATGAAATGCATCTCCCTCAGAAAAGGGACATCAGTATGAAATAATGTACCAAGTATGTAAGGCAACAGAATAACGGAAAGCTGAAACTGAACTGATAATATAATAACTGGGAGTCAAAGATAATCTGAAGATATGCTTACCTACTGATACTGACTCAACTCTCTCAATATAGAAATTAAAATAGATGTATGGCCCTATAAGGCTCAGTATATATATACAACTGCACTATCGTAGTAGGCTCGTTCATAGGCGCTCGGCCATACTAGGCTCTGTATCTAGGCCATTCTGGGCTCGCTCAAAGGCGTTCGGCCACAGTAGGCTCGATATATAACTTACCATCTGATTAGAGGTTTCCCAATAGGGTCCTGGCCATCAATTATAGCTCGATGGTAATGGAAATACCGTAATACTGCATATATATGCTCTCTGCTCTCATGACTAGAACCAGACAATACTTAATTAAATATGAATTCCCGATAAGGAGAATATTGTAACTTACGAGACTAGGAAAATATACATAAATTCGGTAATATGAACTTCTCTTTATGCCTCGTTATCAAATACATGTAATTACGAGATCATGCCAAAATGAAGAAAGGGCTTAGCCTTAACATACCTGGAGTAGGGAAAAATCCATATGATATTCTTGGAAAAGGTTGCACCGTACTCCCTTAGAATTGCAAAAATCACACGTTGCTAATGTGCTAGTAATTCTTGTGGAATTATTTGGTTGCAAGAACTTTTGTTGAAAATTTGTAGGAATGCACAAATTACTAACGTTCTGATTGAAGTGTTCTTGGTATTGAAATGTTGTGGTAGCTACCACATTAATTTGCTTGTAGTGTTCTTGGTGTTGAATATCTTGGAAATGAAGTGTTATGAAAATGAAATTTGTTGAAAACTTATAAGAATGGATAACGTCCTCCACTTCTAATTGTAGTATTGTTTTTGTATTGAAATTCCTAGAATTGAAATGTCTTGTACTTAGCATATTAGGTTTCCACCTAATCAAAATGACTAAAATTCATTTCTCCAAGAAGTGTCTTGCTGCCACGTAGGGGTGGGGGTGGAAAACATTAATCTTTATGCACTTATTAGGTAATTAGGTAATGTCTCATTACCCGGTAATTAACAAGTTACCCGCATAATTAAGAATTATCTTGAATTACTTAAAATTCCACTTATTTGTTTTATACACTTTATACATCATACTATCATGGTCATATGGTACCTTGTATGGTACTAGTCTATAAATATTGGGTATTACCGCTCGGCCCGTATTTTATCCCAAATCAACAACCTTCAACGAAACTCATTTTCTTTAATTCGTGTACCCTTTATCCTTCATAGAACTTACTTATTGCTTGTTATAAATAGCATAATTATGCTAACCTCAAGATAATCTCATCCCCGAGTCTATGTCAATTAACTGAAGAGGAAACATTAATGTACGAGAAATGCGAGATGTAACATCCTTCCCTCCTTAGAAATATTCGTCCTCGGAACTCTATCAGCAGGCGAGTAAGCACCCTATCTGCTCGGAACTTTAGCAAAGCGGCCAGTGCCCCCAGGTGTGTCTAAATCTCATCTCTGTGTTCTCGGCGGATGTTCTTCCACCACTGCTTCAACGTGTGTGGCGCTCCCATAAACCATGATAATTTTTGGGATGTTTTGGTTGAATTCCATTTTCTGAAATGGATAAAAGAAAGGTCTTGGTAAGTATTCGCTTCGGATCTTTAAGTGTCTTGTCAGGTTTGTTTGTCTTTCCATAGAAATCATGTCATTGGGTGCATGACCCGTTGACATTAGGGTGGCGTTCCTAATTGTGTATGACAATGTCAAGGACCGACTCACCTAAGGTTTATGTTATATGACCTATTTTGCTAGAGTAGAGTGTTTCCTACTTTTGAGTTAGACTGTAGGCTATGAGAAGTTATGTCAATTGACCTGACAAAGCCATTCTTTGAAACTAGAGTTTTGAAAAAAAGGTTTGGGGGGGGTGTAAAAGACAACCCTCGTATGCCATTGTGTGTGATAGTGTACTGCCAAAACTCGATAGGAAGAAATATGATGACAATATATGTAAAGCGGTAACAGATAAGGGTATAGCAATAATAAGTATTATAATAAGCGTAAAGAGCGAATAAAGTAAGTAAGCACGTAATTGCAAATTTAGCTACAATTAATGCAATGTACAAATAAGTCTAAATGCCAAATTCAGTCTAAGTATGCTAAGGTCGGGACCTAAGTGTGAATCCCCAGCAGAGTCGCCATATTGTTCCACCCTATTTTGCACTAGTCAAAACAAGATTCAACTTATGGTTTCTCTGTTGTTGATGAAAGATAGTCGCCACCTAATATTTAAAGGTATATTAGGGTACCTATTTAATTATTAAAGGTTGTACTCTTTATTGGTCTACTAACCGGTGAGATCATGGGTAAGGATTCCTGTTCTTCTAATGGGAAGGTGTTAGGCACCCTTTAAAATCAACTTGAGGTAGCTCAATAGGACATAGACTAGATTTGGAATTAATTATTTGTACTATGCCTTAACTAATTTTCTAAGGGTATAGCTTACCATATATTGGGACATAATATATATAGGGGGAGAGTATGTTTTAAAGAAGATGGATTTAAAGAAAAGCCTTTAGGAAATTAGTGTTAGTATAATAAGCTTAAAAAGATGTTTGAAAGATGGAAATGTTTGTATAAAATGTGAAAAAGGAAACCAAGTTAAAGCCTTTTATGTCCTAAATTATGGAGGTTCGGGTCATTCTAACGTGGTAAAAAATGTTATGAAAATGATTCTAAGATATACCTTGGTCTTGAAGTAGAAAACTATTTTGAAATCCTTTGTTTTAGGGAAGCGGCACCTTAATCTTTCGAAATAGCTGATTCCTTTTAGAAAAATCAAATTCGCGACAATTCTGATTTTTTTGAAAGAGGGACAGTTGCCTTTGCTAAGCCTTTGCGCTTCAAAAATTGATTACTAACTAAGGAATTTTTTAATCCTAGGTTCTTTAATCTTGCCTATGTCATTCTATGAATTAAAAGATAAGGTCAAACATTCAATCCAATATGTATACTTGTCACATACATAATGACATGTAACAATAGAAAACAGCAACGAGCAATGACATAGTGCAAACTAAGGAATAGCGAAATAGTAAGTAAAGAGGTGAGGGGAAAGAAGTGACTCTGGGAGGTTTGGGCCTCAAACGTCAGGCCCAACAGTAACAAATGACGAGCGACGGTAGACCCTTGGACCATAGTAGAGCTGGACTTGGGCCTGAGTTCTTAAAGAACTTCACAAGGCTCAAATCATTTGTACATACCCCAAAAAAATAAAAGAGAAGGTCATTAAAATAACTGTATTATATACATATCCATATAAAATTCAAAGAGTAAAAGAAATCACTGACAGTGTTTAAATGCTAAGGGAATCACAATAAGAAAAGATTAAAAGAAGAGATGACTAACAGTACCTAAATGCTAAGGGAATAATGCTAATACAGAGGTCGTGTATAGTGAATGATCCACATTGAATACCTTTCGTTGCCATTAAACACCAAACCCAAAGAGAGTAGTAAGTATCAATGAATTAAAGGCTAAGGAGGGAGTTCTACTCAAGGCCGATGCCCCCTTTGAATCCCCCGACACTTCAATGTTCCCAGGGGTCTCAAGGCCGGGGGCAATGCTAGTGTAGAGGAGAGCAGCCCAACCTAGAGTTAAACTCTACTCCCAAATAACTTTAACTACAAACGACTAACTCTTCCCTATAGGTTTGAATGCCAATGAGGCCATCTCAATGCAAATCACCCACTATGACATTTCCTACCACATGAGCCTACTTTCCTTAGCAGAATAACACAGAAATAGACACATAGAACAATCCCTATACTTCAACATTAAATAAGTGAAGCACAAATATGAACATGTTTTGAAAATCAGACTTCTAGGCACATATGGCAACAAGAATACTTAGGTTGTTATTGCTGAAAGTTAAACAACAAAGATCATACATCTCATATACAAATAAGGTACATAGCTTGGAATTATAACAGCTTTAGGATACAGAGATTAATGCCTTAACATTGATCACAGATGAGCATGCACTTAGGTTAATGACATTACTTGAATCCCTTGAGATCATTAATACAGATTCAGACAGCGATACAAACAGGTTATTGCATTCAACCAATAATAATAAAAGGTTTCCCTTACACCAGATTCAATCAAAAATAACAAAGGAAAGAAAAGACTGAGTATAAGTTTAAAACAATGTTCAAAATGTACAGTCATGAAGGATAAGCAAAGGTTCAAAACAAAATCCCACACATACAGAGATTTCAATCAAGATTATGACTTCACAAGAGAAGATGAGTCCCAAACATTGAAGAATCATGTTGTCAGTATCATTAGGGATTAAGGATAGCAGAGACATCATGCTTAACATACTCAAATCAGCTACACAGGATTAGTTGAATAGTTAAACATGATGGAGTCATATTCAGATTACAGAAATAATCAACAGGGCACAACTATAGTCTGACTCACAGGAGATAGACTGATCATGACAAATACTACTGATATTCAAAGGAGAATCTATCCTAGTAGGACTAATCACAAACTAACAGTTAGATATGGATGTAAAGAACTCATGATATGGATTCAGATGATACTTAAGGACAAATAAGCATTTATGAAAGCATTTTTGAACACTCAGGTGTCATAAGGCTTAACCCAGTAAGGTAATGTTATCCTATGTATTTCATATATACCCTAGCTAAGATTATCTAACAACATCCCAAAATTAAGTATGATAGAACCTAAAGGAGCATGGCATGTTAAACATGAAGACCGCAATAACAACCCCTAATATAGCATGATAGAACTCAAGAATATGGCATTATGAACCGAAAAGCTTAGGTAGGATAGCAGAATTTAGAAGGATGATGCAGGTTAAACATGATGACCATAACATAACCTAAATGCAGAACTCAAGAGAATATAATATGATGAATCATTAGAACTTATAACATAACATTAGGTGGAACATAATTCAAAATAAAGCATGATAAGCATGAAAGTTATAATTGAGCATTAAGTGGAATAAAACTCAAAATGCAACATGAAGATTATTAAAGTTGCAACATGACATTAACAGAGCTCAACATGCAGCATGAAGGTTCTAACAGAACATTAGAATAATGCCTGAAGTCTTAGGCAGATGTGAGAAATTAGCAAGTTGATCAACTTAAACACATAGGCCATTCAATATAGAAAAGGAGGACATTAAACTCACACAGCTACCTAATTAGAATTAAATAAACACAACAGCTTATCATAGATTATTAACAAGTCATAGTGCACCAAAATAAGTACTTAAAAATTGAATAAATATTATATACTAAATAGTTAACCAAGAAAAACAATAACACGTTCATGATTTTAAATAAAGCAATTAAGAGAGAGAGGATGGAGGCATACTGACCTCCTCTTGAGCAGCAAACCAAACAAAAGGTTCTTGTTTAGCAGTATAGGATCAAGAGTTCACTCGACCAATGCAATAGTCAGAATCAAAGAGAAACCAGAAACTAATTAGAACCCTAGCTCAATTTACTACTCAGAACTAAAGCGAGATTTTTATGTGTAATTTCGTGATTGCTTCTTGTGCTTATTAGCTCTACAAGTTGAAAATGTTAGGTTTTCTTGTTGTCTCCGGTCTGGTTGATGAGAGCATTGAAAGCCCCTTTTATAGTGTCATTAATGGCTTAGGGTTTCAGCAGATTTCAAATTGAGTAGTGGAAGATGACGACTACTAGATGATGCAAGCATAGGCGAGTGAAAATCAGATAGAGAGAGGGGGAAATCATTAGGGATTTTACCTGAGAGAAGGGAAGCTAACCGTTGAGGTACGAGAGACCACTAAACACAACCCTAATACATAGAGGTCATTGCATTTGACCTTTAGGTGTCGAATATCAACATTGAAGCCAGCTCGCGTCTCAGGCTCGTTTTGATTTGAAAAGATGGAGGAGGAGATCTGGCGAGTTGAAGTTTCATCTTTTTGTTTTGACTTCTTCAAATAGAGCTATTGAGATTAAATGATGAAAATTGAAAGGAAGTGACGAGTTTCGTAGTACAGAGACAGAACGGATGGCCATGCATGACATGGACTTGAAACCCACAAATGATTTAAAGTTTCATCTTTAGGTTAGGGTTTTTAGATTTGGGGTTTTGAGTCTCAAAGGAAAAATGAGCAAAGATTCAGCGAAAATCATGGGTAATGAAGGTAGAGGGAACGTTTTCTGGTCATGATTCATGACCTTGCACTAATTAGTGCAAGGTTTGGGTGATTGACGGGTCAGGGAGTTTGAGAGAGATGAGAGAAGAAGGGGAAAGGGGGGGACTGGGTGTTTGGAGTGAATGATTAGGGTTAGGGGTATTGGGGGGTTGTCTCTAGGCTTAAGAAATAGCGATCGGATCTAGGCCATTGGATCTATTGATCAACAGCCCTTATAATTTGGGCATTAAAGAATTAAAATGTGAAAAAGTCATGGCCGTTGGATTGTTGGATTTGGATGGCTGAGATCAAGTCTAGTTGAGAACTAAAACATTAAAGAAAAGGAGGATAAAATGCGATAGATCAATGGTCCAGGTTCATTGTGCTTTCTTTGTGAGTGAGAGAGGCGAGTGACGTGGCGTGCTCTGATTGGTTTAGGGAGATGGGCGCGGATCGCCAAGATGGAAAGAGGGGGGTGTCAGGGCTAGGTGCTTTTTTCCGGATTGGGCTTGGTGTTGGGCCAAAATTAGTTTAAAAGATGGCCATCTTGTGTTTAATTGGATATTTGCAATTGTAGCCTTTTGGTCTTCTAACCCTTTTAAAATTAATTTAAATGAACTTAATTATTTTCAATAAAATGCAGTAAAATTATAATTACCAAACATACTACTAATTATTATAATTAATTATTTATAAAATACTTTGTCTTCTAAATCATTAATTTGAACATAATAATCTAATTAGCCAAAATTAGAGAAATAATTCATGAAATTAATTATAAAGCCTAGATGGTGTATTTTAGAAATTTCCTCAACGCTAAAAGTAGTAAGTATATTTATAATTACATAATGTTAGTACTAGGTTATTAATTTCAAAACTAATACTTAATCAATTTTGTAAAATAGGTATTTATTAATAGAAAATACTTTCAAAACATTCATTGTAAATTATTAAGTGTAAGTAAATTAATTTTAAAAAGGAGGGTGGAAATTGGCCATCAACAATAAATAAAAGACATAGGAAACGATTCCGGATAATAAAGCTTCGATCTTTAACTAAAATCAAAAAGTCAACTCAAAAAGTCATCTCAAAATGTCAACCCTGAGTCCGCACCCTGAAACCGCACAAAACTCATTATTTTCAGACACCCATTCTAATACGAGTCTAACCATACAAATTACATCCAATAGCGATATCAAATCGACCTTCAAATCATCAATTTATGTTTTAGAAAAGTTATTACTAAAATCCCCAATTTCTTTAATTCAAGTTAGCAAATAATCGCTAAATTCAAGGTTGGAATTATGAAATATAAATAAATACGAGTCAAAAAATACTTACCCCAATCCAAATCACTAAAATGTCCTCATAAATCGCCCAAATCCGAGCTCTATAACTCAAAATGTGATCAATAACAAAAGCCCTCGAAATAGAGTATTAAATAGGTCAGCCCAGGCATACACATCGCGATAGTGGAAAAGTGTTTGCGACAGTGAAAACCAAACTCACCAAGCTACCAATCCTTCTTCGCAACCGCGAAATTGCAGTCGCGAACGCGATGCCCAACTCAAAAAGATGCCTACGCGAATGTGAAGGCTTACGCCTGGCCAACCCCCCATGCTCCCCTTCTACGCGTTCGCGAAGCACAAGCTCCTTAAAGCTCCGCGAATACGGTTCTCTATTCAAAAATGCAAAGAACAAATCATCTTGCCTCACAAAAGCCCTCCGCGAACGCGACATCGTAGTCGCGAACACGATGAAGAAACACCAGACATTAGAAACAGCAATTCAAAACATGATGAAATATCCCGTAGCCCACTTGAAACACGCCGGAGGCCCCCGGGACCCTGTCCAAACACACCAACCAATCCCTAAACATATCACGGACATACTTGAGGCCTCAAATCACACCAAAAAACATCAAAAGTACGAATCACACATCAATTCAGGCCTAATGAACTTCCGACTTCCAAAACTCATCTCGAACCATATCAAATCAACTTGAAATGACCTCCAATTTTGCATGCAAGTCCCAAATGATACAACGGACCTATACCAATTCCCGGAACCACTATCTGAACTTGATAACTACAAAGTCAACCCTCGGTCAAACCTATCAACCTTACAAATCTTCCAACTTTCTAACTTTCGTCAATTCAAGCCAAAACAACCTAGAAACCTCCAAATCAAAATTCGGACATACGCCTAAGTCCAAAATTTTCATATGAAGGTATTGAAATCATCAAAACACCATTTCGCAGTCATCTACAGAGAAATCAAACTTCGATCTTCTCTTACAACGTAAGCCTTCAACTAGGGGATTAGACATCCCAAAACACTCCTAAAGCCAAACCAACCAACCCCGCAAGTCACGTAACCATAAATACACATATGTAAAGCATCAAATAGAGGAAATGGGGCTGAAATACTCAAAATGACCGGCCGGGTCGCTATATTCTCCCACTCTTAAATATATATTCGTCCTCGAATGAGTATAGAGACACATACTTGAAGTACAAAAAAGGTGAGGATATCAAATCTGTATATCATGCTCTATCTCATAAGTCGCCTCCTTGACTGGTTGACCTCTCTACTGAACCTTCACTGATGCAATGCTCTTAGTCCTCAACTTCCGCACCTGCCTGTCCAAGAAAGCCACCGACTCCTCAACAAAGGTCAAATCCTTGTCCAATTGCACTAGGCCGAAATCTAACACATGTGACTGATCACCGTAATACTTCCGGAGTATGGAAACATGGAACACCGGGTGAACTCCCGATAAGTTTGGTGGCAATGCAAGTCCGTTGGCCACCTCACCCACTCTCTCAAGAATCTCAAAAGGGCCAATATACAGAGGGCCCAACTTGCCCTTCTACCCGAACCTCACCACACCCTTCATGGATGAAACTCTGAGCAGAACCCTATCACCCACCATGAATGCCATATCACGAGCCCTCCGATCAGCATAACGCTTCTGCCTGGACTGTGTTGTATGAAGTCGCTCCTGAATCAACTTCACTTTCTCCAAAGCATCACGGACCAAGTCAGTGACAAACAACCTAGCATCCCCGGGCTTAAACCAACCAACCGGAGAACGATAATGCCTCCCATATAAGGCCTCGTAAGGAGCCATCTGGATACTCGATAGTTGTTGTTGTAGAAACTCTGCTAGCGATAGAAACTGATCCCATGAACCCTCAAAATCAATAACACTGGCACATAACATATCCTCCAATACCTGAATAGTGCGCTCGGACTGTCTGTCCGTCTGGGATGAAATGTCGTACTCAGCTCGACTTGTGTGCCTAACTCTTGTTGCACGACTCTCAAAAATTTCAATGTGAACTACGTGCTCTGAGATATAGAAACCGATACATTATGAAGGAGAACAATCTCCCGAATATAAATTCGAGCCAGCTGTTAGAAGAGTAGGTAGTCATGACTTGATTAAAGTGTGCAAACTTGGTCAGTCTGTCTAGAATAACCTACATAGTGTCAACTCTCCTCAAGGTTCGTGGCAGTCCAACTACAAAATCCATAATGATACACTCTCACTCCTACTCTAGAACATCAAGACCTGAAGTAAACCACCTAGTCTTTGATGCTCGTACTTATGGTGCTGACAGTTCAAACACCGAGCAACATATTCAACAATATCCTTCTTCATCCTCTGCCACAAATAGTGCTGCCTCAAGTCCTGGTACATCTTCACGGCACTTGGATGAATGAAATACCGTGAACTATGGGCCTTCTCAAGTATCAACTCATGCAGCCCATCCATATTTGAAGCACTGATTAGACCATGCATCCTTAACACCCCATCATCCCCAATAGTAACCTCTTTGGCATCACCGTGCTGCATTATGTCCTTAAGGACAAGCAAGTTGGGATCATCATATTGGCGCACCTTGATGCGCTCAAATAGAGAACACCGTGAAACCACGCAAGCAAGAACCCGGCTAGGCTCCGAAACATCCAACCTCATGAACCTGTTGGCCAAAGCCTGAACATCCAAAGCTAATTGTCTCTCCTTAACAGGAATAAAAGCAAGACTACCCATGCTCTCAGCTTTCCTACTCAAAGCATTGGCACCACGTTGGCCTTCCCGAGATGATAAAGAATGGTGATATCATAGTCTTTTAGTAGATCTAACCACCTCCGTTGTCAAATCCTTTTCCTGAATAGGGCTGTAAACTCTTGTGGTCCGTGAACACCTCACATGATACGTCGTAAAGATAATACCTCCAAATCTTTAGCGCGTGTAAAATGACTCCCAACTCCAAATCGTGTACTGGTAGTTCTTCTCATGGGGCTTCAACTGATGCGAAGCATAAGCAATAACTCTACACTCCTACATCAACACACACACGATGCCAATCCATAGAGTATCACAATAGACTGTATAAGAACCCGATGCTAAAGGAAAAACTAGAACTGGAGTTGTAGCCAAGATAGTCTTGAGCTTCTGAAAGCTCTCTCCATACTCGTTAGACCGCCTGCATGGGGCACCCTTCTGATTCAGTCTAGTTAAAAGAGCTACAATGGACCAGAAACCCTCCGTGAAATGGCGATAGTACCCAGCCAATTCAAGAAAAATCCAAATCCCATTAGTAAACAATGGTCTAGGCCAACTCTGAACTACCTCAATCTTCTTTGGATCCACCTTAATCCCTTCATTGGACACCACGTGGCCCAAAAATACAACTGAATCAAGCTAAAACTCACACTTGGAGAATTTAGCATATAACTTATTTTCCCTCAAATTCAGGAGCATGATCCTCAAATGATGCTCATGATCCTCACGGTTGCAAGAATACATCAATAGATCATCAATTAAAATGATGATAAAGAAATCAAGATACGGCTAGAACACGTTGTTCATCAAGTACATAAAGGCTGATGGGGCATTGGTCAGCCCAAAATACATCATCAGAAACTCATAGTGACCATAGCGGGTCCTGAAAGTCGTCTTCAAAATATTTAAATCCTGAATCTTCAGTTGATGGTACCCCAATCTAAAGTCAATCTTCGAGAATACCTTAGCACCCTGAAGCTGATCAAACAAATCATTAATACGCGGTAGTGGGTACTTGCTCTTGAATCTGACCTTGTTCAGCTACTTGTAGTCAATACATATCCTCATTGAGCCGTCGTTCTTCTTCACAAATAGAATGGAGCACCCTAAGGTTAGACACTCGATCTGATGAAACCCTTATCCACAAACTCCTGAAGTTGTTCCTTTAATTCCTTCAATTCCACTGGTGCCATGCGATATGGTGTAATAGAGATGTGTTGAGTGCCAGGCACCAAGTCAATACCAAAATCAATATCCCTATCAGGTTGCATGCCTTGTAGGTCTACTGGAAACATATCTAGAAACTCTCTTACTATCGGTACTGACTCAACGGTAGGAGTATCAACACTAATATCCCTCACAAAGGTTAAATATTCTAAGGACCCTTTCTCAACCATCCACTGTGCCTTCAGAAAGGACACCACCCTACTAGGAACTTGACCCAATGTACCTCTCCACTCTAACCACGGTAACCCCGGCATGGCTAACATCATCTTCTTAGCATGACCCAGAATAGTGTGATATAGTGACAACTAGTCCATGCCCAAAATCGCATCATCGTCCATCATATTGAGTAGCAGAAGGTCAACCCTGGTCTCACCACTCTTGATAGTGACCAAACAAGTCCGATAAACTCAGTCTACCATAGTAGAATCCCTAATAGGCGTAGACATATAAAAAGGAGTACTCAAAGAATCACGAGACATATCCAAATATGAAGCAAAATAGGATGACACATACGGATAAGTGGAACTAGTGTCAAATAAAATTGATGCATCTCTATAACATACCAGAACAATACTTGTGATGATAGCATCTGATGCAACTGCCTCTGACCTGTCGGGAAAAGCATAACAACGGGCGTGGCCTTCCCCTCTAGGATGACCATAACCCGTATGTCCTCCACCCCTAGGTGGTTGCACCAGTTAAGTAGCAACTGGAGCAAAACCATAGCCTAAGTACCATGCAGAGGTCTACCTCTCCTGAGTCTGGGACAATCCCTCATAATGTGCCTATTATCACCATACTCAAAAACACCTTTCTGTAGGTATGGCTGCCGGTACTAAGTCTAACCCAATCGGCTAGAGTAGCTGTTGTACGAACCCCGTACAGAAGATGCACTGAAAGATGGTTGTCCCATATGAGTACCTTGAGGTCCCTGACTAGCTAGAGCACCCCGAGTTACCTAAAGTGCTCTAAACTGATTGTACCGGTAAAGCCTCTGCCTAAGCAGAGCTTGCCCCCAAAGTAGGAGCCCTCGAATCCTCCAAAACCACAAGGCTTCTTATCCTCCCAGCGGAGCCCTCTTATCCTCCAAAACCACGAGGCCTCTTAACAGCGGATACGCTCCAACCTCTTAGCGATCTCCACGACCTGATGGAATGGAGTATCAGTCTCCAACTCCAATGCCATCCCGAATATGAGACCATAACTGAGACCCTTGATAAATCTGCGGACTCTCTCTATGACTATAGAAACCAAATAATGTCCATGACGGGATAACTCACTAAACCTCATAGCATACTCGGACACCGTCAAGTCCCCTTGCGCAATACTGCGAACTCTGTGCACAACACATACCTGAGGGTTTGTGGGACGAACTCCCTCAAAAAATTATTAGTTAACGGAGCCCAAGTAAGTGATGCTATTTCCACAGGCCTACTCTCCTCATAAGCATGCCACCATCTTTACGCCAACCCCGTCAGCTTGAAAGTAGTGAAGTCAACCCCGTTCACCTCCACTATGCCCATAATGTGCAGAATAAAGTGACACTGATCTACAAAACCCAGTGCATCCTCAAAAGCTGCATCGCTAAAAGTAGGAGGAAAATACTTCTTGATCCTCTCAAGCCTCGTCTACTCCTCCATTGATGCCACTAGCCTAACCTTAGGCTGAACCGCAAGCAAAGGCTGTATCGGCAAAATACCTAGAGCCTTGTAAACATGGGCTTGATGCTGTGGAGTATGGGCGGCGCGAGTCTGAGCTTCTCCCCTGGCCTGAGAAGTAGCTGGTGAAACTATCGATCAATCCCTCCTGCACCAAAGTATCGAGCATGCTCAGTAAATGTACCAAAGTATCGTAGAGTCCAGGGGGAGTAACAAGCACCTCAGGTGCCTGCTCCCCAACCGGAGCTACTGGTGACTCCTCAGTCACTGCTCTGGCCGGTGCTCTAAGGTGGTGGTGGCCGATGGCTTGAGTTGAAAGGCAAAAAGTTTGGCCAGTTTAGCATATCTACTGGCAGCGGAGAGGCCATTAACATTGGATGTTCACGCCTTAGTCAACCAGTTTGTTAGATTGGATGTTTCATAGCCTAGTCAAGTTCTTGGTTGCGTGGTTTCTCGGTCTTCTCTACATGATCGCATCAGAGAGCGTCAGTATGATGACCCCCATTTACTTGGCTTTTAGGACACGATTCAGCACATTGATGTCAAAGAGGTTTCTATTGGGGATGAAAGTGTGTTACGGATGTAGGGCCAGTTGTGTGTGCCCAATGTGGATGGGTTACATGAGTTGATTCTTTAGGAGGACCACAGTTTGCGGTACTCCATTCATCCGGGTGCTGCTAAGATGTATCAAGATTTGAGGTAGCACTATTGGTGGAGGAGAATGAAGAAGGACATAGTGGAGTATGTAGCTTTGTGCCTAAATAGTCAGCAGGTGAAGCATGAGCATCAGCGACCAAGTGGTTTGCTTCAGCGACTTGAGATTCTCGAGTGGAAATGGGAATGTGTCACCATGGACTTCATTGTTGGGCTCCCATGGACCCAAAAGCAATTTGATGTGGTATGGGTGATTGTGGACAGGTTGACTAAGTTGGCTCATTTCACTCCGGTAGTGACTACCTATTTTTCATAGCACCTGGCTCGGGTTTATATCCATAAGATTATCCGACTTCATGGTGTGCCAGTATCTATCATCTCTAACCAGGGTACGCAGTTCATATCACATTACTAGAGAGCTGTATAGTGTGATCTAGGCACACGGGTTGATTTAAGTACAATATTTCACCCCCCAGACGGATGGAAAGTCCGAGAGCACCATTCAGATATTAGATGATATGCTTTGTGCATATGTTATGAATTTCGGGGATTCTTGGTATCAATTCTTGCCGTTTGCAGAGTTTGCCTACTATAATAGCTACCAACCGAGCATTCATATTGCTCCTTATGAGGCCCTATATGGGAGACGGTGTCGTTCTCCAGTTGGTTGGATTGAGCCGGGAGAGGCTAAGTTATTAGGCATATATTTGGTTCGAGATACCTTGAAGAAGGTGAGGATGATCCAGGATCAACTTCGAACAGCCCAATCTAGATATATGAGTTATGTGAATCGGAAGGTTCATGATGTTGCATTCATGGTTGGAGAGCGAGTCTTGCTCCGGGTTTCACCCATGAAGGGTGTGATGAGGTTCTGGAAGAAGGGCAAGTTGAGCCCTAAGTATATCAGACCTTTTGATATCCTTTAGAGGATTGGTGAGGTGGCCTACAAGCTTACGTACCCACCTAGTTTATCTGCGGTTCATCTGGTGTTCCATATTTCTATGCTCTAAAAGCATTATGGTGATTCGTCTCATGTTTTAGACTTCAGCACAGTCCAATTGGATGAGGATTTGACTTATACAGAGGAGCTTGTGGTTATCTTGTACAGACATGCCCGAAAGTTAAGATCAAAGAACATCGCTTTGGTGAAGGTTCGAGGGATGGGTCATCCGGCCGAGGAGGCAACCTGGGACACCGAACTTATCTTCATCTATTCACCACTTCAGGTATGTCCTTATGTACGTTCGAGGACGAATGATTGTTTTTAGAGGGGGAGAATGTTAAGACCCGATCGATCGTTTTGTGTAATTGCGCCTCGTTATCCGTTTGTATACTTCACACATGTGTGTTTAAGACTTTATGACTTGCGAGGTTGATTAGTTTCGTTCTGGGAAGCTTTCGGGTTAATTTGGACCCTTTGATTCTTGACTTAGAAGATTAAATTACAAATGTTGACTAAATTTTGACTTTTGTGAAAACGACGCCGAAACTGTGTTTTGATGGCTTCAATAGCTTCGTATTGTGATTTTGGACTTGGGTATATGCCCAGAATTGTTTTCGAAAGTCCGTATGTCGATTTGTGTTGATTTGCCAAAATTTGGCAATTTGAAGTTGAAAGGTTTGACATTAGGTTGACTTTAAGATATCGAGCTCCAAATTTGATTTTGGGACTTAGAATAGGTCCGTTATGGTATTTGGAACTTGCCTGCAAAATTTGGTGTCATTTTGGCGTTGATTTGATAAGATTCAGACGATTAGTTGTAATTCTAGAAATTTTGAACTTTACTTTGAAATTCATGTGTTTTAGAGTTCTCTTCGTAGTTTTAGATGTTATTTTTGTGTTTTGATCGCGCGATCTAGTTTGTATGATGTTTTTAGACTTGTGTGGATGTTATGTTTGGAGCCCCGAGGGATCGGATGAGTCCCGGACATGTATCGGAATGGTTAAAATGAACAGCTCGTGTGCTGGTGCTCAGCTATCGCAATTGCGAGCACCAGCCTCACAATTGCGAAGGTGACAGTAGGGGGCAGATGTCGCAGATGTGAATACCCCTTCGCATTTGCGAAGAGAGCGGGATTTTTGCTATGTTCACAATTGCGAACAATTGTTCTCTTTTGCGGTTAGGTCCAGCTTCACAATTATAAAGACTCTATCGCAATTGTGACATTTTTTGAGGTTGTCAGGGTCGCAAATGTGAGCCCTGTTCTGCAATTGCGAGGGTTCCCAAATGCAAACCATGTGTCGCAAATGCGACATCTGCAGCTGGTACAAAGGGCCGGGAGACGGGATTTTTTAAAACATTTATTCATTTTTGAACTCCGCACTTAGTAGAAGACTATTTGGAGAGGGGATTTTCCCCTACAAACTTTGGGTAAGTGATTCTAATCTACTTCTAATCATATTCCATCAATATATCTTAGAATTTACTATCAAAATCATGTGAATCAAAGTGAAACTTTGTCAAGTTTTTGAAAAATAAGAAATTGAGTTTTGAGAGTCGATTTGGACGCGGATTTTGAAACTAATCACATATATAAAGTCGTGGGGCCATGGGTAGTCGGAATCTACCATTGGACCCAGGTTTTGACCGGGCAAGCCCTGGGTTGACTTTTGTTCATTTTTTGAAAAAACTGTTTTGCTTTATATATTGTAGTTGATTTCCCTAGCATTGTTTGTTGATATTAAGTCGATTTTGATTAGATTTGAGCCATGTGGAGGCGAATTTTAGAGGAAAAGCTATTTCCGAGTGTTGAAAAGGCCTAGTTGAGGTAAGTATCTTGCCTTACATTGCGTGGGAAAAACTACCCCTTAGGATTGGTATTGATTGACTCATGTGTGATATGTGAAAGTCGTGTACACAAGGTGACGAGTGAGTATACGGGTTGTACGTGGTATTTGACCGGTTTAGGCTACTTAGACTATTTCCATGCTTTAATTGAAATGCCATATCATGTTCTAAATTCTCATAGCCAATCTATCCTAAATTGTATTGGTCTATCTTTACATGCCTTAATTGACTTGTTTAACACGTGTTCTACATCCTACTTGATAAATTGCTCTCATGATTTAATTGAACTTGTTGCCTCTTTTATTGTTACATGCTATCTCTTCATTGTTAATTCTCATTATTTGAAGTTATTGTTTATGTTATCTCCTTCATTGTTGATTATCATTACTTGAAGTTATTGTTCATGTTATCCTTTCCTTGTTTATTCCCATTATTTGAAGTCATTGTTATACGTTATCCCTTCCATTGTGAGTTATTCTTATTTAATATCGTGGTTATACATTATCTCACTATTAAGTTATTGGTGTTGAAGTTGTAAAAGTCGTTATCACATTGAGGCAAAATTGTTATTGTTGAAACATCTTCCTTGTTGAGCATTTTACATTCATTGTTGTTGTTGATATTCTTGTACCCGTTGTGGTGGAGCCATGGGCTATTGTTTTGGAAACATTGATATTATTGATTATTGGCAAGTTATAATATATGGGCACTTGTGGTGCGAATTGTGATTCTGGTGTGATATTGATGCACATGCGGCGGTATAAGGCTTGGGGTTAATGTACATGCGGCAGTATAAGGTGGGACTTATGTGCTTGATACTTGTAGGGGAAATACGTGAAGCCACGCAGCGTCATAAGGTAGGCTAAAGTGCGTGTAGCTATTTCGGGAAAACTGTTTTAAAAACCTATTTCAAATGTAAGGCTCACGCGGCGGTATAAAGAAAGATTGTGATTGAGATTGTGAATTGTGCATACGAGGTAGTACCTCGGTTGTGATTCTTGATATATATACACGAGACGGTACCTCGGTGATGATTCTTATTGTACACGAGATGGTACCTCGTTGTGATTCTTGTTGTTTATCTCATGTTGCAAAGAGTTTGGTGGGCACACTTCTTGTTGTTTTGTTCTTCCTTGTTTTTGTTAGTAATTGTCCGTATATGATCATTGTGGTTTTCTTGACTGATTTCCTTATGTTAGTTTTGTGCTCACCATTCTGGTATTAGTTCATGTTGTTAAATGTTTCGTATCAATTATTTCTCCGTTTTTCATTATTTATCCTTATTACATTTCATACTGTTTATTTATATCATAGTAGGTGTCTTGACCTGGCCTCGTCACTACTCTACTGAGGTTAGGCTTGATACTTACTGGGTACCATTGTGGTGTACTCATACTACACTTCTGCACATCTTTTTGTGCAAATCCAGGTACATCTACTCGTGTCAGTCATTAGTAATCATCTCTTAGCGGCTTTATGGAGAATTCAAGGCATGCCTGCTCGGCGTCCGCAGGCCTTGTTGTCACCTTTCTTTACCCTTATTTCCTATCGTATTTTTTTCAGACAGTGATGTAGTAGATACTCTAGTTTAACTCTATAAAACTTATGACTCAGTTCCACCGGTCTTGGGGAGTATATTGTTGTTGATTCTGTTTTCGGAGTTTACATGAGTTATTCAGCCTTGTTTTAGTATTTTGTTAATTATTTCCGCCAAGTTATTACTGACTGTTAGGCTTACCTAGTCGTAGAGACAAGGTGCTATCACGGCATCCTACGGAGGAAAACTGGGGTCGTGACATTTTAACTAATTGCAACAAAATGATAAAAATTCCTATATTTTGTGAAAATATGGATAATTCTCAATAAATAGCATTAAAGCTAAAAAATGTGCAAAAGATTATGTTTTATCCTTTTTTTTTATTAGGAAGCCTACAGAAGTTAATTTTTAAATACATAGGGTCAAAATTAAGTGTCAACATACAACATTCTGGGGACCTCTGTTACGTATCTTACGTTACAGTTTTTATGTTAATTCTTGTTTCTCTATTCTGCTATTGTTGTCACTTAAACCCGTACAGGTTTATAGTGAGTGTCTTGTTATAGACTCGTCACTACTTCCTCGAGGTTAAGCTCGGTACTTACGAAGTACATAAGGTTGGTTGTACTCATACTACACTTCTTCAATTCTTGTGCGGATTCTAGTGTTGGTCCTAGCGGCATATAGTGGAGGCTTGATCGGACTATCATTACTCGGAGACTTGAGGTAGAGCAACACGGCGTTCATAGACCCTGAAGTCCCCTTCTTATCTTTTGTACTGTTTATTTCATTGAAATAGTTGTATTTTATTTCGGCCCTTGATTGTAGTACTTTTATCATCACATGTACTTGTGATACCTGATTCCGGGATTAGACTAGACAACGTGTTTGGAGTTAATTATATATTTTGGTGTTTTCCAGCTTTACCTTCTTACTAAATCTGCATTTTAAATTGTTAAAATGAATAGTTGTGTAACTAATATTGGCTTGCCTAGCGAGTGGACGTTAGGCACCGTCACGACCCCGAGTTTGGGATTTCGGGTCGTGACAGCTACTAAAATATAAAATAAACATCCGTGCACCAAATTTCTTCTCTCATATGCCCAGATCCCTTCCCCTTCAAATTCAACGTTTTACGCGTCTGGAAATATATCCCAACTTCCACCACGAATAATATCATCAGGATAATAAAATATCCCTTGAAAGTTTTTACAACTTTTCTCTTCCAACACCCCACTTACACTTTTTTCTCCCCAAATTCTCTTACTAGTGAATCCATATGTTTCAGAAAAAATGACTCACTTCAACCTTGATTTCTAATCGAACAATTGGGTAGAAACCTATCACGACCAGAAATTCCAACTGTGGGGCCGTGATGACACCTAAAATCCACTTTCTCGGCAAGCCGACTAAAATACTACAAATAAGGTGTGAATGAAGTACATCATTTTGAAGAAAAATAATAGTGTGAATAAGGTAGAAGGGGACTTTAGGGACTGCGAACGTCAGCAACTATGCCTCAGGTCTCCTGGGCAAGTAAGATGCGAGCGAACTCCACTATGCACCGCTGGGACCAATACCGGGATCTGCACAAGAAGTGCAGAAGTCTAGTATGGTACCACCAACCCCATGTACTATATAAGTATCGAGCCTAACCTCGACGAAGTAGTGATGAGGCTATGATATGACACTCACAATAAAACATGTACGAATGATAATAACGGAATACAGAAATATAAATAAAGCAGTAAACTCATAGAAACAGACCCAAATGTCAACTAACAGAGGGCCGCAGAATAGCATCATCTCAAACCTCATATCACCGTATCGAATTAAAACACTACAACTACATACTGCTACAACACATCATACTCTACTGCGACGCCCAACCCAATCCTAAGATTTATCACAATATCTGTTACAGCGTGCAACCCGATCCCAATATCATTTCACAATATTTTTTTCGGCGTGAAACCCGATTCCAATATCATATTAATAACTGCGGCGTGCAACCCATTCCCAATATCATATTATTTCAATACTTTTGCGGTGCGCAACCCATTACTAATGTCAACTCATAAACATAAACAACTCAATGCTACCAAAAACGTAATATCAACACAAAGGGAATAAAGCATACAGAACAAAAAGGAACCACCAGTACAAACGGAGAATAACTAACACCCCGTATTTACAAACCTTGATAACTCATCATTTCAAGAATAGCTAAATGACTCACATAATTGGAATAACATAATAAAGGGCAACAAGTAATGCAAAGAGAATAAGAACAAGTAAAAACATGAGACAATGGAGATATACAAATAATACAGGTAGGAACATATAGAAGGTAAGTAGGTATTGAGTGAGGAATGAATAAATTGAAACAAGTAGCAACTAAATAACAGATAATAAGTAAGGCATGGATAACAAGTTAGGACATGTAGCAATTAAGGCATATAACGAAATATAACATGGAATATATAACAACATAAAGGTAAATTGTCCAACCTGCATGATTTTTGCCCATGACAACGCATATGCACTCATCACCTCACATATATTATGTCCCCACACGTAATTCACATAACAAATAGACCAACAAGTCCTAATTCCCTTCAGCCAAAGTTAGACATGACACTTACCTCTTTACACAACCAAATCAATACTCAACAACGACCTTTCCTTTCGAAAAAGACTCCAAACCAACCAAATCTAGCCAAATATCGTTCAAACAATTCAAAATAAGCTTTAGAAACTACACACGAATGAAAAAGGTTCAATCTTTAGCTAAATTGAAAAAGTCAACCCTAGCCCGCTTGATCAAAACCAAAGATCCGGACCAAAAACTGATTACCTATTCACCCTCGAGCCCGGTTATGTGATTTGTTTCGAAATTCGACCTCAAATTAAAATCTAAATCCCAATTTTACAAAATCCCTAAATTCTACCCAAAACCCCTAATTTGGAAAGGTAATGTTCTTCAGAAATCACCTCTAGAGTGTTTGGCATTGAGAAATGGTGTAAAATGAGCTAACTCCAGATTTTTCCCTCTTTTACCCAACTGAAGATGTGGCATTTGCGAAGTCTAGTTTGCAAGTGCAATGTCCGCAAATGCGAGATACTGGTCACAAATGTGAACAGTGCATTAGATGCACATGAGTTGCAAATGCAACCAAACCTTCACATTTGCGAAGAACACACCTTTCGTATATATGATCCAAGCTTCGTAAATATGAAGCTGCTGAACACCACTCTTCATTGCAAATGCAATGCTACAGTCGCAAAAGCAAAAACAGTGGACTTCGCAAAAGCGACTTACTCTTTGCAAATGCGATGACCTAGCCCCCATCCAATGCTCGCAAATGCGATCTCTTGATTGCAAAAGCGAGGCTTGGAAATGCGAGCCAGACCTCGCAAATGCGAGATTTGCAACTGAACACCAGCACTGAAATGCACCAGCAATCCTCAAACCATCCAAACTCATCTGATACACACCCGAAACTCACCCGAGCCCCTTGGTCTCTAAACCGAACATGCAAACAAATTTAATAACATCCTAAAAACTTTCTCCCTGTCTCAAATTATCAAAATAACATCAAATAACACGAATCGATCATCGAAACTCAAGAACTTCAACTTTAAAACTCATTTTCACAATTTTGCATATAACGCGCTGAAATGCGACCGGGTCACCCCGGACCCCAACCAAACATGCGTACAAATCCAAATATACAAACCTACCGGAATTGTCAAAATACCGATCTGAGGTCGTTTACCCAAAATAATGACCCTTGTCAACTCTAGCCTCATTTTATGTCAAAAATCACATTTTCTTCAATCTTTCACATAAAGGCTTTTCGAAAAATGTCACGGACCACGCACATAAATCAAGAAACACTAAATGAAGCTATGGGAGGTCTCCGAACACAAAATAAAGGCTAATATTCAAAATGACCTATCGAGTCGTCACATTCTCCACCTCTAAAAGAAACGTTCGTCCTCGAACGGACATAGAAAAGTACTTGGACTGGTAACAAGGTAGGGGTAACTACTACACATATCAGACTCGGACTCCCAAGAATCCTCCTCAACTGGATGACCCCTCCATTGCACTTTCACAGAAGAAAAAACTCTCGGATCTCAACTTACGAACCAACCGGTCTAGAATAGCCACCGGCTCTTCCTCATATGTCTGATTTTCATCAAGTTGCACCGTGCTGAAGTCCAAAACATGTGAGTTGTCCTCATAGTACTTACGAAGTATGAAAATGTGAAATACCGGATGTACCCCTGCTAGGCTAGGAGGCAATGTAGCTTATATGCAACCTCCCCAACTCTATCCAGAATCTCAAATGACCCAATAAACCTCAGGCTTAGCCTGTCCTTCTTCCCAAACCGCATCACGCCCTTAATAGGTGACACCCAAAGAAGAACCTTCTCACCCACCATGTAAGCCACATCTCGGACCTTCTGGCCTGCATAACTCTTCTGCCTGGACAGAGTGTGTAGGAAGTCATTCCTGAATCACCTTAACCCTCTCCATAGCATCACGGACCAAATCAGCGCCCAACAATCTAGCCTCTCCGGGCTCAAACCAACCAATCGGCGAATGACATTGCCTCCCATATAAGACCTAGTACGGAGCCATCTGGATGCTCGACCGAGAGCTGCTGTTGTTGGCGAACCTACGAGTGGTAGAAAAGGATCCCATGAACCTCCAAAATCAATAACACAGGCATGTAATATGCCCTTGAAGATCAAAATAGTGCGCTCATATTGTTCATCCATCTGAGGATGAAATGCGGTAGTCAGCTCGACCCACGTACCCAACTCACGCTGCATGGCCGACCAAAAATGCAATGTAAACTGCGTGCCTCGGTTAGAAATGATGAAAATGAGCATGTCGTGTAGGTGGATAATCTCTCGGATGTAAATCTGAGCCGACTGCTTTGAATAATAGGAAGTCATCACCGGAATGAAGTATGCGGACTTAGTCAACTGGTCCATAATAATCCAGACTGTGTCATATTTCCTCAAGGCATGTGGTAAGACTACCACAAAATCCATTATGATGCGCTCACACTTCCACTCTGGTATTTCCAATCTCTAAGTCAACCCACCCGATTTCTGATGCTCATACTTCACCTATTGACAATTCAAACATCGAGAGACATAAGAAACAATATCATTCTTCATCTTTCACAACCAATAGTGTTGTTTCAAGTCACGGTTCATCTTCGTGATAGTTGGGTGAATGGACTAGCGCGAACTGTGAGCCTCCTCAAGGATCAACTCTCTAAACCCATCAACATTTGGAACACAAAGCCAGACTTGAAGCCACATAACACCATCATCTCCAATCACAACCTCCTTAGCACCACCCCACTTCAGCATGTCCTTCAACACCAACACGTGAGGATCATCAAACTGGCGTGCCTTGATACGCTCCAACAATGATGAATGTGCCACAACACAAGCAAGAACCCGGCTAGGCTTCAAAATATCCAATCTCACAAATCAGTTGGCCAAAACCTGAGCATCCATAGCTAGTGGTCATTCCACTATCGGTAAGTATGCCAAACTGCCCAAGCTCTCATTCGTCCTACTTAATGCACCGGCCACTACATTGGCCTTCCCCGGATGCTATAATATGGTGTTATCTTTGTTTTTCCACAACTCTAACCATCTGTGCTGTTGCAAATTAAGGTCTTTCTTTTTGAACAGATGTTGGAGACACCGATGGTCGGTATAGACCTCACATGGAACGTCGTATAGATAGTGCATCCAAATCTTCAGTGCATGAACAATGGCTGCCAACTCTAAGTCATGCATAGGGTAATTCTTCTCATGAACCTTCAACTATCGAGATGCGCAGGCAATCACCCTACCATCCTGCATCAATACCGCGCCAAGTAAAATACACGATGTATCACAATACACGGTGTAAGATCCTGAACCTTTGGGCAACACCAACACTGGGGCTGTAGTTAATGCAGTCTTGAGCTTCTGAAAGCTCAACTTACACTCGTCGGACCATCTAAAAAAGAGCACCCTTCTGGGTCAACTTGGTCAATGGGGCTGAAATAGACGAAAATCCCTCCACGAACCGGGGATAATAACCAGCCAAAACCAAGAAGCTCTGAATCTCTGTAGCTGAAGTAGGTCTAGGCCAGTTCTAAACTACCTCTATTTTCTTAGAATCCACCTTAATGCCCTCGAAAGATACAACATGTCCCAAAAAGGCAACAGAGTCCAACCAGAACTCACAGTTTGAAAACTTGGTATATAACTAATAATCCCTCAAATTCTAAAGTACAATCCGAAGATGATTATCATGCTCCTCTCAACTACGGGAGTATACCAAGATATCCAGTCAAATGACATCACCAAAAACTCGTAGTGACCATACTGAGTCCGAAAAGCTGTCTTAGGGACATCTGATGTCGTAATCATCAACTGATGGTAGCCAGATCTCAAATAAATCTTTGAAAACACATTGTCACCCTGAAGCTAGTCAAATAAGTCATCAATCCACGACAACGCATACTTATTCTTGATGGTGACGTTTTTTAGCTGCGTGTAGTCAATACACATCCTTATAGAGCCATCTTTCTTCTTCACAAACAACACCGGTGCATCCCAAGGTGAGACACTCGGTCTAATGAATCCCTTATCAAGCAAATCTCGCAACTGCTCATTCAAATCTTTCAACTCAACTGGGGCCATATGGTACGGTAGGGTAGAAATGGGCTAAGTGCCCGGAACCAAGTCTATGCAAAAGTCGATATCTCTGTCGGGTGGCATCCCCGACAAATTTGTATGAAATACCTCTGGGAACTCATGCAAAAATGGAACTGAATCCATGGAATGAACCTCCATACTGGGATCACGGATGTAGGCAAAATGCGCTAGACACCCCTTCTCGACCATACGTCGAGCCTTCAGATATGAAATAACTCTACAAGTAGAATGGATATGAGTCCCCCTTTACTCTAATCGAAGCAACTTCGGCATGGCTAATATCACAGTCTTGGTGTGACAATCCAAAATAGCATGATAAGGTAACAATCAATCCATGCCCAAGATCACGTCAAAATCCATCATATCAAGTAATAGAATGTCTACCCTAGTCACAAAGCTCCCGATAGTGACCAAAAATGAATGATATACCTGGTCTACCACAATAGAATCCCCAACAAGCATATACACATAAACAAGAGAACTCAAGGAATCACGAGATATATCTAATATAAAACAAAATAGGATGACACATATGAATAAGTGGAACCCAAATCAAATAAAACTCATATATCTATATGGCAAGCTAGAATAATACCTGTGATGAATGCATCCGACGACTCTGCCTCAGGTCTAGCTGGGAATGCATAGAAACAGGGCTGAGCCCCACCACTCTGACCTCCACCCCTCGGACAATCTCTAACTGGCTGGCCTCTACCTCTAACGGTCTGACCACCATCTCTAGTTGTCTGACCCTTGCCTATAGCAGGCTAAGCGGGTGGTGGAGACACCGGTGCCAGAATTATGGCACGACTACCCTGTTGTGGTCTACTCCTCAATCTAGGAGAGTACCTCCTGATATGACCTATGTCGCCTCACTCAAAGCAACCCCTCAGCTGGCATAACTTGCCGAGTCTGAGATAATCCCTAATGAGCCGAATGACCACCGTAGTAACTCTATAGTAGGGGTGCACTAATAGGAGTTGAAGGTGTTTTGAATATTGGCATCTCGGGATGAGACCCATAAAAACCATGACTGCCCGAAGCACTGTGTGCTACCTGAAGCACTGACTGAACGGGCCTGGTAGGATGGCCCTTACCAAATGAACCCTTGCCTCCAGACGAGGCACCACTAAAACCATGAAAATGACGAGGTCTCTTCTCTGATGCTGCCTCTCTGGACTGACTACGAATCCTCTCGATCCATCTAGCAATCTCAAAAACCCGGTTGAAAGAAATATCATCCTCAGTCTCTCTGGCCATCTGCAACCTGATACCATAAGTAAGGCCATCGATAAATCTCCTCACCCTCTCCCTCTCAGTAAGGACCAAGACAACTGCATGGCGAGAGAGGTCCACAAATATGGTCTCGTACTGGGTAATAGTCATGCTACCCTGCTAGAGGCGATCAAACTGGCTACGGCAATCCTCTCTCAAAGTAAAATGGAGGAACTTCTCCAAGAATAGCTGAGAACTGATCCCAAGTGAGTGGAGGTGAACCTGTCGGTCTGCCTCGAATATAGTTCTGCTACCATCTCTTGGCAAAATCGGTCATCTATAACACTGCGAAGTCGACTCCATTAGACTCCACAATACCCATGTTGCGCAACACCTCGTGAAAATGATCCAAGTAATCTTGTGGGTCTTCGGAAGATGTACCACCAAAATGAATAGGAAAGAGCTTGATGAACTTATCCAACCTCTTCAACCCCTCCGACGACATATCAGGTGTCTCCCCGGGTTGTGTAGCAATAATGGGCTGAACTACTCCAACAGCTGGAACTGCCAAAGTTTGGTATATGGGAGCCATCTGCTCCGGAGTGTGAGTAGTGGGAGTCTGGGCTCCTCCCCCAGCATAAGAGACGGCTAGTGCTACAGGAAATGCAGTGGCCTTGCCACACTTTCCATAAGGCGCACTACGCGGACTAGGGCATCCTGAAGTACGGGGGTGGCAATAAACCCCTTCTGGGACCTGAGCTGGTCCAACTGGCACGATCAGAACAGGGACCTCCTCCTCCTGATCGATCTGAGGCTCTACGATAGGTGCTATGGCACGGGCTCTAGGCTGAGCTCTACCTATGCCTCTACCTATGCCTCTGGCTCGACCTCGACAATGGTCCCTACCCCTAGTAGTGGCTGCAACTTAGGGCTCCGGCTCATGCTCGACTGTGGATGTTGTGCGTGTCTTCACAATCTGTGAGAGAACAATAATAGAATGATTCAAACTTCAGCGATAGAATGATTCAAACTTCAAAGATAGAATAAAATCGCACGACAGAGAAAGAAAGAAGCAAAAGTTTTCCTAAAGCCTTATAGCCTCCTGAAGATAAGTACAGACGTCTTTGTACTGATCCTCCAGACTCTACTAAGCTTGTTCATGACTCGTGAGACCTAGGCAACCTAGCACTCTGATATCAAATATCACAACCTGTAATCCCAACTGTGGGACCTTGATGGTGACTAACATCCACTTGCTAGGCAAGCCAACATTAACCATAGATTTAACCAATTTTAACAATTTAAAAGCAAAAAAATTATAATTTAAAATTTAAATACTCTGAAATACATATGATAAATAAAATCATGCACAGTCTAAACATATCCCAGAAATTCGGAGTCACGGGTACATGAACAATTAGAATACTACAAATAAGGTCTAAATGAAATACATTTGTTTGAAGCAAAATAAATAATGGAAATAACGTAGAAGGGTACTTCAGGGACTGTGAATGTCAGTAGCTCTACCTCATGTCTCCTAGGCAAGTAAGATCCGAGCGAACTCCTCTACGTACCGCTAGGATCAATACCGGGATCTACACAAGAAGTGTAAAAGTGTACTATAAGTACAACCAACCCCATGTACTCTGTAAATGTCAAGTCTATACTCGATGAAGTAGTGACGAGGTTATGACAGGACAATCATTAAAAACCTGGACGAATGATAATAACGGAATACAGAAATATAGAGAAAGCAGTAAACTCATAGAAACGGAACCGAAGGTCAACTAACAGAGGGCCCCAGAATAACATCATCTGAAACCTCATATCACAGTATCGAATTAAAACACTACAACTACAGTTGGCTACAACACATCATACTTTGTTGCGGCACGCAACCCGATCCCAACATTTATCACAATATCTGTTACGGCGTTTAACCCGATACCAATATTATTTTAAAATATTTATTGCGGCGTGCAACCCGATCCTAATATCATATTAATATTTGTTGCAACGTTCAACCCGTTCCCAATATCATTTCATTTTAATATTGTTGCGGCGCACGACCCATTCCCTGTGTCAACTCATAAACATAAAAAACTCAACGCTACCAAAAACGTAATCTAAACACAAAGGTAATAAAGCGTACATAACATCAAGGAACCACCAGACAAACAAAGAATAACTAACACCTTGCAATCAAAAACCTTGACAACTCCTCATTTCAAGAATAGCTAAATGACTCACATAATTGGAATAATGTAATAAAGGGCAACAAGTAATGCAAAGACAATAAGAACAAGTAAAACCATGAGACAATGGATGGAGATATACAAATAATACATGTATGAACATATAGAAGGTAAGTAGGTATTGAGTGAGGAATGAATAAATTGAAACAAGTAGCAACTAAATAACAGATAACAAGTAAGGCATGGATAACAAGTAAGAGCATGTAGGATCTAAGGCATGTAACGAAATATAACATGGAATAAATAACGACGTAAAGGTAAATAGCCTAACCCGCATGATTTGTCCCATGACAACGGATATGCTATCGTCACCTCGTATATGCGACGTCCCTACACAGAATTCACGAAACAAATAAACCAACAAGTCCTAATTGACTCAAGTCAAAGTTGGACACGATACTTACCTCTTTCCGCAACCAAATAAATACTCAACCGCGACTTTTCCTTTTGAACGAGCCTCCAAACAAAATAAATCTAGCCAAATATCGATCAAACAATTCAAAATAAGCTCAACACCTCTCTTCATCGCAAATACAATGCTACAGTTGCAAAAGTGACTTACTCTTCCCAAATGCGAAGACCTAGCCCTCAGCCTATATTGGCAAATGCGATCTCTTGATTGCAAAAGCGAGGCTCACAAATGCAAGCCAGACCTCGCAAATGCGAGATCTGCAACTGAACGCCAGCACTGAAATCCACCAGCAATCCTCAAACCATCCAAATTCATCCGATACACACCCGAAATTCACCCGAGCCCCACAGGCTCCGAACCGAACATGCACACAAGTGTAATAATATCCTACAAACTTGCTCGCTACCTCAAAACATCAAATAACATGAATCGATCATCAAAACTCAAGAATTTTAACTTTAAAACTTATTTTCAAAAATTTTTACATAATGTACTGAAATGCGATCGGGTCACCCCGGACCCCAACCAAATATGCGTACAAGTTTAAAAATATCATACGAACCTACCGGAATCGTCAAAATACCGATCTGAGGTCGTTTACCCAAAATATGACCATGGTCAACTCTAGCCTCATTTTAAGTCAAAAATCACTTTTTTTTTCTTCAAATTTTTACATAAACGCTTTCCAAAAAATGACAAATACCGTGCGTGCAAAAAAAAATATTAAATGAAGCTATGGAAGATCTCGAAACATAAAAATAAAGGCTAATGCTCAAAACGACCTATCGGATCGTCACAAAAGCTTCAACCAAATTCAGCGAATTCAAGAAAACCCACTTCAAACTCCATTTTTGGGAAAAAAACTTCGGTCAAATTCAGCAAGATGACCCACTCTAACTACTACTTCACCCACTTAAAATGTTTTTAGAAAAAAATAATAACTGAAGTTTTAACAAAAGGCGAAATTTTTACATCAGGGAATTCAAGAAAGGCATCAATTGGCTTGCTTATTCACTCCTTGTCCCAAATTTTCTTTTGGGTCAATAAAAAATATTTTTCTACAGGTCTATTTTTTCTCGTTACAAAATCAGTCCATCTAACATCTATTTTGCACAAGAACTAATTCCAAGACGGCGAAGAAGAATATATGGGCAAAAGAAGAATATGAATTCCTTTTGATAGTTTTTTGAGTTTTCAAAAAGTTTTTAAGTTTTTTTGTGTTGAGACACATATCAATTTGTGATTTGTGCGTGAAATGCACTTATCAAAGAAAAGTGATCAAATACAAAAAATAGTATGTAATAGCTCCACTTTAAAAAATGTTAGATGCTTAAAATATTCTATTTAAAAAAGAGTAAGGGATTATTAGTAGAAAGAACAAAAAAGTGTAAAAAATATAAAATAAATAACTATCAAAAAGGTAAAAAAACAAAAAATGAAAAAAGAGTTTACTATCTTATTAAAAATAAAATGTAAGTGAAAAAATAATCACAAAATTAAAAAAAAGTGAAAAGACATAAAAATAAGTGAATAAAGAAAATAAATAAGGAAAAGAAAGAGATATATTGTACTATAGTATATCATGATTACAGTTGAACTATGGTATATTTTGTTTGACTATGTACATAATATTCACAATAAATCTTGGTATATTGTATACTCTTTCAATATAGTATACCATCATTTAACATGTACTTTGTTTATGTTAAATGGTATTCCCAATATTCTTGGTATACTACATATTGATATATCATGATTAGTGTTGAATCATGGTATACTTTGTTTGAGTATGTAAAATGGTATACTATACATTGATATACCATTATTAGTGTTGAATTATGGTATTCTTAATATTCTTGGTATACTGTACATTGGTATAACATGATTAGTATTGAATCATGTTGTACTTTATTTTAATATATATATAACGATCCGACCGGTTATTTTATGTATCTGAGCCTCGTTTCCCCTTTTGAAGCTTCTCGTATGTGTATTTGAGGTTTTATGTCTTGCGGGGATAGTTAGTTTCATTTCGGAAAAGTTTTGGAATGATTCGGATCCTTTGGTTCTTGGTTTAAAAACTTAAGTTGTAAATGTTGACCTAGATTTGACTTTTATAAAAACGACCCTGGAACTGTATTTTGATGGCTCTAATAGGTTTGTACTGTAATTTTGTACTTACATGTATGCCCGGAAATGAATTCGGAGGTCCCTATATTAATTTGACTTGTTTTGCCGAAAGTTGGAAATTTGAAGGTTTAGATATTCCTTAGGTTTGACCGTAGGTTGACTTTATGGCTATCGGGTTCGGATTTGATTTTGGGAGTTGGAATAGATCTGTTTTGTCATTTGGAATTTATTTGCAAAATTTGATATCATTCCGAGTCGATTTGATAGGAATCAGATGCTTGGTTGTGATTCTAGAGATTCTTGAGTTTTCTTTTGACTTTCATGTATTTTGATATCTGATTCATGGTTCCGAATTTTATTTTGGTGTTTTAATCGTGCGAGCGTGTTCGTATGATATTTTTAGACTTGTGTGGATGTTTGATTTGGAGCTCTGAGGGCTCAGGTGAGTTTCGAACGTGTTTCGCAATGGTTTGAGCTGATTTCAGATAGCTAGTGTGTTGGTGCTCCAGTTATCGCAATTGTGAGTACCAGCATTGCAATTGCGAAGTAGGCAACGAGGGCTCAGGTATCGCAAACGGGATGCCTTACTCACAATTGCGAAGATCAGGCTTGGGCTAGGTAGGTCGCAATTGCGACCATTTGATCGCATTTGCGGAAGGGACAGACTTTGCATTTGCGAAGTCAGTGTTGCATTACGAAGTCAGTGTTACATTTGCGACATTTCCCTAGGCTGTCAAGAACCGCATTTGTGAGGTGTTGTTCGCATTTGCAAGGGCTTGCAACAGTCGCATTTGCGAATTTTGCATTTGAACAAAAGGGCTGGAAAACGGGACTTAGCTTTCATATTTTAGAACCCTAGACTCGGTAGGAGGCGAATTTGAGGAGGGATTTTTACATACATCCATTGGATAAGTGATTTTGATCAAATTTTAATTATATTACATGATAATTTATGAGATTTAACATCTAAATTATGAGAATCTAAGAGAATATTTGGAGGATTTTGTCTATATTTTGAAAAATAAATATTTGAGATTTGAGAGTCGAATTGGACTCGGATTTGAAAATAAAATACATATATGGACTCTAAGGTTTATGAGTAGTCGAGATCTACCTTGGACTCGAGTTTTGACCGGACGGTCCCGGGATTGACTTTTGTTGACTTTTGAGTAATTGTGTAAAGATCTTAACTTTAATTATCGAAATTGGTTTCTCTTGTATTGTTTGATGATATTAAGTCTTTTTGGTTTGATTTGAGCCGTGCCGAGGTGAATTTTAAAGGGAAAGCCATTTTTTAGTGTTGATTTGGCCTAGTTGAGGTAAGTATCTTGCCTAACTTTGTGTGGAAGAACCACCTCGAAGGATTGAGTTTAATTATACTATTTGAATTATGTGGAAGGCGTGTACAAGAGGTGATGAGTGTGTACACAGGCTTATGTATGAAAATTGACCGATTTAGACTCTTAGGTTACTTATAACCATTTAATTGCAGTTGTTATTATTTGTTCTATCTTTCATTGTCAAGTTTATTCTTATATGCTCTAATTGAAGTTGTTTTTACATGTTCTATCTTTCATTATTGAGATTATTCTTATATGCTTTAATTGAAGTTGTTATTACATGTTCTATCTTTCATTGTCGAGTTTACTCTTATATGCTTTAGTTGAAGTTGTTATTACATGTTCTATCTTTCATTATTGAGTTTACCCTTATATGCTTCAATTGAAATTGTTATTACATGTCATATATTTCAATGTTGAGTTTATTCTTATGCATTTAATTGAAGTTGCAGTTATTGAGAGCTATTAGTATGTTTTAATTTAAGTTGTTGTTTTTATGGAGTATCTTTCATTGTTGAGTTATTTCCCGTTTCATTTTGTTGTTATTGAGATTCTTTTACACATTTTGGTTGAGCCCTGGGCTATGTGTTGTGGTGATATTGGTATTGTTGTTTTGGCAATGTTGTGGTATATGGGCATGTGTGGTGTGAGTTGATTATTGTATTGTGATGAGATGCGCATGAGGCGCTATAAGGGTAGTGATATTGATGCGTATGCGGAGAGATAAGGTGGGATTTATGAGTGTGTTGCTAGTAAAGGAAATTACTTCATTTGAAGCACACCCGGCGAGATAAGGGGGCTAAAGCGCATGAATCAGGAAAATATTTTTAAAATAAATGCAAGGCTCATGCAGCGATATAAGTAAGATTGTGATTGTGACTTGTGAAATGTGAATATAAGGTGTGGTACCTCGGGGTGATTCTTGTTGTACATTTTATGTTGGAATGGCTTGTTGATTTGATTGGTTATTGTATTTCCTTAGTTCATTTCACTTGTATTTTGACTGTAGTTGATCATTTGTTGTTTTTATTATATGGTTCCCCGTTATTGTCATTTATTGCTTTTACTTCCTTTGTTAGCCTTATACTATCATTCTGCTTTATTGTCATTTATTGCTTTTACTTCCCGTTGTTAGATCATATTAATATTCTGCATAGGTTTCTTTGTCTAGTAAGTGTCTTGACCTGACTTCGCCAATACTCTACCGAGGTTAGTCTTGATCTTACTTGGTTGTAACGACCCGACCGATCGTTTTGAGAATTTTTACTTCGCTCGGTAGTTTGAGGACACGATTATCTCTGCATGATGTATTATGACTTGAATCGTCGGTTATAGTTTTTAGATTATTCAGAATCGATTTGGATGAATGAACTTCATGATTGAAGCTTTAAGTTGGAAGACTTGACTAGGTTTGCCTTTTGTTTATTTGACCCCGGATCAGAGTTTTGATGGTTTTATTAGCTCCGGATGGTGATTTTATACTTGGGTGCATGCCCGAATTTGCATTTGGATGTTTCTTGAAGGTTCTAACGTTAATTGACGAAAGTTGGCAATTTGGAGTTTTGGAATATTCATAAGTTTGACCGAAAGTTGACTTTGGTGATATCGGATTCGGATATTGGTTCTGGGAGTTGGAATAGCGTCGTTATGTCATTTAAAACTTGTGTGCAAACTTTTATGTCATTCCGAGTTGATTTGATATGGTTCGGCACGAGTTTTGAAAGTTGAAAGTTCAAATGTTTATTAAGTTTGATTTGAGGTACAATCGTGATTTTTATGTTGTTTGATGTGATTTGAAGCTTCAAATAAGTTTGTATCGTATTTTAAGACTTGTTGGTATGATTAAATGGGGTCCCGAGGGGCTCGGGTGTATTTTGGATCATTGGTTGAGAAACTAGCTATTACACCATATATTTTCGTATGTAAAAGTGCGTCGTAAGCAATCTAATGTAGGCCCAAAAATTAGATCATCTTTGGAAGTATATAAAGTAAGTTATCATGTTACCTCGGAGGTTACAAATATTGAGGATCATGAACAACAAGTATAAAGAGGGTTGGAAGGTTCAAAAGCTAAGGAGATGAAGGAAATAATGTTTCGTCAAAAGTCGGCATGTTGGGAATGTTATAACCCGTACCCTTGGGGTGATACTAGGGTTATTAACATGATAAGGACGTTAATTTATGAGTTATGTTAGTCATATGATAGCCATGTGTTAGGTTTTGAAGTCAGGTGAGTTGAGGAACAAAAGTCGATGAAAGTCATTACAAGTTACGTTCATACGTTTTACTGAAATTTGGGTCAAATGTAACTGCGCTTTTCTCCCAATATACTTAGAGTTAAGGGGTGTTCCACCCATAAAATTGAAGATCTATGAGTCTATTTTCTAACTCATTAAACCAGTTGTCAATATGATATCGGAGTAGAGAGATATATGCGTGTTTGCGAGAAGGCTGCTAGGTGGCATGTAGGTGTGTCACCTACTTGCTTAAATGAGAGGATTATATTTATCAAACAATAAACCAGTTCAGGTCATCCAAAGAGACCTTTTAGAGGCCTATTTACTTCATATATTATGCTGATAATAGGGCATAATAACCAAACCTAAACCCCTGCAAAATTCCTCCTAAATATTACACACAAACCCTAATTGAATTTCTCTCCATTTCAAGTTCTAGTTGGAGAAAAACCTAGAGTTCGAAGAACCAAGATAGGAGCTGAGTTATTCAACAAATAAGGTAAGTTTACTGCTATCTTTCATTCATTGTTTCTGCTGGATATGTATGGAAAGTAGTTCTATAACTGTAAGAACTCACGGGACGGTGATCGGAAGTCGTGAGTTTGAGTTATTCACTTATGGCGGACTATTTTGTGGATTGTTTCGTGTTGCTGTTGGATTGCGTGTTTTACTACTGTTTTATGGACTTTTGGAGGAGAAAGTCTGTGTAGAAACACCACATAAATGCAGGGTGATGGGCTGGTCGTTCGTCGTAACATTTTCGGGTTATTTGACACTACTACGGTGGTTGTTTTGTGTATGAAGAGATTGGGGTGTGTTGGGATATTTTGTAGTATTTCGTGGTGTATATAAGTTTGTAAATAATGTATATATTTTTTCATTGTTGTGTTCTTGTGTTGTTGGTGTTATCTTGAAGTTGGAGGAAGTAAGGATTATAGGGGAGATGTTGCCCGTTTTAATACAAAATAAGCTTGTCGTTCGTTGTGCGATAGTTGTACCTTTAGTAACTTAATGATAGTATTATTATTGTTGTTGTAGATTAAGGTGTGAAGAGGCGAGTTCAACTTGGCAAGTGTAAAGATTGTGATAAGGTATGTTAAGTCTAAACCTTTCCTTCATTTTGGCATGATCTCGTAACTACATGTGTTTGATAACGAGACATAAAGAGAAGTTCGTATTCCTGAATTTATTCACATTATCATAGTCTTAGAAGTTATAGTATTCTCCCTTATCAGGACTTTATATTCAGTTAAGTATTGTTTTCTTCCAGTCAAGAGAGTAGAGGATGTGTGTATGTATATATATATATATATATATATATATATATATATAGTATTATAGTAATTTCACCACCATCGAGCTATAATCGATGGGCAGGCCCCTATTGGGCAACCTCTGATCAGATGGTAAGTTATATACCGAGCCTACTGTGGCCGAATGCCTATGAGCGAGCCCAGAATGGCTGAGATACAGAGCATAGTATGGCCGAGCTCCTATGAGCGATCCTACTACGGAAGAGAAGTTACACGTTTCGAGCCTTATAGGGCGGGATAACTATTTTACTTACTATATTGAGAGAGTTGAGTCAGTATCAACATGTAATTATATATCCATATCATCTTTGACTCCCAGTTACTTTCAGTTATTATATTATCAGTTTAGTTTCAGCTTTCAGTGATTCTATTGCCTTACATACTCGGTACATTATTTCGTATTGACATCCCATTCCTGGGGATGATGCATTTCATGCATGCAGGTTCGGATAGACACCCTGGTAGACCTCCTTCGTAGGTGCTGTTCGTGATCAGCTTTATCGGTAAGCTCCACGTCCTTCGGAGTTGCCGGGTCTAGGGTTTTGAGTACATATTGTGTATATATGTATATATATTATGGGTAGGTCGGAACCCTGTTCCGACCACAGTACATCCATCGGTAGAAGCTTGTAGACACATCCTGTCAGTTAGTGAAGTATGTTTGGCTTGTAGGACTTGTATATATATTTTTGTTGGTTTGTCAGTTGTAGTAGTTATGATGGCCTTGTCGGCCCAGCTTTATACTGATGTTCAGTCTGAGCTAGTTTTCATTCAGTTTTATATTTTGTTTCACAAATTGTCTTGCAATGTGGCCCTATGGCCAATGTATAACATTGTGTTTTCAGAGTCCCTCAGTCACAAGTTGGTATGCCAGGTTAAGTGAGGCACCGGGTGACAGTCTCGCCCCCAGGTTCGGGGCGTGACACTAGTTAAGATAAGGATTTAGAGTTTTACCATGGTCAATATCGGGTCAAAATGTCCTCTTTTCGGTGTTTTGAGTGCGCGAGCATGTTTATAGCGTGTTTTATGATTGAAACGCATATATGGTTTGTGTCCGGGAGGTTCCGAATGAGTTTTGGGTGCTAAAACGAAAATTCCTTTGTTGCTGATTTTCTGGTGTAAAATAATTACGAAAATGTCATTTATTTATCCCTTAAATTTTTAGACTTCATTTAAAACTTCAAAACATCATATCTCCCTCATTTTAAGGTCAAATTGGGTGATTTAAAAGCCTAACTTAACTGAAATGTCATAAAGAATCCATTGGAGAAATCAAAAGCGAGTTTTGGGATTGTTTGTTACACAAGACGAGGCAAAACAACTGGACAAAGAATATTTAATATTGAGAGTTTGTTCATTTGGTCATATTTTGAGTTGAGAAGCTCGGATTTGGAAAATATTTGAGGTTCTTTTCACCATATGAATTGGGGTAAGTATTCTCTACTCGGTTTTGGTTATATTTCGTGAATCTATTTTCATTTTTGGTAATTGGATTGTGAATTTTAAAGAGAAAATTGGGGGGTTTTGTCCAAAGTTTCATAGAGTGAAGTTTTTGAGTTTTGAACATCGATTCGGAGTCGGATTTGGGTGAAACTAGTATGGTTTGACTCGTAATTGAATAGGTTATCGGATATTTGAAGTTTCATAGGGTTCCGAGTTGCGGGTTCAGGTTTGACGTTTTGGTCGATTTCGGAATTTTGATTAAAGATTCGACCTTTATCGATTCGGTTTGTTCCCTTTGACATTATTTAATGTATTTGAATTTCTTTTGGCTAGTTTCGAGCCGTTCGGTGGTCGGTACGCGCGGGATGGCATTTTGGAGCATCATTTTCTTACTCGGTAATGGATTTGGCTTGTTCGAGGTAAATGACACTTCTACACTTGGTGCTGAGAGTATTAAACCCTGAATTGCGTGTTATATGATTGATGTTGAGGTGACACACATGCTAGGTGACGAGCATGTGGGCGTGCACCATGTGACTTGTGATTTAGTCAATTCCATGGAACTGTGTAGCTATCTTCTCTAGATATTTTCACTATACTCTATGTGTTTGAATACCTAAGCTGTAATTCATGCTAGAAATCATGCTTAGGCATATGCTGGTATTATTGGTACCCACTGAGGTCATTTATGTTATTGAGTTATATGTTTATATTGATGTTTCGTACTCAGTCATATTTATTCATTGCATATTATATCTTAGTCTCTGTTGCTATTTATTGATATATCATATCATTAATTTTGGGCTAGTTTCATAACATTGTGAGCCCGAGAGACTGGAGAGTTTGATGGACGAGTGAGGCCGAGGGCCTGATTGTGAGTGATATTTATGGGATCCAGCTGCACGCCGTAGAATGCTTTATTGATTTATGCCTAGATCTGGCTTATTATAGTGCTTGGGCTGAAGGAGCCCCTCTGGAGTCTGTACACATCCCCAGTGAGCGCAGTTGATTTATATTGAGGGATAGATCTTCCTTGGGCATGGATCTTGCTCGAATCATTTATATTTGGGGATGGATCTTCCCCTGGGCTGGATTGGCCTTATACAGTACTAGTGACTGACTGTCAGTTGATATATATATATATTTGGGATGGATCTTCCCTGGGATGGATTGGCCATGTACAGTACTGAGTGATTGAGCATGTCGAGTGATTGAGCATGATGAGTGAAAAGTGTGAGATAGTGATATTGAGTACTCTTAGAGTGTGAGTGCATTAGTTCATCACTAAGATACATTGCATTTGACATGCGTACTTGAGATACATGCATAGAGATGCATTTCTTTCTACTACCCGATTTTGGTGACATTCATGATTTCACCTCCATAGTGACATGTAGGCATAGATATGTACTTTTCGCATGCTATCTGAAAAATGAAACATCTTATTTATTGTTAAAAAGTTTGGGGAAAAAATACAGTTTTACAAACCTACTCATATTTTTGTAATTTCGGTAAAAAAATTAGGTTTTCACTGATATACTGGAAAAGCATGCCTATTTTTTTGGAACTGTTAACGAGATGAGCATCTTATATCTGAGTATGTTTCTTGTACCATTATTATTAATATATTGTTATGAAATGTTATTGGCTATTGGTGTTGGCCTCTAACCTCTGTTTCAGCTCGTCACTACTTTCAACCTAAGGTTAGGTTTGTTACTTATTGAGTGCCTGGGATTGGTTGTATTCATACAACACTTCTGCACCTTGCGTGCAGATATTGGGTGCTGATATTGTTGTGTTCGACGGGAGTTGGATTTGAAGATGTACCTGTGTTTCGGTTATAGTTGCCTCTTGTTCATGGTAGCTCTAGACTTATGAAAGATCTGTTCATGTATATTTCAAACAGATGTTGTACTTTATTTTATACCAGCTTTGTAAATTCTAAATCTTATACGCTCATGATTTGTACTACCAATCCTTGGGGAATGAATAAGATTCAAATATTTTCTTTCACTTAATTGTCTTATTAAATTGCATTGCAATTGGATAGTTGTTAATTGGCTTACCTAGTGGATTGGGTTAAGTGCCATCACGACTAGTTGGATTTTGGGTCGTGACAAGTTGGTATCGGAGCTCTAGGTTCATAGGTTCTACTAGTCATGAGCAAGTGTCTAGTAGAGTCTTGCGGATTGGTATGATGATGTCCATACCTATCTTCGAGAGGCTATATGGCATTTAGGATGAACTTTCCATCTTTCTTTCCTTATCGTGCGCTATTGATTCAGCTTGAAGCGTAACTTTTTGAATTCCTTCCACGCATTTGTATGCGTATATGAGCGCTTGGTATCAGCTGTGCATCGACGACTTATGATTCCTTGGATGGGGTGCGAGATATGATTTATGGGTGCTGATGATGGGCCAGTCTGCAGGACTGGAGGTCATTTTTTAACTGTAGCTCGAGCATGAGGATTTCAGTTATGTGAGCACGTGTTTTTGGACTTATAAGTCCGGTAGTGTCCCTATTAGTGGAATTTGTGGCTCGATGAGTGATTGGATGGCTATGAGATGAGTACGATGTGACTGCGGGATGTGTTCGGATGGTTCGAAGATGTTGAGATAAGTTGCTTCAGATGTAAAGGGACCATTGGTTGTTTGATTTTTTTTTGATGTGACGTATAGTCTCGAGCCATGAGTGTATTGAAGGATCTTTCATGGTGCTTAACTGTGGAACAAATTAGATTCTCATGGGCTTGTCGATAGGTTCAGACTCAGGAAGATTAAGTGATTGTGTAGTAGTTGTGGCTGTGAAAGGGTATAGAGAGATGTTAGTTTGAGGCTAAGAATGTGGGTTATGACCTGCAGGGTAATCTATGAGGTGTGACCCTTATGATGGTTGTGTGGAGAGTTTCTTGCTATTAGTGGGTTATGTGTGTTGGAATGTGGTTTGGATCGGCCGAGGAAGTTAACCTAACCGTCACGAGGATGAATGTGAGCTTAGCAGACGATTTGAGGTATTATATGGTTTGTGTTACATGAGCTTATAAAGGATTTAGTTGAATTTCAGTGCGGGATTATGGAAGTAATAGAGTATGGGTATTGTGAGTTATCGAATATTTTGCTCTATGGATTTGAGCCAAGTGGGGAAGTCTGCTATCGACGATTTGATTGCATGGTTATGTGTTGTACTGGTTTTGGTTTGAGGCATACTTGTGAATCAGTTATGACTTGCAAAAGATAAGATCGAGGATGACTCGAGTAAGGGAATTTCTGGATACGGGGTATATAACACTTTATGGGTATATGGAAATCATGGAATACTTTGAGTTGTTATTCGTGACGGATGTAGTGCACATGGAGTAGGAATTTGCTTAGTTGTGTTAAGGTGGGGTTACTTCTTTGGGTGTCGTCGTGCTAATGGGGCATAGGTCGTTCGACTCATTTGGGCGGCGCAATTGAGATTTGGGCAGAATGGATGACTCTCGAGAAAGTTCCAATTGATTCAAGATTTATGTGTAGCAATTGCGAGTTTTTCCGAATTGGTATATGGCTAGGATCTGAGATTTACATTGGATGGTGTCCAGACTTATGGTATTTCTATGTCAATATGGATCTTACATTTCGGTATTAGGATGGTGAAGGAAACGACTTTAGACTCATTGAACGTCTCTTCATAATGGGTATCTCGGTTGTGGTACTTTTAGGGTATTTAAGAGGGAATTTAGCGGCTTATGAGCCATAGGGCGGTGTGGTTCTATGCTAGGGGTGAGTTTTGGTTAAGGATCGTGGTGTTCTATCAAAGAGGAGTATTAACTTGAAGGCAATTCAGGAGAAACTCGGAGGAAACATGATAACTTGGCAGTAGGTTTGATCAGTATGGTAATGGTATGCTCGGTCCTTTTGGTTCTTACGATGTAGGTTTCGAAGAGTTCTCGATTGTTTCTACCATAGTTTGAGATGGATATTTCCTACCAGCGTGAGAAGCATGTTGCGTATTGTGATTTTCTCCTGGATGGGATCAAACTGAAGGTTTTTGGCTAATCAGGTATGTGTTCTTCTGGTGACTCAGAGATTGATTATGAGATTCTCGTACTTTTCATATAATCGCATGATAGATGTGGTGTGTTGTGTAAGATTGAGATTTGCATGTGCAAGGTCATGGTTCAGTTTTGAAGGGAAGGTCATGATTTCTTAGACAACATGGACGGTTCCAGATACCTAGATGAACGCTATTACTACTTGGTATTTCCTAAAGAGAGTGTATATTCAGAAGGCGCACTGAGTTTTGACTTACGGATGCTTCATGGGTATTGCGGTACTTTCCTGGTTGATTAACTGCTGATGTTCATATTTGCTATGTGGCATGGAAGAATTATAAAAGTATTTCTCGGGGTGATGATTATGTATGAGAGATGTGTTAGTCATTCGGGCGGTGGAGTTGGGATCAGATATAGTGACTCGTCTGTTCTACGGATTTGAAGACTGGGAGTTCTCAGAAGAAAATTGTTTCATGGTTGTGGACTGTGAAGATGTGGCCAAAGTTAGATAGATGGTGATACATGGTATGGTTCGATCATGGAGGACTTTGGAGGGTTATTTATCTATGTTTGAGTACACTTGAATTGTTGCGTACTGGGTGCACAAATTGCATGATTTGTGGCTTAAGGTTGTATTGGTGTGGCATGTCAGTAGAGCGGCTGTATTTGATAAGATGAGATCGTCAGACCTAGAATGGGTGCTATCAGATTTGATTAGTATGTTTGGAGGAATAATATCGGGAGTCAGCTTGGGATTTGACTTTGGTTCTAATTGGACGAGAGAGGGCTTCATGAATTGTTGGTATGATGAGTGGTTATTAGTTTCTGCATGTTTTTTCATCATTGGCAATGTACGAAGGTTTTAGAATGAGGTTTTGTTTGATATGAGGTTCATTACCAGTATTTGGTGTGTTTTGAGCAGTTGTTGTGATCAAAAGTTATTGCTGTAAGCATCTGAGTTATGTGGTACATCATGTGATTACATCTTGGGTTATGGTTATGGCTCGATACAGCTTGTTCAGACTTATATAGTGTGTAGGTGCAAGATTCGGGTATTATAAGGAATTCTGGATGTGGAAATTGGATTCTAAGGTTTACGATCTAAGGTTGGAGTAATGATCTTCAGTTATGTTTTGTTGTCAGGCTTATATGGATTAGGGTGATGTGGGATCACCCCCCCCCCCCTGGTATGTGCATGGTAAGGTTACACGGTGGTTTGATGGCCTTTGGAACGACTCTTGGCACGTTTGAGGACGAATGTATGTTTAAGTGAGGGAGAATGTAACGACCCGACCGGTCGTTTTGAGCATTTTCACTTTGCTCGGTAGTTTGAGGGCACGAGTATCTCCGTATGATGTATTATGATTTGTGTGAATCGTCGGTTTTGGTTTTCAGGTTATTCGGAATAGATTTGGAAGAATGAACTTCATGATTGAAACTTTAGGTTGGAAGAGTTGACAAAGTTTGACTTTTGTGTATTTGACCCCGGATCGGAGTTTTAATGGTTTCGTTAGGTCCGGATGGTGATTTTGGACTTGGGCATATGCCCGGATTTGCATTTGGAAGTTTCTTGAAGGTTATAGCGTTAATTGGCGAAAGTTGGCAATTTGGAGTTTTGGAATATTCATAAGTTTGACCGGAAGTTGACTTAGGTGATAACGGGTTCGTATTTTGGTTCCGGGAGTTGGAATGGCTTTGTTATGTCATTTGAAACTTGTGTGCAAAATTCAAGGTCATTCCGAGTTGATTACATATGGTTCGACACGAGTTTTGGAAGTTGAAAGTTCAAAAGTTTATTAAGTTTGATTTGATGTACGATTCGTAGTTTTTATGTTGTTTAATGTGATTTGAAGCTTCAAATAAGTTTGTTTCATATTTTATGACTTGCTGGTATGATTGAATGGGTTTCCGAGGGGCTCGAGTGTGTTTTAGATAATTGGTTGAGAAAGTAGTTAAGTTAAGGATTTGGAGTTTGACCATGGTCAATATCGGGTTAAGATGACATATTTTCGGTGTTTTGAGTACGCGAGCATTTTCGTAGCGTGTTTTATGATTGAAATGCTTATATGGGTTGTGTCCGGGAGGTTCTGAATGAGCTTTGTTTTCTAAAACGAAAATTCTTTTGTTGCTGATTTTCTGGTGTAAAATAATTACAAAAAAGTTATTTTTTATCCCTTAAATTTCTATACTTCATTTAAAACTTCAAAACATCATATCTCCCTCATGTTAAGGCAAAATTGGGTGATTCAAAAGCCTAACTTGACTGAAATTTCACAAGAAATCCATTGAAGGTATCAAAAGTGAGTTTTAGGATTATTTAGCATACGAAACGAGGCATAACAACTAGACAAAAAATATTTAATATCGAGGGTTTGTTTATTTGGTCATATTTTTAGTTGGGGAGCTCGGATTTGGGCACGTTTTGAGACGATTTTCACCATATTAATTGGAGTAAGTATTCTCTATGCGGTTTTGGTTATAATTCGTGAATCTACTTTCGTTTTTTGTAATTGGATTCTGAATTTTAAAGAGAAAATTGGGGGGTTTTGTCCAAAGTTTCATAGACTGAAGTTTTGTGTTTTGAACATCGATTTAGAGTCGTATTTGGGTGAAATTAGTATGGTTGGACTCGTAATTGAATAGGTTGTCGAATTTTATAAGTTTCATCTAAACATGGTGCTGAGAGTATGAAACCCTGAATTGCATGTTATGTGATTGATGTTGAGATGACGGGCGTGTGGGCGTGTGGGTGTGCACCGTGTGAATTGTGATTAAGTCGATTCCATGGAACTGTGTAGCTATCTTCTCTGGATATTTTCACTGTACTCTATGTGTTAGAATACCTGAGCTATAATTCATGCTTAGGCATATATTGGTATTATTGGGACCCACTGAGGTCATTTCTATTGTTGAGTTATATGTTTAAATTGAATTTTTGCACTCAGTCATATTTATTCATTGCATATCATATCTTAGTCTCTGTTGCTATTTATTGATACATCATATCATTAATTTTGGGCTAGTTTCATGACATTGTGAGCCCGAGTGATTGGAGAGTTTGATGACCGAGTGAGGCCGAGGGCCTGATTGTGATTGATATTTATGGGATCCGGCTGCACGCCGCAACATGCTTTATTGATTTATGCCTAGGTCTGGCTTATTATAGTGCTTGGGTTGAAAGAGCCCCTCCGGAGTCTGTACATACCCCTAGTGAGCCCAGTTGATTTATATTGAGGGATAGATCTTCCCTGGGCATGGATCTTGCCCGAATCATTTATATTTGGGGATGGATCTTTCCCTGGGCTGGATTGGACTTATACTGTGACTGAGCATGTCGAGTGATTGAGCATGATCAGTGGAAAGTGTGAGACTATGAGCTTGAGTACTCTGAGAGTGTGAGTACACGAGTTCATCACTAAGATACATTGCTTTTGACATGTGTACTTGAGATACATGCATAGAGATGCATTTCTTTCTGCTACCCGATTTTGGTGACATTCATAATTTCACCTCCATAGTGACATGTAGGCATAGCGATGTACTTTCCGCATGCTATCTACCTCTTGTTCATAGTAGCTCTAGACTTATGAAAGTTCTGTTCATGTATATTTGAAATAGATGATCTACTTTATTTCATAACAGCTTTGTAAATTCTAAATCTTAGACGCTCATGATTTGTAACACCACTCATTGGGGAATGTATTAGATTCAGATATTTTCTTTCACTTAATTGTCTTATTAAATTTCATTGGAATTTGATAGTTGTTAATTGGCTTACCTAGCGGGTTGGGTTAGGTGCCATCATGACTAGTCGGATTTTGGATCGTGACAAGTTACTGTTGTGGTATAATCATACTACGCTTCTGCATATGTTTTTATAGATCTAGGTTCTTCTACTCCTGCCGGACACTAGTGAGTTGCTTCAGACATCGCAAAGACTTCACAATATGCATGTTTGATGCTTGCATGCCTCGTAGTCACCTTCTAGTGATCATATGCTATTATTTCTGTTGTTTCCAAATAGTATCATAATAGAGATTCCTAGTATTTTTCAGTAGAGTTTATGACTCTGTACCACCGGTTTTGGGATTGTATTATTGTGGTTACGCTTAGATTTTATTATGTTATTTATCAGTTTGAATGAACAACTTAGTCGTTAATTCTGCTAAATTCTCAATGTGTGTTAGGCTGACATAGTATTAGAGATTAGGTGTCATCACGATTCCTAAGGTGGGATTTTGGGATTGTGACAGTATATTAAACGGTATACCCAATATTCTGGTATACCATGATTACTATTGAATGACAATATTCTTGGTATACTATACATTGGTATACCATGATTAGTGTTTAATCATGGTATACTTTGTTAAAGTACGTTAAATGGTATACCTAATATTCTTGGTATACTATAACTACTGTTGAATCATGATACTCTTAATATTCTTAGGATACTATACATTAGTATACCATAATTAGCATAGCATACCAAATTTTAGGATTCACCAATTTAACTAGAAAGAAGAAAAAACGGTTACAAAGAGTGACAAAACTTTTATTTTAAAAAAGCCTTAATTTCATTAGAAATTGCAAAACAAAAAAAGTCATCTATAAATATAAAATAAAAAAATTAAGAAGAATGACATTGTAATTATCGATAACTATAATCGATTAATGATTGCATAGAAAGCATTCCATTACTAATTTTAGGACTAGGTTATTTATTTAGAAAGAACAAAAATAAAAATAAAAGTGGAATAAAGTGATAAAATATTTAACGGGGAAATTTATTGAAAAAATATTTTAAAAACTAAGATAAATAATAATAATAATAATAATAATAGTAAGATAAAAAAAAGTGATAGATATTTTGAACGAAGAGATTTTACTTTAAAAAATAAAATCCAAAATTTCTTAGAAAAATGCAAAGAAAAACAATTATCTACAAATAGTAAATAAGAAATTTAAAAAATCAAAAAGAGTAACATGGTAATTCTTGGTAATCATAATCGATTACTGATTGTGTAGAAAGTATCCCAATATAAATTTTAAGATTCAATTATTTATTTAATAAATATATAAATAATAAAAGTAAAAGAAAGTGATAACAGTTTTTGGAGGAAGAATTGTACTGAAAAATAATTAAGATAAAAAATAATAATATAAAATTAAAAAAGTGAAAATATTTTGGACGAAGAGGTTTTGGTTGAAAGAATAAAATTAAGAAAAATAAAAAAACAAACTGAAAAATAAAAATACAAGATAAAAAAATAAACTAAAAAAGAGTGAAGGAGTTATTACTAGAAAGAATAAAAGAAGAATAAAAAAATAATAACAACAAAAAAGGAAAAATAAATAAATAAATAAGAGTGCATAATTTTATTAGAAAAAAAGTGAAGAAAATAACAACAAAATATGAAGAAAAAAAATTTAAAAAATAAAAAAGACAAAAAAAAACGTGAATAAAAAAAGGAGAATGACCTTTGGTGAAGCCTAGGCATAAAAAGGAGGGAACAACCTAGTCTTAAGATCTTCGAAAGGGGCATGCTTTGTCGTTTTAAAAAAAAAAGGAATATTTTGGTCATTAAGTCTTTAAAAGCATCTCTAAGTGTCATTTTCTTAAACAACAATTGAATGGAGTAGTTCAAGACCTTTTACAAGTAAATTTCCTTGGAATCTCTAATCTAACAAAAGGAACGACTGCTGATTAACTCTTCCAATGTAATAATCCGATCGGTCGTTTGTGTATTTGAATCCCGTTTCCCCTTTTGAATCTTCCCGTATGTGAATTTGTATTTTATGACTTGCATGCATGGTTAGCCTCGTTTCGGGGAGGTGTTATTACAAGTATGGTTTTGATTGTTATAGAGGAACACCATTCTTATTTTGATTTGGTTCTACTTATCGGGGTGAGCCCTCTTATCTTGCTTCACATATAGGTGAGTTTCGTGATTTTGTACTCTGCTTATGTGTTTACCCCTGAGATTCTATAGTGGTATCACGTGTCTATCGTTTCGTTTTATTCATTATTGAGAGCTGTGAAACTGGAAGTGACCTTTTGTTACCCATTACATAAGGTTTTGATGTGATTTCTGGGTGGTTGGTTATGATTTGTGATTTAGATGCTCTACCGGTGTGGGGGCTTAGTATGTGTTGTGATTTTGTTAGCAGAATTTAATTAGTGGAAGGGTTTGGTTGGTATGATGTGTATACTACTTGTGATTCAAAGCTGAGGATGAGATCCTCGCGCTTTCATGTGGTTTGATATGTTTGAACCGGGTTGTGTGTCGCGGTGAAGTTATATTAGGATGATATCCTTGTGATTAGTTGATATGTTTTGATCCTCCCTTGTGGAATTGATTAGTAAGTATGGTACTGATAGGGAGTTGTGCCTGTCAGGCTTGTTTGATAGTTCTCTGATGTGTTTCTCTTTGCATATTCAGTCATCTTCACATTGTGCTTATTGGGTTTTAGCTTGCGAGGTGGGTGCCCAGGTGGCATTAGAGGTGACTTGTTGATTCGGGTGAATGGTTATGAGGTCTTCATGTTTCTTGCATCATTGTCACTATTGTGAAGGTTTGGGATGAGGTTTTAGTGGAGATGAGGTTATTTGTCGGTGTTGCATTTAATTACGGGCAGCTATGGTGGCCAAAGTTATTGTTATAGCCATACATGTGATGTGTTACGTTGTGTGGTTGTACCTTGTGGATGTAGGTATGAGTTGTTGAAGTTGGTTGAGGCTGATACCATGTGTTGATGTGGGAATCAGGTCTTTGGGAAATGATACAATGGTGAAAAATTTGGTTCTAATGCTTATTAGTGTTGGTGGAAGGAAATATCTTCAGTTGAGATGGTCTTGTTGGGCTTATGTGGATTGGGGTGATGTGGGGTCACCCGTGAGTATATGTATGGTGAGTACATCCAGTGATTGATGACTTCAGAATGGTTCTTGGCACATTCGAGGACGAACGTTTGTTTAAATGGGGGAGGATGTAATGACTTGGCCGGTCGGTTTGAGAATTAGCGTCCCATTCAGTGGCTTAAGGTCTCGAGTAGCTTCGTGCTATGTATTAAGACTTGCGTGCGTGGCCGGGTTCAGTTTTTTGGATGATTCGAGATCAATTTGGAAGAAAGATTCTTGTTTTAGAAGCTTAAGCGGTAATAATTGACCGGAGTTGGACTTTTATGTAGACGACTCTGTAATGTTGTTTTGATGATTCCAATAGCTTCGTGTGGTGATTTTTGACTTAGGCGTGTGTCCGGATTTGGATTTGGAGGTCCGTAGGTTGATTTGATGCATTTTGGCGAAAGTTGGAAATATAAGATTTGGAAGGTTGAAAAGTTTGACTAGGAGTTGACTTTGTTGATATCGGGCTCAGATTGAGATTCCGAGAGTTGAATTTGCTTTGTTATGTCATTTGCGACTTCCACGCAAAACTTGAGGTTATTCGGGGTTGATTTGATATGTTTCAGTGCGAATTGTAGAAGTTAAAAATTCATAAGTTCATTAAGTTCGATTTAAGGTGCGATTCATAATTTTGACATTGTTTGATGTGATTTAAGGCCTTGAGTAGGTCCGCGTTATGTTATGGAACTAGTTGGTATGTTCGGACAGGGTCCCGGGGGCCCCGGGCGAGTTTCAGATCAATTGGATCATATTCGGTGAGGTTGGTTTAGGCAGAGTTCTGGTGTGGTCGCACCCGCGGACCACTTGGCGTAGGTGTTGGCGCAGTAGCGCATTTTGTGCAGGCCAGGTAAGTCCGCAGATGAGGATAATGGATCGCATCTGCAGGAGTGCAGGAGCGGGCTGTGAGGCGCATAAGCGAGGTAGTCTCGCAGAAGGGGAACGATTGTCGCAGAAGCGGAGATGTTTTTTGCAGGTGCGATGGTCGGGCTTCTGTGGTTTTTGCAGAAGAGAGTTTTTGGTGGCAAAAGCGACACCGCAGAAGCGGCTAATGTTTCGTAGATGCGAAAAGGTCTGGGCGGAAGCATATATTCGAGGGTTTGGCCATTTTTATCATATTTTGAGTTGTAGACTTCGGATTTGGGCCATATTTAAGGGGTTCTTCACGTGGTTGATTGGGGTAAGTGGTCTTTATCCTGAATTGATTTTATTTCATGATAAATAATTATTTTTATAATTAAAGTAGTGAATTAAATGAGAGAAAATGGGATTGTTTGTAAAATCTTTCAAAAATATAAAATGAGGGTTTGAAGGATGATTTGATATCGGAATTTGATAAAATGGTTGGACTTGTATCGGAGTGGGTATTTGGATTTTGTAAATTTCGTAGTGTTCCGAGGTGCGGGCCCGGGGTTGACTTTTTAGTTTTAATTAAAGATCGAAGCTTTATTATCCGGAATTGTTTTTTATGATTTTATTTATGTTATGAAGTTATTTTGGCTAGATTTGAGCAGTCCAGAGGTTGTTTCGCACGAGAAGGTCATTTTAGAATATCAGTACTTCTCTGAGGTAAGTATCTTGCCTAATTTTTTGTGGGGGAACTACCCCTTAAGATTTGAGTCATTTGTGTTAATTGTATCAGGTAAAGGTCGTGTACGCGAGGTGACGAGTATGTACTCGGGCTTATTTGTGGGAATTTGACCATTTTAGGCTCTTAGGTTCTTATGTTCATTAAAAATGAAGTTTTCTTATCATGTCAAATCATCCTTTTACTAAATTCACCCTTACGTGTCTTATTTGGAGTTGATTGATTCATGTTCTACCCTTGTTGACAATAAACTCTTATGCGCTTTAGTTGAAGTTCTCGTCTCTTTTATTGCCATGTTGTCTTCTCCGTAATTGCTTAACCTTAATTCAAGTTTTGTTATCCCTTTCATTGTTGACTTATCCTTATTAGGAATCACTAATTTGTGCTATCTCTCTTATCGTCGAGTTATACTTATGTGGAATCGTTGTTATACATTATCTCTCCCCTTGTTGAGCTATTCTTGTTGAAACCATTATTACATGTTATGTCTTTCATTTGAGCTCGTTCTTCCGTTTCTTTGTGTTCTGTAGCTCTTATGTTGATTTACTTGCCGTACTCTCGTGTTATTATTGTTGTTGTTGATGTACTCAGTATTGTTGAGTCGAGGGCTATGCGTGGTTGTTGTGTTGAAACTGTTTTGAGGAAAAGTTATGGTATTTAGGCACATGTGGTGAAAGACCTTATGTTGTGTTGTTATGCTTTTGGCACACGTGGTATTGTTGAGAAGATTGTCGGGGTGTTCGCACGTGAGTTGTCTATGCTACTGTTATTATTGATATTTGCACATGTGGCGAGACAAGGAAGGCTATATATGTGGGTTTGTGCATGTGGAGAGACACGGTGGGAATATTATTATACGCGTGTGGCGAGATAAGGCGGGTATTTACTTTATTGTTGCGTACGTGGCGAGACAAGGTGGGCTAAGTCGGAGATGATTTGTGATGACTTGCGATGGCCTGGGGGCATTGTTATTGATGATTTTGTGTGGTGGTGTGCCTACCTTGTGTGAGTTATTCATTATACATTTTGTGGTGATGGTTTCCTATGTGCCATTCATTTCCTCTACTCTTACTTGTTGACTTGAGTTGTGATAGAACACTTGCACAAGCATACACGTAATTAATCACCCATATCGGTTTAAGAAGATGCATTCTGATGTTATTGACCATTTACATGTACTCTCATTTACTTGCCTTCTGTGTGAGAGTTGTCCTATTGGCACGTGGGTTGTCCGTGCGGTCATGAGTCATTGTTATTGTTGGCATGTGAGATATCAATGCAGATATGAGTTACTATCACTCCCTTGGCACGTGAGTCGTCCGTGCGGTTATGAATTGTAATGTGGACACAAGATGCCAAGTGATTAGGGTTCATGAGTTGGGACCCATGAAATGTGATTATGAGGCGAAGTACCTCGGGGAAAAATTCTTGAACAAATCTTGTGTCGAAGCGGTTGCTCTTATTAAGTTGTTACTTGTATTCTCTACTTGGTTTCACCGGACTTAAACCGTGTTCATCGTACTTCACGGCATTACTACACATTGCTCCCTGTTGCTAGTTGTTGTTTCTAATATCCTGTTGCGAGTATAGCTTTGTTATCTTTACCATACTCAGTTTTATATTGACATTGTTTTACCTGTTAGTTTCACATTCATACTTGTATAGGTTGTTAAGTCTAGTAGGTGTCTTGACTGCCCCTCGTCACTAATCCGCCGAGGTTAGTCTTGATATTTACTGGGTACCGCAGTGGTGTACTTATGCTACACTTGCTTCACATTTTTATGTAGATCCAGGTACTTCGGAGTAGGTTGATCACTAGCTAGTTGTCCGGGTTTGCTGTGGGGACTTAAGGTATACCTGTCGTCGCGTTCGCAGGCCTCAGAGTCACCTTCTGATTTTGTACTTGTACTGTCTTTTTCTATTTCGGAATAGTTGTACTTAGAAGCTTTATCCTAGTAAACTCAGTATAGCTTATGACTTGTATTACCGGTTTTGGGTATTGTATTGCACTTGGGAGTATTGGTTCACTATGAAACTTTCAATTCCATGCTTAATAGTTGTTTCTAGTTAAATTATGTGATTTATTTCAGTAAGTGTTAGGCTTACTTAGTCTTGGTGACTAGGTGCCTTCACGACATCCTATTGTGGGAAATTGGGGTCGTGACAAGTTGGTATTAGAGCTCTAGGTTCATAGGTTCTACGAGTCATAAGCGAGTCTAGTAGAGTCTTGCGGATCGGTACAGAGATGTCTCTACTTATCTTCGAGAGGCTACGGAACTACTAGGACAGTTTCACTTCTTTCATTCCTATCATGCGAGTTTATTGATCTCGGAGTCTGAGCCTTCGTCACTCTATTCTCTCATAGATGGTGAGGACATGAGCTGTAGTTACTGATGACGCTGCCCCCAGAGCCGGTATTGCTAGGGGCTGAGGTAGAGGTCGAGGATGAGTATGTGTTGCAGCTAGAGCACCTGTAAGGGCAACAGCTGAGGAGCTGCCACTAGCTCCGATTGGGGGAAAGGTACCGGAGGCGCCTGTTATTACCCCGGAACGTGAAGAGACTTTAGCATAGTTCCTGAGCATTTTTGGAATATTGGCTCAGGTGGGGTTGATTCCGATTGCACCAGCTACATCGCAGACCCGGGGAGGAGCTCAGACTCCCACCGCCTGTACTCCAGAGTAGCGAGTCCATGTTGGTCAGGTTCCAGGTGTCATGCTGGCACAACCTATTATTGTAGTTCGGCCCGTGGGTAGAGATATTGTTTTGGGCATACCTGTGATGTATTATGTTGTGTGGTTGTACCTTATGGGTTTAGGTATAAGTTGTTACAGTTGGTTGAGGTTGATACCATGTGTTGATGTGTGAATCGGGTCTTTGGGAAATGATATGATGGTGAAATATTTGGTTCTAAGGCTTATTAGTGTTGGTAGAAGGAAATATCTTCAGTTGAGATGGTTTTGTTAGGCTTATGTGGATTGGGGTGATGTGGGGTCACCCGCAAGTGTATGTATGGTGAGTACATTTAGTGATTGATGACTTTGGAATGCTTCTTGGCACATTCGAGGACGTACGTTTGTTTAAAAGGTGGAGGATGTAACGACTCGGGCGGTCGTTTTGAGAATTAGCATCCCATTCGGTGGCGTAAGGTTTCGAGCAGCTTCGTGCTATGTATTATGACTTGCGTGTGTAACCGGGTTCGGTTTTCGGATGATTAGAGATCAATTTGGAAGAAGGATTATTATTTTAGAAGCTTAAGCGGTAAAGTTGACCGGAGATTGACTATTGTGTAAACGACTCCGAAATGGTGTTTTGATGATTCCAATAGCTTCGTGTGGTAATTTTGGACTTAGGCATGTGTCCGGATTTGGAGGTTCGTAGGTTGATTTGAAGCATTTTGGCAAAAGTTGGAAAGTTAAAGGTTTGAAAGGTTGAGAGGTTTGACCGAGAGTTGACTTTGTTGATATCAGGCTCATATTGTGATTCCAAGAGTTGGATTAGCTCCGTTATGTCATTTGGGAATTGCACGCAAAATTTGAGGTTATTCTGGGTTGATTTGATATGTTTCGGCGCGAGTTGTAGAAGTTGAAAGTTCATAAGTTCATTAAGTTCGATTTGAGGTGCGATTTGTAGTATTGATGTTGTTTGATGTGATTTGAGACCTGGAGCAGGTCCGCACTATGTTATGGAACTAGTTGGTATGTTCGGACAGGGCCCCGGGTGCGTTTCGAACGAGTTTCAGATCAATTGGATCATATTGGGTGAGACTGGTTTGGGCAGAGTTCTAGTGTGGTCTCACCTGCGGACCACTAGGCGCAAGTGCGATGGTCGTAGGTGCGGAGATCTTGGCGTTAAAGCACATTTTGTTCAGGCCAGGTAAGTCCGCATATGCGGAGAATGGATCGTATACGTGGAAGCGCAGGAGCGGGCTATGAGGCGCAGAAGCGAGGTAGTCTCGCAGAAGAGGAAGGTTTGTCGCACCTGCGAAGTCGCAGAAATGGAGATGTTTTCCGCAGGTGCGATAGTCGGGATTCAGTTGTTTTCGCAGCAACAAGTTTTTGGTCGCAAAAGTGGCACCGTAGAAGTGCCTAATGTTTCACAGATGTGGAAAGGTCTGGGAAGAAGCATATATTCGAGGGTTTGGCCATTGTTATCATATTTTGATTTGTAGACTTCGAATTTGGGAATTTATTTTAGGGGTTCTTCATGTGGTTTATTGGGCTAAGTATTCTTTATCCAGAATTGATTATGCTTCATGATTCGAAAATTATTTTTATCATTAAAGTAGTGAATTGAATGAGAGAAAATGGGAATTTAATAAAATCTTTCAAAAATGTAAAATGAGGATTTGAAGGATGAGTTGATATCGGAATTTGATAATTTTGGTATGGTTGGACTTGTATCGGAGTGGGAGTTCGAATTTTGTGAGTTTCGCCGGGTTCCGAGGTGCGAGCCCGGGGTTGACTGTTTAGTTTTAATTAAAGATCGAAGCTTTATTATCCGGAATCGTTTCCTATGAGTTTTATTTATCTTATGAAGTTATTTTGGCTAGATTTGAGCCGTCCGGAGGTTGTTTCGCACCAGAAGGTCATTTTAGAGTATCATTCTAGCTTCTTTGAGGTAAGTATCTTGCCTAACTTTGTGTGGGGGAACTACCCCTTAGGATTTGAGTCATTTGTGTTAATTGTGTCATGTGAAGGCGTGTACGTGAGGTGACGAGTACATACTCGGGCTTATTTGTGGGAATTTGACTGTTTTAGGCTCTTAGGTTCTTATGTTCATTAAAGATGAAGTTGTCTTATTATGTTAAATCATCCCTTTACTAAACTTACCCTTACGTGCCTTATTTGGAGTTGATTGATTCATGTTCTACCCGTGTTGCCAATAAACTCGTAGGTGCCTTAGTTGAAGTTGTAGTCTCTTTTATTTTCCTGTTGTCTTCTCCGTAATTGCTTAACCTTAATTGAAGTTTTGTTATCCCTTTCATTGTTGACTTATCCTTATTTTGAATCATTGATTCGTGCTATCTCTCTTATCGTCGAGTTGTACTTATGTGGAATCGTTGTTATACATTATCTCTCCCCATGTTGAGCTATTCTTGTTGAAACCATTATTACCTGTTATATCTTTCATTGTGAGCTCGTTCTTTAGTTTCTTTATGTTCTGTAGCTCTTGTGTTGATTTACTTGCCATACTCTCGTGTTATTATTATTGTTGATGATGTACTCAGTATTGTTGAGCCGAGGGCTATGCGTGGTTATGGTGTAGAAACTGTTTTGAGGAAAAGTTATGGTATTTAGGCACATCTGGTGAAAGACCTTATGTTGTGTTGTTATGCTCTTGGCACACATGGTATTGTTGAGAGGATTGTCGGGGTGTTCGCATGTGTGTTGTCTGTGCTACTGTTATTATTGATATATGCACATGCGGCGAGACAAGGCGGGCTATATATGTGGGTTTGTGCATCTGGAGAGACACGGTGGGAATATTATTATACGCGTGTGGCGAGATAAGGTGGGTATTTACTTTATTGTTGCGTACGTGGCGAGACAAGGTGGGCTAAGTCGGAGATGATTTGTGATGACTTGTGATGGCCTAGGGGCATTGTTATTGATGATATTTGTGTGATGGTGTTCCTACCTTGTGTGAGTTATTCATTATACATTTTGTGGTGATGATTTCCTATGTGCCATTCATTGCCTCTACTCTTACTTGTTGACTTGAGTTGTGATAGAACACTTGCACAAGCATACACGTAATTAATCACCCATATCGGTTTAAGAAGATGAATTCTGATATTATTGACCATTTACATGTATTCTCGTTTACTTGCATTTTGTGTGAGAGTTGTCCTATTGGCACGTGAGTTTTCCGTGCAGTCATGAGTCATTGTTATTGTTGGCATGTGAGATATCCGTGTGGATATGAGATACTGTCACTCCCTTGGCACGTGAGTCGTCCGTGCGGTTATGAATTGTAATGTTGGAACAAGAGAGCAAGTGATTAGGGTTTATGAATTGGGACCCATGAAATGTGATTATGAGGCGAAGTACCTTGGGAAACAATACTTGAACAAATCTTGTGTGGAAGCGGTTGCTCTTATTGAGTTGTTACTTGTTTTCTCTACTTTGTTTCACCAGACTTAAACTGTGTTCAGCTTACTTCTCGGCATTACTACCTGTTGCTCCCTGTTGTTAGTTGTTTCTAGTGTCCTTTTGCGAGTATAGCTTTGTTATCTTTACCATGCTTAGTTTTATATTGGCATTGTTTTCCCTGTTAGTTTCACATTCATACTTGTACAGGTTGTTAAGTCTAGTAGGTGTCTTGACTGTCCCTCGTCACTACCACTGAGGTTAGTCTTGATACTTACTGGGTACCACTGTGGTGTACTCATGCTATGTTATTTGTACATTTTTGTGTAGATCCAGGTACTTCGGAGTTGGTTGATCACTAGCTAGTTTTCCGGGTTTGCTGTGGGGACTTAAGGTATACAGGTCATTGTGTTTGCAGGCCTCAGAGTCACCTTCTGATTTTGTACATGTACCGTCTATTTCTATTTCGGAACTGTTGTACTTAGAAGATTTATCCTAGTAAACTCAGTATAGCTTATGACTTGTACTATCGGTTTTGGGTATTGTATTGCACTCGGGAGTATTGGTTCACTATGGAAATTTCAATTTCATGCTTAATAGTTGTTTCTAGTTAAATTATGTCATTTATTTTAGTAAGTGTTAGGCTTACCTAGTCTTAGTGACTAGGTGCCATCACGACATCCTACGGAGAAAAATTGGGGTCGTGACATTTGGATCCTTTGGTTCTTGGCTTAGAAACTTAAGTTGAAAATGTTAACTGAAGTTTGACTTTTGTGAAAATGACCCCGGAACGGTGTTTTGATGGCCCCGATAGTTCGTATCATGATTTTCCACTTGGGCGTATGCCCGGAATTGAATTCGGAGGTCTCTAGGTTTATTAGACTTGTTTTGCTGAAAGTTAGCAATTTGAGGTTTAGAAGTTTCCTTAAGTTTGACTGTAGGTTGACTTTATGGCTATTGGGTTTAGATTTTTATTTTGGGACTTGAAATAGGCCTGTTTTGCTATTTGGAACTTGTTGTATAGTGTTTATAGATTTGTGTGGATGTTTGGTGTAGAGCCCCGAGGGCTCAGGTGAGTTTCGAACGTGTTTCAGATTGGTTTAGAGTCATTTCCAAGTTGCTGGTGTGCTGGTGCCTCAGATATTGCAATTGCGAGCACCAACATCGCAATTGCAAAGTGGACAGGAGGAGAGCAGGTATCGCTTCTGCGATGCCTTACTCGCAATTGTGAAGTTAGGCCTTGGCTGGATAGGTTCGCATTTGCGATCAAGGGGTCGCATTTGCGACATTCCTCAAGGTCGTCAGGTGTCGCAATTGCGAGTCCTTTTTATAAATTGCAAACCCAAGGTCGTAATTGCGACTTCTGCACCTAAACAAAAGGGTTAAGAAGATGGGATTTGAATCTCATTCTCACATTTTAGAACCCTAGACTCAGTTTGAGGGGATTTGGAGAGGGGATTTTCACATAGGACCATTGGGTAATTGATTTTGATTAATTTTCAACTACATTACATGATTAAGTGATTTTGTTATTTCATGTTTTAGTTTCCATTGTTGAGGTTTCCCTTATATGCATTTGTTAGTAGTTGTTGTTATATGTTATTCTTTCCATTGTCGAGTATTCTCATGAATTTAGTCGTAATTGCAATTTCATGCTACCTCTTTTATTGTTAAGCTTATGTTATGTTTCAGAATTTGAAGATGCCATTTCGTGGAAATACCTTCATTGTTGAGTTATTGAAGTTGTAGTTGTTGAAAGCTATTAACCCGGTTGTGGTTGAAAATGTTGGTTATTAGAATACCTTTCCTTGTTGAGTTAGTTCTCATTCATTTTGTTGTTATTGAGATTTTATTACACATTGTGGTTGAGCCGTGGGCTATGTGTTGTGGTAATATTGGTATTATTTATTTTGGGAATGTTGTCGCAGATGGGCACGGTGGTGCGAGTTTATTATTGTGTTGTGATATTGATGTGCATGTGGCGGTATAAGGATGGTTTATGCGCATGCGGCGAGAAAAGGTGGGATTTATACGCGTGTTGCTAGTAAGGGAGTTACTTGAAACCACAGGGTGAAATAACGGGGCTAAAGTGCGTGTAGCTATTTCGAAAAAATATTTTTAAAATAAATGCAAGGCTCACGCGGCGATATAAGGAAGACTGTGATGTGACTTGTGGAATGTGAATATGAGTTGTGGTACCTCGATTGTGATTCTTGTTGCACATTCTATATTGAAAATGCTTGTTGATTTGAACGGTTATTATCTTTCCTTCATTAGTTTTACTTGTATTTTCATGGTATTTGTTCACTTGTTGTTCTTATCATATGTTCACTTTGTTGTCCTTTATTGCCTTAATTTCTATTGTTAGCCTTATATCCTTGTACTGTTTTATCGACATTATTTCGTTGCTTTCCGTTATTAGATTATATTAATATTTTATTTAGGTTTCTATGTCTGGGAGGTGTTTTGACCTAGCCTCGTCACAACTCTACCGAGGTTAGGCTTGATACTTACTGGGTACCATTGTGGTGTACTCATGATATGCTTCTGCACATATTTGTGCATATCCATGTACTTCTGCTCATGCCGGACGTTATTGAGTTGACCCAGATATTTTGTATACTTTAAGGTATACATGCTTGACTCTCGCAGTCCTCGGAGTCCCCCTCTGCTATTGTCTTTTCTATTGTTATCTTCATATCAAAACAGTATTATATTCAGAGTTCACTAGTGTACTTATTTAGAGCTTATGACTCTGTACTACCGATTTTGGGAATTATTCTACTGTTATTCAGTTATGGTTATTATGTCATTTATCAGCTTAATTTAATATCTTAGTCGATATTTTTGCTAGATTTTTATATGTGTTAGGCTTACATTTTCTTAGAGACTAGGTGCCATCACGACTACCTAAGATGGGATTTTGGGGTAGTGACATGTTGGTATCAGAGTGCTAGGTTCATAGGTGCTACGAGTCATTCGCAAGTTAAGTAGAGTCTTGTGAATCAGTACGGAGATGTTTATACTTATCTTTGAGAGGCTACAAAACTATAAGGAAAAATTCCACTTCTTTGATATCTTATCGTGCGCATTTGTTGATTTCGAAATATGAGCTATGTCTATCTATTCTTTCACAGATGGTGAGGACACGCACTGTTAGATCGGATGATCAGACACCCACGCCCTATGCTACAGCTGCAAAATGTCGTGATCGGGGCCGATGAGGGGCACGTGCCACAGCTAGAGCACCTGCTAGAGCAGCGACTGAGGAGCCTCTAGTAGCTCCGATTGGGGGACAAGCATCTGAGTCGCCTATTGTCACCCCTGGACTTCAGGAGACCCTAGCATACTTCCTGATTATGTTCGCTACTTTAGCTCAGGCGGGATTGATCCTAGTTGCACCATCTACGGCCCACACTACAGAGCAGCGGGTACATGTTGATCAGGTTCCAGGTATTATGCCAGCACAACCTGTTATTATGATTCAGCCTGAGGTCAGGCCAGAGGTATTTGAGGAGGAGCATTAGGGACTTGAGAGGTTCAAGAAGTATGATCCTCCTACTTTCAGCGACGCAGTTACTGAGGATGCGCAAGGTTTTCTAGACAAGTGCCACCATATTCTCCACACCATGGGTAGTGTGGAGGTGAGCGGAGTTGACTTTACTATATTTCAGCTGTCAAGAGCAGCATACGGGTGGTGGCAGGCTTATGAGGAGGGTAGGTCAGCTGATGCATCCCCACTAACTTGGGCTCAGTTTTCAGAGATGCTTTTGAGAGAGTTTGTTCCCTAGATCCTCCGGGAAGCGTGGCGCATAGAGTTTGAACAGCTGCATTAGGGGACTATGATGGTGTCAAAATATGCCATCAGGTTCAGTGAGTTGACCCATCATGCACCGATTTGGTTTTCACAATCAGAGAGCGAGTCTGCACGTTTATCGAGAGGCTCAGTTATGGTCTTCAATTCAGTATAGCTCGAGAGTTGTAGACGGATACTCCATTTTAACAGGTTGTAGAGATAGCTTGGATGATTGAGCGTACGTGTGTCTAGGAGATGGAGGGTAGGGAGGTCAAGAGGCCATGAGATTTTGGAGGATTTAGTGGTGCCCGCGCTCCGGTTTCAGATCATCATGGCAAAGGTTATGAGAGTCGACCCGTTCATTTAGCACTTCCAGCTACTCGTACTACTCTAGCTATTCCGAGGTCTCAGATCGTCCATTTTGCACAGCCACGTTCTAGTATACCTCCTACACGGTGTGCCTTTAGCAGTTAGTCCAGCTGATCGGGTTAGGTTCAGTTTCAGCACCCACACCCGCCGAGAGGTTGTTTCGAGTGTGGTGATACTAGGCATATGGTGAGGGGCTATCCTAGACTTAGGAGAAATGCACCTCCATAGGCTAAACAAGTTCAACGAATTCCACAGGGTTCTCAGGCCATGGTTGTTGCTCCAGTTGCCGCTCCACCTACATCGCCAACTAAGGGTGGAGGTCAGGCGGGTAGAGGTCGCCCTAGAGAGGGAGGCCTGGCCCGTTTCTATGTTTTTGGGGTAGGACGAAGGCGGTCGGATCTGATGTTTTCATCACATATATTGTTCTGGTCTGTCATAGGGATGCATCAGTTTTATTTAATCCGGGTTCCACTTATTCGTATGTATCATCTTACTTTTGCTCCATATTTGGATATATCTTGTGATTCTTTGAGTGCTTTTGTATATATGTCTACGCCTGTGGAAGATTCTATTGTTGTAGACCATGTTTATCGGTCCATTTTAGTCATTATCGGGGGATATGAGACCAGAGTTGATCTATTGCTACTCTGTATGGTGGAGTTTGACGTGATATTAGGCATGGATTGATTATCGCCGTATCATGTAATTTTGGATTGTCACGCCAAGACCGTGACATTGGCTATGCCAAGGTTGCCACGGTTTGAGGGGAGAGGTACATTGGATTATATTCCTAGCAGGGTTATGTCCTTTCTATAGGAACTGTGCATGGTTGAGAAGGGATGCAAAGTGTATCTAGCCTTTGTGAGGGATGCCAGTGATGATACTCCTACCGTCGAGTCAGTTCTGGTAGTGAGAGATTTTCTATATGTGTTTCTAGCAGACCTATCGGGCATGATGTCCGATAGGAATATCGATTATAGTATTGACCTGATGCCGGTCACTCAGCCCATTCTTATTCCACCATATCATATGGAACCAGATGAGTTAAAGGAATTAATGGAACAACTTCAGGAGTTGCTTGATAAGGGTTTCATTCTACCAAGTGTCTCGCCTTAGGATGCTCTAGTTCTATTTGTGAAGAACAAAGATGACTCTATGAGGATGTGTATTGATTATAGGCACCTGAACAAGGTTACATTCAAGAACAAGTACCTACTACTGCGTATTGATGATCTGTTCGACTAGCTTCAGGGTGCTCGGGTATTCTCGAAGATCGATTTGAGGTAGGGGTACCATCAGTTGAAGATTCGGGATTCAGATATTCCGAAGATTGCTTTCAAGAATTGCTATGGTCATTATGAGTTTTTGGTGATGTCACTTGGGCTGACCAACGTTCCAGAAGTATTTATGCACTTGATGAACAATGTATTCTATCCATATCTTTATTATTTTGTCATCGTATTCATTGATGACATATTGTTGTATTCTCGCAGTCGCGTGGCTCAAAAGGGTGCCCCATTCAGGTGGTCTAACGAGTGTGAGGAGAGCTTTCAGAAGTTCAAGACTGCCTTGACCACAGCTCCAGTTCTGGTGTTTCCTTCAGCGTCGGGTTCTTATACAATTTATTATGATACCTCGCGGATTGTCATTGGATGTGTATTGATGCAGGAGGGTAGAGTGATTGCTTGTGCTTCTCGTCAGTTGAAGCCCCATGAGAAGAACTACCCAGTACATGATTTAGAGTTGGCAGCCATTGTTCACGCATTGAAGATTTGTAACCACTATCTCAACGGCGTGTCTTGTGAGGTATATACAGATCATCAGAGTCTACAACACTTGTTTAAGCAAAAGGATCTGAACTTGAGGAAACGAAGGTGGTTAGAGCTGTTGAAAACTATGATATCACCATTCTGTATCATCCTGAGAAGGCCAATAGGGTGGTTGATGCCTTGAGTAGGAAGGCTGAGAGCATGGGGAGTCTTGCTTATATCCCAGTTGGAGAGAGGCCGTTAGCATTGGAAGATAGGCTTGGGCCAATCGGTCCGTGAGGTTGGATATTTCGGAGCCTAGTAGGGTTCTTGCTTGCGTGGTTTTTCGGTCTTCGTTGTATGAGCGCATCAAGGCGCGTCAGTATGAAGATCCCCATTTTCTTGTCCTTAAGGACACGGTGCAGCATCGCGATGCCAAAGAGGTTTCTTTAGGAGATGATGGGCTGTTGGGGGATACAGGGCTGTATTTGTGTGCCCAACCTGGATGGGTTGCGTGAGTTGATTCTTGAAGGGGCCCACAGTTTGCGGTATTTTATTTATCCGAGTTCCATGAATATGTACTAGGATTAGAGGCAACACTATTGGTAGAAAAGAATGAAGAAAGATATAGTGGAGTGTGTGGCTCGGTGGTTGAACTGCCAGCAGGTGAAGTACTATCAGAAGAGACCGAGTGGTTTGCTTCAGAGACTTGATATTCCAGAGTTGAAGTGGGAGCATATCACCATGGATTTTGTTGTTGGACTCCCACAGACCTTGAGGAAATTTGATGCAGTATGGGTTAATGTGGACATACTGACTAAGTCTGCATACTTCATTCTGGTTGTGACTACCTACTCTTCAAAGTAGCTAGCTCAGATCTATATTCATGAGATTGTTCGTCTTTATGTTATGCCGATGTCTATTATCTTCGATCGAGGCTCGCCATTCACATCGCATTTATGGAGAGCTGTGCAGCGCGAGTTGAGCACAACATTTCATCCCCAGACGGACGGGCAATCTGAGCGCACCATTCAGATCTAGGAGGATATTTACGTCCCTGTGTTATGGATTTTGGGGGTTCATGGGATTAGTTCCTACCGCTCGCAGAGTTTGCCTACAACAACAGCTACCAATTGAATATTCAGATGGCTCTTTATGAGGCCTTATATGGGTGTCGGTGTTGTTTTCCAGTTGGTTGGTTTGAGTCGGGGGAGGCTATGTTGTTGGGTACTAATTTGGTTCGGGATGCCTTGGAGAAATTCAAGTTGATTCATGATTGGCTTCGTACAACCCAATCCAGACATAAGAGTTATTAGAGAGGGGATTTTCACATACAACCCTTGGGTGAGTTATTTTGATTAATTTCCAACTATATTACATGATTATATATGAGATTTAACATCAAATTCATGAGAATCTAAGAGGAATTTTGGGAAATTTTGTCTATTTTTAAAAAATGAAAATTTGGGATTTGAGAGTCGAATTCGACTCGGATTTGAAAACAAATCACATATATGGACTCGTTGGGTTATGGGTAGTCACGATCTATCCTTGGACTCGGGTCTTGACCGGGAAGGCCCAGGATTAACTTTAGTTGACTTTTGGAAAATTGTGTAAAGATCATAGCTTTATTGATCGAAATTGGTTTCTCTTGCATTGTTTGATGTTATTAAGTCGGTTTTGTTAGATTTGAGCCGTGTGGAGGTAAATTCTAGGAGAAAAGCTATTTTTGAGTATCTATTTGACCTAGTTAGGTAAATATCTTGCCTAACTTTGTGTGAGGAACTACCCATTAGGATTAGGTTTGATTGCACTATTTGAATTATGTGAAAGACGAGTACATGGGGTGACGAGTGTATACACAGGCTTATATGTAAAAATTAACTGGAGAGACTCTTAGGTTACTTATAAGCATTTAATTGAGATTGTTATTAATTGTTCTATTTTACGTTGTCAAGTTTATTTTTACAAGTTTTAATTGAAGTTGTTATTTCATGTTTTAGTTTCCATTATCGAGGTTTCCCTTATATGCATTTGTTAGTAGTTGTTGTTATATGTTATTCTTTCCATTGTCGAGTTATTCTCATGAATTTAGTCATAATTGCTATTTCATGCTACCTCTTTTATTGTTAAGATTATGTTATGCATTTGAATTTGAAGATGTCATTTCGTGGAAATACCTTCATTGTTGAGTTATTGAAGTTGTAGTTGTTGAAAGCTATTAACCCGGTTGTGGTTAAAATTATTGGTTATTGGAATACCATTCCTTGTTGAGTTAGTTCTCATTCATTTTGTTGTTATTGAGATTCTTGTACATGTTGTGGTTGAGTCATGGGCTATGTGTTGTGGTAATATTGGTATTGTTGATTTTTGCAATGCTGTGGAAAATAAACTTCAAGCTCATTTAGTTGTGAAAAATCACTAGTACTAGAACCTTAAGAACCCCTGAACCCTGCCCAAGAACTAAGTGCTCTTACTCCCGCAGTTCTTTTAGATGATTGAGAACTAGAAGAAGAAGGAGTTGGAACATTTGGTCTAGCATGATCTAATGCAACTTGATAAGCATTATAAATAGTTTGAACATTTTTTTTAATTGAGGCTATTGCGTTAGAAAGTTTAGACAACTCCTCATCTTCAAGTGCTAAACCATTATAAACAGTTTCATACCAAAATTGAGGACCTCCTAATTTCATAGTAGGATTTAACAATGCAGCAATACCATAAATAGGGGGAATAGGGAAAAAATATTTTTTAAACTTTTTTCTCATGGAATCAATAGCAAGTTGATAAATTTCCCCACCATCTGAAAAATGATCAAACAAATTTGCAAGTTCTGCAATATAAACTAAACAGTTAGAAATAGTAGGATAATATTGCCCAGAAAATTCATTTGTAGCAATATGGAATTTTTCTAAAAAATCTACAAGCATTTTAACATTAGCCCAATCCGCATTTGTAAGGTGCTCATCATCATCACTTACATGAGCATTAAACGTTGAGTTTATGGGGTTTCTATATTCATATGCAATAACTAAACTTTCATACATGTAATTCCATCTAGTTGGACAAGGTTTAGGAACCTTTCTTTCTCTTAGGCCAAATTCATCGCATCTTTTAAAATATTCTCTAAGTCTACTTCTACGATTTGAATAAAAAAGCCAATTAAGAACCATTTTAACTTTTTCAATTTCAACATTTAAAATTCGCATGCCATCACCCACAATTAAATGGTAAATATGACAAATACATCTAACATGAAAAATATTACTAAATACAGGACTTAGTATCGTGGTAAGCAAGGCTACAACATTTGTGTTACTAGTAGCATTATCCATTGAAACTGATATTATTTTATCACTAATGCAAAAGTATCTACAAATATCCGCAATCGTGCTAGAAATAAACTGCCCTGTGTGACGTGAATTAATTATTCTATAAGCAATAATGCGCTTTTGCATTATCCAATGACTGGTAACAGTAAGGTAATCACAGTCATTACCACTTCTACCAATATCAGTTGTAATAGCAAGACGATAATTTATATGAGTAAATAAATAGCGCAAATATTGTTCATATTCATGTTTATATTTATAAATATCACTCTTTACGGTTGTTCGAGGAAAACCTTTATAAGTAGGATTAAAAAACTTTCTAATATAATGCACAAAGTGGGGGTTAGAAGGAAAACTATAGGGTAAGCACATAACAGTGACCATTTTTGCCAATTCTTCCCGATCTTTTTTTGGATCATAATATAAAATACCACCGGTAACAGTGTTAATTCCCGGTTGAAATTGATTTGACCCGGTACTAAGGTCAGCCTGACTAGGTGCACTTGTCCCCTCAGCCAAAGCTTTCATACGAAAATATCTAGCTTTATCTTGAGGGTGTAGCAATATGTGTCTAGTCAAACTTCCCGTCCCTCCCTCCCGTCCCCCCCGACTTCCAACATATTGAAAAACTAACTCTTTGCCATAAGTTTTACACTTAGCCCTATTTTTTTCTCTTAGTTGAGTAAAAAATTGCCAAACAAGAGATGTTTCTGCCTGTTTAGGAGGTTGTCTAGAAAAAGTAGGGGCACTAATAGGAGGGTCAGATGGGGGATCATCTAGATTATTATTAGTTTGGTTAACTTCAGGAGCAGGACTAGTGGGTGTATCATCATCCGGTTGCGTTTCATCAAAATCTATTTCTTCATCATCATTTTCATCAATAGTTGGATTACCATAAAGAGCATTCATATATTCATGGTTTAATTGTTCACCGGGTGCTATATTATGGAAAAATTGACTCTCGGTAAATTGTAATAAACTATTATCGCTATCAAGAATAGGAGTTGTAGGACGGGTAACATGTTTGGGTCGTGGAGGAGGAACATATTGGCCACTAGATTCACCACTCTTCGATTTTCCCTTATTTTTACTAAACATATTTTTTAAGGAATAAGCCATCTTAATTAATCAAGCAAAGTAAATAAAACAAACAAAATTATAATATTAAAACTTAAGAGTTGGAACGAGTTTACCGAATTGACGAACAACTTGTTGGAAATTGATTATCGTTGAAGACTTCAATTCACCAACTTCACAATTGTTTCACAAATTGTAACAATAAAGTAAGCAATAGTAGAAGTAAATTAGAGAGAGATTGTGATAGATTGATGATTTTGTAAGAAAAAATAAAATAATGATGGGGTATTTATAGTTGAAAATAGGGAAAAAGTGTAATTATAAAAAGTTTGGGATTAAAACAAAGTCGAGGGGTTAAATGACTATTTCATAAATAGCCAACGGCTATTTTTGACAGCCCAACGGCTATTTTTTACAGTCCAACATTTTTTTTTACAGCCTGGCGGGCCAAACGGTCTCGGGCCTGGCGGGCCCAATCATAGGACAGGCCCACGAGACCGGACCAGGCCCGCTAAAATCGGACCAAACGGTCCTGGCCCGTTTAGCCCTTGGCCCGTCTGGCCCGCGGTCCTGGGCCGGTCCCGGGCCTGGCCCGGCCCACTTGCCAAGCCTAGGGAAAGATAGTAAAAGATGAAAATCTCATATACTTATTTTGTTTTTTAATTAACTAATTGTTAAAACAAATTGTTCAACCTCTCGAATTAATCTTATAATAAATACACTATCCTTCCGGAGGTACATAAGAAAATGTCCTCCTTTCTTGTGGAGCGGGCCGAACGCCTCGGCAGCATAGATGCATCTATGGATCGTGTCGCACTTCCCTCGGCAGTGTACATGACGCTCTGGATCGAGTCGTACGACCTCGTCAGAAATTGTGCCTAATAATAATAATTACACGATACCTTGATATTTTAATTGCAGTTTATGAATTTAATTAATAGATTGAAAATTGTTGCATTTGAAGAAATTTAATTACTTCTGCTGGTTAAATAAAGTTATTGTTAACTCTCTGAATCATGTTGATTTAGATATTCTAGTTTTATTTCAATTATTATTATTAACCCTTAGTGAGTATCAAAGTCGGTCATCTCATGTCAACCTCTTTGAGATTAGGCTTGATACTTACTGGGTACACGTTGTTTACGTACTCATGCTACACATGCTGTACTTTTTGTGCAACACATGAGACAGGTGCTATCGTTGGACCTATCGGCTCGCACCCACGTTATCCAGAGGCTTGGTGGTGAGCTGCTTTTTGAGCCGTTCTACAGCAAGTAGTGCCTCTTTTGGAAGTTTTATTCTGTCTATTTCATTTTAGACAGTCTTTATAATTTTTGTATAATCTACTAGATGCTCATACACTTGTGACACCGGGTCTTGGCACACACACTAGTAGAATCTTTTCATATTGTTATAAATTCCTGCAATTAAGAAGAGTTTAATTACTCGGTTAATTTTAAAAGAATTGAATATGGTTTTAAATTACTAGTTGGCTTGCCTAGTTGTAGTGTTGGGCGCCATCACAACCTATAGGTGAAATTGGGTCGTGACAACATGGTATCAGAGCACTAGGTTCACATAGGTCTTACAAGTTATGAGCAGACCTAATAGAGTTTTGCAGATCGGTACAGAGACGTCTGTACTTATCTTCGAGAGGCTATAGGGTGTTAGGAAACTACCTTTCTTTATCTTCCATTGTGAAATTGATGTAGTACTAAATATCTTTCTCTTATTCTATCACAGATGGTGAGAACGCGCTCTAATGAGGTTCCAGAATAGGGAAGCGCTACTCCCTAGTTGCTAGAGGCCGAGGGAGGGCTCCATCTCGTGGTAGGAGCGAGGACATCCCAGGATTGTTCCAATTATGCCGCCAGTGGGTCCAGTAGAGAATTCCATTATTGAGGAACATGGTGAGGTGCCTGTTGTTGAGCTAGCTCCGGTGGATTTCACATCTGCACTGGGATTTCAGGATGTCATGGGTCGTATGTTGCGGTTCATGGACACTATGACTCAGGCCGGTTTATTTCCGGCAGACCCAGCCACATCTCAGGCGGGCGGGGGAGCACAGACCCCTACCGCACAGGCTCATGGGTAGGTAGCTACTGTATATCATACCTAGGGTGCACTACCCGTGGGTGGAGCCCAGCTAGTGGCAGCAGCTACACCTGATCCGAGGCCAGCTGCAATAGCTTATCCGCAGAAACTATTGGATAGATGGACTAGACTACATCCTTCTATCTTTGAGGGTGAGCGACATGAGGATCCCCAGGATTTCATTGGAGTCTCATGGGGTTAACTTTGCTACTTAGCTAGAGGGCAGAGCCCGCAGATGGTGGAAGTCTTATCTTCTTGGCAAACAAGTAGATTTTCCTCCCATGACTTGGGACAGGTTCACACGTATCTTCCTGGACAGGTATATTCCACCCTCTCAGAGGGAAGAGTTGCGGTTTCAGTTTGAGTAGCTCTAGTAGGGTCAGATGTCAGTGACCGATTATGTTGCAGGTTTACATACTGGCATTCAGGACACTATGGCCCAGGAAGTTGAGATGGGTACTTCTTATGAGCTAGTCGTGGAGATAGCCCAAAGGATTGAGGGTGTGCGTCAGTGTAGCCGAGATTAGGTTATGAGAGATAAGCAGTTTAGGTATTTTGGAGAGTTCATAGGTGCTCCGTCTGGGGGCAGAGGTCAGTTCGGGAGAGGGTAGTCCAGCAGGCCCCCATATCCAGCACCACCACCTTCTCAGGGTGCTCCAGTGGGACCTTATTTTAGTGTTATACCAGAGAGTTCTTATCGCTCACCAGCTATTCAGGGTTCTTCCAGTGGGTATTCAGGTCACCAAGGCCAGATTCTTAGTCAACAACCCATTGTGCCGAAGAGTTATTACGAGTGCGGGGATCCTAGTCACATGCAGAGATTTTGCCCCAGGCTTTGGGGTAGACCTGTGCAACAGGGTCAACAACCTATGATTACCGCACCAGTTGCTCCACCAGTCGTTCGACCACCAAGAGGTGGAGGACAGGTGAGTAGGGGTCGTCCTAGAGGTGGAGGTCAGCCAGGCGGAGGCCAGCCAGTTGGCGCTCCAGCTCAGTTCTATGCTTTTCCGGCCAGACCAGATGCAGAGGCCTCAGATGCCGTGATTACAGGTATTATTTCTGCTTGCGGCAAAGATGACTCTGTATTATTTTATCCAGGATCTACATATTCCTATGTGTCATCTCTATTTGCTCATTTTCTGGGTATTTTCCGCGAGTCCTTGAGTACTCTCGTTTATGTGTCCACTCCTGTGGGTGATTCTGTCATTGTGAATCAGATCTACGAGTCCTATATTATTACATTATATGGTTATGAAACTAGAGAAGATCTCCTATTGCTTGAGATGACTGATTTTGAAATTATCATGGGCATGGATTGGTTATCTCCATATCATGCCATACTAGATTGCCATGCCAAGACTGTTACCTTGGCTATTCCAAAATTTCCTAGGTTGGAGTGGAAGGGTTCGTCTGTTAGTGCGTCTAATCGGATTATTATTTTATGAAGGCTTAACACATGGTTGAGAAGGGTTGTTTAGCTTATCTAGCCTATGTTCGGGATACTACTGCAGAGACTCCGACTATTGATTCAGTGCCTGTAGTTCGGGAGTTCTCCGATGTATTTTCTTCAGATCTTCCAGGCATGCCACATGATTGTGATATTGATTTGGCTCCAGATACCCATCCTATATCTATTCCACCGTATTGCATGGCTCTGAAAGAATTGAAAGAACAATTTGAGGAGTTACTATCCAAAAGGTTCATCAGACCGAGTGTATCTCCTTGGGGTGCAGCAGTATTATTTGTGAAGAAAAAAGATGGTACTATGCTAATGTGTATTGATTATCTCTATTAAGAACAAGTACTTGTTGCCGCGTATTAATGATCTATTTGACCAGTTGTAGGGTGCTAGGGTGTTCGCTAAGATCGATTTGATGTCAGGGTACCATCAGTTGAAGATTCGGGATTCGGATGTTCTGAAGAATGCTTTCCGGACTAGATATGGTCATTATGAGTTTCTGGTGATGTCCTTCGGTTTAAGTAACGCCCCGCCAGCGTTTATAGATTTTATGAACAGGGTATTCAGGCCATATATTGATTCATTTGTCATTGTCTTTATTGATGACATCTTGATCTACTCGTGCAGTAAGGAAGAGCACGATCAATATATGAGAGTGGTGCTTCAGATGTTGCAGGAACAAAAGCTATATGCTAATTTCTCCATATGTTAATTCTAGCTAGAGTCAGTAGCTTTTTTGGGGCATATTGTATTGGGCGAGGGTATTAAAGTCGATCCCAAAAGGATTAAGGCAGTTCAGAATTGGCATCGTCCCACTTCAGCGACTGAGATCAGAAGTTTTCTAGGTTTAGCAGGTTATTATCGTCGGTTCATGGGAAGGTTTTTCATCTATTGCAGCACCTTTGACCAAATTAACCCAGAAGGGTGCTCCGTTCCAATGGTCCGATGATTGTGAGGCAAGCTTTCAGAAGCTCAAGACAGCATTGACTACAACACCAGTGTTAGTGTTTCCCTCTAGTTCGGGGATGTATACAGTGTATTGTGATGCTTCACACGTTGGCTTGGGTTATGTATTAATGCAGGAAGGGCAAGTTATTGCATATGCTTCACATCAACTGAAGCCCCAAGAGAAGAATTATCCGGTACATGATTTGGAGTTAGCTGCGATTGTTCACGCTCTTAAGATTTGGAGGCATTATCTTTATGGGGTGTCTTGTGAAGTTTACACTGATCATCGCAGTGTGCAGCATTTGTTCAAACAGAGGGAGCTAAATTTAAAGCAGCGCAGATGGCTGAAGTTACTGAAAGATTACGATATTACTATCCTATATCATCCGGACAAAGAAAATATGGTTGCAGACGCCTTGAGTAGAAAGGCGGAGAGTATGGGTAGTTTGGCTTTCATTTCAGTAGAGAATATAAGTATATTTCGGAGTAAGTTTGAAGAATTTTAAATTTCTAAGTTGAATCAATTTGGTTTGGGGTAAGATTCTTAGATTTGATGTTGTTTTATACGTTCCGAGAGTTCGTGTGAGTCCTTTTTATGATTTCAAACCCGCTGGTATGTTCGGGCGAGGCCCCGGAGGCCCCGAGTGTTAACCGGACGAGGCTCGGACCAACTTTTGAATTTTGAAGAAGAGCTTAAGCCTTCTGCTTCTGGTATATTCGCGCCTGCGCTTGGAAAGCCGCAGAAGCGACTTTGGATCGCAAAAGCAAAAAGGGGAGGGAAGGCCACTGACCGCAGATGCAGAATTTTTACGCACCTGCGAACGCGCACCTGCGAGACAAAACACGCAGATGCGTAGCAAGTCAAATTAAACTCGCACCTGCGAGGCTTTTCCGCATGTGCGGAAGCCGCCGGTGTGGTACACCTCCGCATGTGTGAAACTACTGCTTGGCAGAATGGTTAGAAATCGGGGATTAGACATTTTGAGCCCATTTTTCCTCCATTTTCGGGCGATTTCAGAGCTTTTGAGAGGGGATTTCAACTAACAACTTGGAGGTAAGTTAATTCTACACACCTTGAGTTAAATACATAGATTATGGGAAGATTATAACCGGTAAATCATAGAGATTAAGGGTTTAGATGAAAAACCTAGATTTGTATAAAAATGAGATTTTAACCACGAAAATGGTTATAGAATTGGATAAAAATTATATATTTGAGTTCTTGAGATTATGGGTAACATTTTAATCCGAACATTTCTGGAATCAGGGCACGTGGGCCCGGGTGAATTTTAGAAAATTTACCATTTTGGATAGGGTCATTTATTTAATAGATGAATTTTGAATCATTGAACATGTATTAATTATTTTATATAACTTTCGGATAGTTTCGGATTTTTCGGCATCGAATTGAGGCTATGCGACATTTTGACCGGAAAGCGGACTTTGAGACAAGGTAAGTCTCTTGTCTAACTTGTGAGGGAGAAATTAACTCATAGGTGATTAAATTAATAATTGTTGCTAATTGTGGGAGCTACGTACGCACGAGGTGACGAGAGTTCGTATGTAGCTACTATTTATGCTAAATTTCGGGTAGTTTAGGACTTATATCATGAATTACGTATGTAAATTGTATTCTTTATTTAATTAAATTATTTGTAATATATTGTGAATTGTTAGAGAAAGATAGTAAAAGATGGAAATCTCATATACTTAAATTTCTGTTTAATTAATTAATTGTTAAAAGAAATTGTTCATCCTCTCGAATTAATCTTATAATAAATATACTCTCCTTCCGGAGGTATATAAGAAAATGTCCTCCTTTCTTGTGGAGCGGTCTGAACGCCTCGGCAGTATAGATGTATCTATGGATCGCGCCGCACATCCCTTGGCAGTGTACACAACACTCTGCATCGGGTCGTATGACCTCGATAGAAATCCTGCTTAATAATAATAATTACACGATACATTGATATTTTAATTGCAGTTTGTGAATTTAATTAATAGATTGGAAATTTTTATATTTGAAGGAATTTAATTACTTCTGCTAGTTAAATAAAATTATTGTTAACTCTGTCAATCATGTTGATTTAAATATTCTAGTTTTATTTCAATTATTATTATTATTGACCCTTAGTGAGTGTCAAAGTCGGTCATCTCATCTCTACCTCTTCGAGATTAGGCTTGATACTTACTGGGTACACGCTGTTTACGTACTCATGCTACACTTGCTTCACTTTTTGTGCAGCACCTGAGACAGGTGCTTTCGTTGGACCTATTGGCGCGCACCCGCGTTATCCAGAGGCTTAGTGGTGAGCTGTTTTTTGAGCCGTTCTGCAACAACTAGTGCCTCTTCTGGAAATTTTATTCTGTTTATTTCATTTCAGACAGTCTTTATAATTTTTGTATAATCTACTAGATGCTCATACACTTGTGACACCAGGTCTTGGCACACATACTAGTAGAATCTTTTCATATTATTTTAAATTTCTGCAATTAAGAAGAGTTTAATTACTCGGTTAATTTTAAAAGAATTGAATATGGGTTTAAATTACTAGTTGGCTTACCTAGATGTATTGTTGGGCGCCATCACGACCTATAGGTGAAATTGGGACGTGACATTCTAGAATATTTTGACGTCATTTCTTCAAGAATAAATGGTATCATATTAAGCAAATGAGCTCCTAATTCAGTTTTGAATGAAGCATTTGATCTGTATTGAAATTTCGGAACCATAGTGTAACGACTTGACTTGTTGTTTTGAGTAATTACTCTCATCTCTACTATTGTAAGTCTTGAATAGCTTCATATGATGTATTATGACTTGTGTGAAAAATTTGAGGTCAATCGAACTTGATTTGCTATGTTTCGACATCGAACATGATGTTTCCATGTCACTTCTTCGAGTATTATGGTATCACATTATACAAATGAGCTCCAAATTCAGTTTTGATTGAATCATTAGATACGTATTGAAATTTTGGAACCATAGCAAAAAGAATCATCGAATTCGGACATCGTATGAGAGAGTTATGCCCATTTTTGTGTCGTGAATGATTTTCCGTCGCCGCCAGCGCCGAGGGTAGTGTGGGGCGCTAGCCCTGGCGCTGGGAATTTTTTGAATACTGGAAATGGCACCACATGTAGCATCCCACGCTACCTATGGTGCTCAAAAATGTCAGAGGCTCTATAGACGGGTGCTTTGGCCATTTTTGACATAAAATAGTTGGGGAGCTCGGTTTGGGCGATTTGTAGAGGCAAACTTCACAAATTGGACTGGGGTAAGTGATCTTAACTTGATTTGGTCCATTATTCATGAATCTAGCATTATTTCCAGAACTTATTTCATAATTTGGGGGATTAGAATAGAAATTTTCCAAATATTGATTTGAGGGTTTGAAGGCCAAATCAGAGTCGGAATTTAGTAAATTTTGTATGGTTGGACTCGTGCTTGAATGGGTATTCATATTTTAAAAATTTATCGGGTTCCGAGACTTGGGCTCCACAATTTATTTTTGAGTTAATTTCGGATTTATTTGTAAAATTTAGCATTTTCATATGTAATTGATTCCTACACCTCGTGTTGATTGTATCAAATTATTTTGACTAAGATTTGAGGCATTTGGAGGCCGAATCGCGAGGAAAAGGCTTATTGGAATAAAGAATTGCTCGGATTGAGGTAAGTAACACTTCTAAACTTAGTTTTGAGGGTATGAATCTCCGAATTTGGTATGATATGAATTGTTTGGAGGTGACACACACGATAGGTGATGAATATGTAGACGTGCACCACAGAAAGTGTGTCTTGAATAAATCCTGTGAAGTAAAATTAAAGAATCATATTTTTATCTGAACATGTGGCACGTGTTAGAGGAATTAAGCTGAGGCTAGTAATAAATGTTAAGGCTATGTGACGATAATTTAGGACCCATGGGGTCGTGATGCTGTTGAATTAATTGTCTAAAATATACATTTCACACTCAGGAATAATTGTCCATTGCGAGGATATTTATGGGATTGAGCTGTGCAATGCAGCAGGCCATTTGGCTTAATATATTTTATTATTAAATAGATCGGGGTTGCCCGCCTGCCGCAGGCCAGAATTGCTTTATACATTATTATTGTTCTGGATCAGGGTTGCCCGCCTGCAGCAGACCTTATTGGCTTTATTAGTTAATGGACTGGGGTTGCCCGCTTGCAGCAGGCCTCATTGGCTTTATTATTATACGGATCGGGACTGCCCGACTGCAGTAGGCCATATTGGCTTTATATCACGCTTGGGCTGAAGGACCCCCCCTCCCCCCGAGAGTCTGCACATATCCCCAGTGAGCGTGGTCAACTTATAGCGCTTGGGATGAAGGAGCCCCTCCGGAGTCTGTACACCTCAGTGAGCGTAGATGATTATATATATTCGGGATGGATTTCCCATGGCATGGACTTGCCTTACGTACTGTTTATATATATGTTTGGGATGGATTTTCCAAGGGCATGGACTTGCCTTACTTATTTATATTGTAATGAATTTATCTGGACATGGATCTTTTCTGTATCATTTGCGTTTGTGGATCAATGACCCCAGGGCTGGATTGGCCTTATACAGTACTGGGTAACTGACTGTCAGTCGATGTGTATTTATATACGGGTTGGAACACCCTGGGCTGGATTGGCCATAAAAAGTACCAAGTGACCGGATAATTTGTGACCAATATTTACATAAGGTCTTTCTACTGAGATGTCATATTCCTCATATCATGTAGTATTGATATATTTCAATTGTACTGAGTCTAACTGTTAAATTTGAAAGCATGCCTACATTTTGTACCATTATTTATACTGGACAGTAACTGCGGAGCTCGTCATTGCTTTCAGCCTAGAGATTAGTCTTGTTACTTATTGAGTTAGTTGTACTCATACTACACTCTGCACGTTGTGTGCAGATCCAGGTGCTTCCGAACATGGCGGGTGTTAGACCTCAGTGTGTTACCAGTTGGAGACTATTAGGGTAGCTGCCTGGCATCCGCTGACCTTTTCTCTCTTTCCTTCAGTTATTGTACTGTTCTATACTTTTAGAAAGTGGTTTTTATTAGTAAGATATTGTATTCATATTAGATGCTTATGTACTAAGTGAGACCGGGTTTTGGGAGTATTATATTTGTATATTTGAGATTTCTTCCGCTGAATATGATTATTTTGTTTTCAAATTTAAAAGATATGGTGGTTTATTAAGATTTTGGGCTTGCCTAGTATTGAGATAGGTGCTATCACGACTGGTGAGAGTTTGGGTCGTGACAGGTTGGTATCAGAGCTTTAGGTGACATAGGTCTCACTATTCATGAGCAGGTTAAGTAGAGTCTTGTGGATCGGTACAGAGACGTCTGTACTTATCTTCGAGAGGCTGCCGAACCCTTAGAAAAATTTCCCTTCTTGTATCCTATCGTGCGGAATTGATTCAGCTTGAAACATAACTCTTTGAATTCCTTCCACACATTCGTGTGGGCATGTGAGCGCTCGGTATCATCTGTGTATTCTGTGTTTTGGTGATTGGCCAGTCTGGAGGACTTGAGTCCAGGTTTAGACCACAACTTAAACTCGGTAGCTTCGGTTGTAACATGTACATTTGGACCCATATGTCCGGTAATGTGCCTACGAGTGGAATTTGTGGCTCGATGAGCGGTGGAATGGCTTTGTGATGAGTATGATGAAACTACGGGATGTGTTAAGACGATATGAATGTGACGAGAAGTGTTTCCTTGAAATGTAAAGGAAGGCCACTGGGTGCTTTATTTTCATTTTGATGTGGCGTACAATCTCGAGTGTGAATGTTTTGAAAGATCTTTCACGTTGTTAAATTTTGAGGCAAATTAAATTCTCGGGTGTGGTTAATGTGTTTGGACTCAGAAAGATTAAGTGATTTCATAGTAATTGTGGCTGCGAAAGGGTATAACAAGATGCCATTTTGAGACTAAGCAATTGGGTTATCTCCTGCGGAGTAATTTATGTAAGTGTGTTCCTTATGATGTGAATAGAGAGTTTCTTTTCTGCCAGTGGGGTGTATGTGTTGAGACTTGAATTTGAATCTGGTTGAGAAAGTTGACTTGAGTGTTCAGAGAATGAATGCGAGATTAGCGGATGATTGAGGTATTTTATGGTTAGTGTGTCTTGAGCTTGAGAAGAATTTTTGTTGAACTGACAACGGTATTAAAGCAGTAATAAAGTATGGGTATTGTGACTTATCAAGTACTTTAATATATGGCTTTGAGCCAAGTGGGGGAGCCTGCTGTCGCGCCCCTCTTTCAAGCGAAATTGGATTTCGACACGTGATAACTCTTTTAAAGGAAGGTGTTAAAAGAGTGAGTCGCCACCTAACGGGTTTGAGGTGCGTTAGGGCACCTATATGCAAAAAACTCTGGTTTAACCGGTTTGCGTCACCAAATATGGGTAAGGGATCAAATTACCTCGAAGAGAAGGTTTTAGGCACTCTTCGAGGTTTACAACTGTGGGTCCCGACTGAACTTGAATTATATGAATTAGTCAAATAGTCAAAGAGAAAAACAAGAAGTTTGAAAAAAAATCATTATTAGAAAGTCCTTGAGTAAACACAGATAATTGGTTCAAAGAAAAGATGGGGGTCCTAAGTTTTTTATCCTAAAGGATCACCCCATGCAACATAAATAATAACTCCCTCGAGGTGGGGTGTTACTCGTATTATTCAGCGGGCACAAACTATCATCTCCTGCAACCCGATTACTATCTTTAAGTTTTTACCTAAAGCGCACTAGTTGATTCTAAACTATGCCCTATGCGTGCATTACCCGTCCCATGCCTATGGCCCAGGAGGCATTTGGACCTCTATTTTGGATGGTTTCTAGACTTAGCTTAAGCTGCTCAGAAATGATAAAACTAGGTGACATATAAAATAAGTTGGACTTCATGTGAAGGCAATTAAGGGCTCAAGTTAGCCTCCACACTTAGACAACAAATGCACGCAAACAAATTAGGTGTTTGACAGTTTCGGAATTGAGAGAAGTTAAAGCCACTAAACCATATAGAAATGGTTTCTATATGACCTTGGGATTCAAACGTGCAGGCTGTTTCAGAGCAAGATGCCATCTTAGATATAATTTCTAAGAGACTGCACAAACGGCCTGCTGATTATAGATTATAAGCAATTAAACCTATAGACATGATATCTAGGTGATTTATGTGGTAGTTGGAAGTGATAACTATTGAAGATACGCATAATTACTCAGTTTGATCCTATAGGCATGCTTTCTAATAGTGGCAATGAAACAGTGTTGAAAATTCAATATTAACACTTAAAAGCGAGTGGTGTTACCCTATAGGCAGGATTTCTAACGATTAACAATTGAAATTGATTTTTTTTATACTTAGCTCCTATAGGCGTGTCTCCTAGGTGGGAAGTATAACAGCGAATTAACCAAGTAAAACCCTATAGGCATGATTTCTAAATGTAGATTTTGTAGAACATAAGCTAATATAGCCCTATAGTCATAGTATCTAATGAATATGTTGCAGTTATGTAAATTTAAAGATTGGTCATTGACACTTTATTTCCTATAGGCATGGTATCTAATAAAACACATAGGAGAAGAATATGTTAAACGAATTAAACACTCAGGTCCTATGGGCAAATTATCTAACAACACATAGGAGCAGAACATGTTGAGTAAATTAAACACCTATAGGCAGGATTTCTACCCGTTCATGCAGATATTAGAATAAACTCATTTTCCCAATTTTACTAACACCCTAATTGTTATTACAACATTATTACAGGCCCAATGAATGAATCAAATTACAAATTTACAAAATCACTATAGTGGGCGTAAGACAGGCCCAAAGTACACCCAGCCTGGCCAGGCCTTGAATTTTCGTATCCATACAGGTTTCACCACAATCCAGAAGTCATATCCCTTCAAACCCAGAAAACAATCTTTATTTACACAAAATATCCAAAACCCAGTAACCACATCTGATTAACAACCATTTACACAAACAAATTGGTTCATTCAGTAGGTGAAAAAGGAGGTAGAATTGAGCAATTGGGACAAAGTGGCCACAGAACCTTAGACCCTAGTGTGTCAGAGTTCCCAAGGGTTTTAAGGACTCATGGCAGTGCTCACACTAGGGAGGTTAATAGAGAAGATTTAGGGGGCCTTGGCTTCCAGCCGGCCCAGAATTAGACTCATAACAAGAAACAATCAAAGAAATAGTAATAAAGTAATAGGTTTGGAAAAGCATTTGCAAACACTTTAATATAATCACATAATGAACATGAACTCGAGAAGCAAACTAATACATTGGGGCAGAGTTACATATGACAAGAAACAAGGAGCCTAGGGATTGCAAAGTTAGCAGGCAAGGGCATTAGACTAGTAAAACCAATTAATACAACCAGTTTAGAACTTAAAGGATCAGATTATACCAAACTCAGGATTAAATAGTATAACACAAACAGGATCAGGTACCATATAGGAAATTAGTCAAGGAAGAAAGGATAACAGGTTATTAGAGGTACAGAATTGGATATGGCAAGAACACATAGAGTGACAATTATATTCGTAGGGGCACACTATATATTTAGAATGAATGGATTAAACAAACTAAGGCATATTAATGACAAAAACTTATCACTAGAGATTCAGAATTAGGCAAAACACATGGATTAAGCCATATAATCAAGGCAGAACATTCAGATTATCAGCAATCACCAAGCTAAACCATGTTTCAATATGTCCAAATTGACTAAGCTAGGTGCAAAGACATTATTAGGCTAGTAATTATAGGCAGGATTAGAAAAAATGGAGTCAAGGGAATACATGAAGTCATGCAGTTTCAAAAAACATGCTAACATAAAAACTAACCAGTGATTGTTCAATAAACAAGAAAGAACAACAAATAGGACCCAGAGTCTCAAATGTGTCAAGTTCCCAAGGGTTTCAAGAACCCAGGGCAGTGCTCACACCTAAGAGAGGTCGAAAAAATAGAAATATGGTGGCCTTGGCTTTCAGCCAGCTAAGAGCCCAAAACAGAACAAGATACTCAACGAGCACAAAGTAAAGCTTCAGTTTTAGTGGAAAAATAGTGATTGAAGTTCTCTCCAAAAAGGAGAAGGGGAATGGGTTTTTATAGTAGTAGGAATCAAACAAACAAACAAGGAAATATAATCAATTAGACATAAAAATAAGGAAAGAAGAGCATGCAGAATCAATTAGAACCAATTTAGGAGAAAATTTAGGCGAAACCCTAGTTTTTAGTGCTATTTGTGTCTACATTCATCCTATGTTAATTTTTTGTGTATATTCCATTGATATTTGTTTTCCCTAAAAACTAGGGTTTGGCCTGATTTTTCTCCTAAATTGGTTATAATTGATTCTGCATATGCAAGCCTCATATTCATGTCAACGGCCAAATTGAGCCCCAATATGCAAGCCTCATATTCTGTCATATTATTGGTGCACGGAAATCTAAGTTTCACAAATACCGGATAATGTTGACCTATTTCTGACACCAAAATGACTCCAATACCCACTCATTTGAAGTTTGCGGCTCCATCAAAAAATATTCTCTATCCGTCGTAGGCTTCGGCAATATCCTCTCCTATGAATGATACTTCTTCATCAAGAAAATACATTTTTAGTAGTGTGTATTCTCCTCCTACAAGATTTTCTGCAATATGATCCGCTAATGCTTGTCTCTTAACCGCCTTCTGAGTCACACAGATGATGTCGAATTCACTCAACAATATCTGCCATTTTTGCCAGCTTCCCTGTAAGCATGGGTTTCTGGAAGATGTACTTCAGAGGATCCATCCTTGATATGAGATATGTGGTATAGGAACAGAAGTAGTGACTTAGTTTCTGGGCTATCCAAGTCAAAGCACAGCAGGTGCGTTCCAGCAAAGAATACCGTGCTTCGTAGGGTGTGAACTTCTTACTCAGATAGTATATAGCATGTTCTTTATTTTCCGTCTCTTCGTGTTGTCCCAAGACACAACCGAAAGCCCCATCTAATACAGAGAGATAAAGTAGCAGTGGCCTACCAAGTTTTGGCGGGACCAGGACTGGCAGTGTGGATAAATATTCTTTGATTCTGTCAAAAGCTTTCTGGCAGTCTTCAGTCCAACTGGTTGTGGCATCATTCTTTAGCATTTTGAAAATCGGCTCACAGATCACGGTTGATTGTGCTATGAAGCGGCTGATATAATTAAGATGTCCTAAGAAGCTCATCACATCGTTCTTGTTCTTTGGAGGTGGCAAATCCTGGATAACCTTGACCTTTGATGGGTCTAGCTCAATTCCTCGGTGGCTGACGATGAATCCTAATAACTTTCCTGTGGGGACGCCGAAGGTACATTTTGTGGGATTCAATTTCAAATTGTACCTCCAAAGTCGATCAAAGAATTTCCTCAAGTCTGTTATATGATCTATACTCTTCTTGGATTTGATGATGTCGTTATCAACATATACCTCTATCTCCTTGTGTATCATGTCATGGAAAATAGTTGGCATGGCCCTTATATAAGTGGCTCCAACATTCTTTAAACAAAACGACATCATTTTATAGCAGTACATCCCCATCCCCCACGGTGTAATAAAATCTGTCTTTTTGGCATCCTCTTCATCCATCCAGATATGATGATATCCCGCGAAGGAATCCACAAAGGATTGGAGTTCATGCTTGGCGTAGTTGTCGATCAGTATGTGTATGTTGGGTAACGGGAAATCATCTTTGGGACTTGCTCTGTTTAGGTCCCGATAATCGAAGCATACTCTGACTTTCCCATCCTTCTTCGGAACTGGCACGATGTTAGCCAACCAAGTTGGATATTCAACCACTCTGAGAACCTTAGCTTTGATCTTCTTGATGACTTCTTCTTTGATTTTTAGACTCATATCTGGCTTGAACTTTCTAAGCTTCTACTTTACTGGCGGAAACATTGGGTTGGTGGGTAGTTTATGAGCCATTATGGACATGCTCAAACCAGTCATATCATCATAAGACCATGCGAAAATGTCTTCATATTCTTTCAGGAAACGGGTGTATTCTTCTTTCTCTGATTGTGACAGGTGAATGCTTATGCGAGTTTCTTTGATTGTTTCTGAGTCTCCTAGATTAACTGTTTCACTCTCATCCAAATTGGAATTAGGCTTGTTTTCAAATTTTCCACTTCTTTGACAATTTCCTCGGGTATTATATCCTCTTCTTCTATTTCCTCTGAGTCACTATCCTTATGTTGCGTTGTCTCATTTCATGTCACAGTTGTTGGTTCATCACGATAAGAAATAGTAATGTTGTAGAGAGAAAAATGTAGAGAATAGTAATAAATAATAAAATAGCAAACCATTGATAATTATCAAGATGTCAAACAAAAGCGATTTTTAATGATTCAAACAAATGTTTCAAAACACAATACTGAAAATGTTTTAAAAATGCTCATAAGAATTGTTTTCAAAATAAATGACACTAGCAGTGAGGCTACCCCTGAACTCGACGGGCCCTTGATGGTGTGGCAGTCCAGTTCCTGAGAACAACTCCCTTCTTCACTATCTGGATGACGAGGCCTTCACCCTCCTCCTCCTCAACTATTACACTGCAGTCCATGTCTTCATCTTCCAAGAACAGATTTCTTAAACCAGCTAGAATTTCATCTTCTTTAGATCTCCACATCATATTAGCCTGATGGAAGGATTGGCTCAAATGTGGTATCGGCAGCTCGAGAGGGTAATAAGCACCATGTCATGGCGGCCACTAATTCTGATACAAGTGCCAGGTGTATTTATATTCCAGTCCAAAGGTCGTGCCGTGACATTTTAATTGTATTGGCTTGGTGATCCCTTGGAGATTCTTGCCAAGACCTCTGTTGGGTTCATACCCTATCCATGCTAATATGCTTTCTATTTTGCTACTCCACCATGTGTCCTTCTAGATCGTGTTAACACGCTCAATGCGATGGTAAGTCTCTCCTCCTAACTTCCTTCTATTCTCCACAACCGGGACAGTCTGGTTGGTGTAAATAGGGTTACTCCTGTCTCCATGAATGACCACCTCCTGATGATTCCATTCACACTTCACAGCATGATGTAGAGTAGACGCTACAACCCCAGCGGCGTGTATCCAAGGTCTTCCCAATAGTAGATTGTATGAGGCGAATATGTCGAGCACTTGGAATTCAACATCAAACCAAGTTGGACCCATTTGTAAGCAGAGGTTGTTTTCTTCGATTGTGGCCCTTTGAGACCCATCAAACGCTTTTACGTTCATAGTTCCTGCTCGTATCTCATGCAAACCTTTACCTAACCTCTTCAAAGTAGTCAATGGGCAGATGTTGAGACTTGAACCCCCATCTATCAAGACCCTGGCAATCAATTTGTCTTCACACTGCAATGTGTTATGCAATGCCATGTTGTGACTCAACCCTTCCGGTGGCAGTTCATCTTCGTGGAAAGTGATCTTATGGCTTTCCAATACTTGTCCTACCATGTTGACCATTTCTCCACTGGTAATGTCGTTGGGTACATAAGCCTCATTCAACACTTTCATCAATGCCTTCCTATGTGCCTCTGAATCCTGCAGTAGTGATAGAATGGATATCTGAGCAGGGGTTTTGTTCAAATGATCAACCACATAATACTCCCTTGCTTGCACCTTTATCCAAAGATCATCCGGACCGGTTTCAATGATAGGCTGCCTGGAAGCGGCTTCTTTACTTGTTTCCCTAAAATGCTCAGGTGTGTAAACCCTACCAGTTCTGGTCATACCTTGTGTTGCACCAGTTGTTTTCCATTTACTTTCCTTTCCTTCTTGGTTCTGCAGTATAGTCTTAGGGCACAACATTGGAATTAAAGTATGGTGTGGGTGCTACCGTTACGGTCAATGGTGTGGTCACTTCGACTTCAAATGGAGTTGGCGTGGCTGAGGGCGTTGTTACTTCAACCTCGAATGGAGTCGGTGCGGCTACCTCAACTTCAATTGGTGACTGTATCTGTACCACAATATATGTGAGAGTGACTGGAGGCATTTTGGGATCATCCTCTCCTCGAATGAGCCCAATTGCCCCCTCCGGGTCCCATTCTTCATCAGTTTCTATCACATTTACCCCATTGCCCCTGTAATCCGGGAGGGGATTGTTGCGGACATTAGGTGCAGTCTCCTTTTCCTGTCTAACTTTGGTATCAATCAGTATCTAGATCTTATCCTTCAGATTGCGGCATTCATCAATAGTGTGACCCTTCATGCCGGATTGGTAGGCACATGTCTTATTCGGATTGACCCATTGAGAGGAATTTCCTTGGCAACAGCGGGAATGGGAGTGACATAACCGTCATCTTTAAATCTCTCATACAACTGGTCAATAGGTTCGGTAATATGAGTGTATTATCTGGGCGGCCTACGGTCATAATTTGGCCTCAGTTTTTGGTAGTTTTGGCAGGCTGGTGGTGAGTGGTAATATGTTGGCTGAGTGTTGTAAGTGTGGTAGACGGTAGCGGGTTGTTGATATCTAGGAGTTGAAGGCTGATATGTGGGTGGAGGTGTTTGGTATGTGAGATGAGACTTCGGACCTTGGGCTACCATCACTGCCCCTACTTCCTTCTTTTTGGATATACTGCCCGACTGCAAGGCTTTGTTCGTAGCATGGAGTGGCTCGAATTTGGTTACCATTCTGCTTTTAATTCCCTCATCTATTCTTTCTCCTAATTTGATGATGTTGGAAAACTTATGGTTTTCAATAACCATCAACCTATCGTAATACTTCGGATCCTAAGCTCAGACAAAGAACTTGTTCATTTGCTGTTCTTCCAGCGCTGGCCTTACATTTGCAACTTCAGACCTCTATCGAGTAGCATACTCGCAGAAAGTTTCTGTTGGCTTCTTCTTGAGATTTTGAATGTAGAAAATGTCTGGTACATTTTCTGTGTTAAACCTTAACTGATCCATGAAATATGATGCCATGCTTACCCAATTAACCCATTTCTTTGGGTTCTGACTGATATATCAAGACAGGGCAGCTCCAGTGAGGCTTCTCATGAACAACTTCATGCGGATTCTTTCATCACTGCCAACTCCTACTAGCTTGTCAAAATATGTTCTCAAGTGCACCTTCATATCACCAGTTCCGTCGAACATTTCGAACTTAATAGATTTGTAACCCTCTGGTAGTTCTACATCACAAATCTTCATAATTCAAACCCTCAATGCCTTTTCCCCCTTCGAGACTTTGAATCCTGCCGGTAAGTTTCTTGAGTTCCTCTGTCATGTTCTTGATGAGCAGGTCCTTCTTAGTGGATTCGGGTATGTATAGGGTCTGTTGTGGGGTGTAGGGTAAGGTTTCCACATATATGGGATTGCTTTGGTGGACTCCGGGAATATGGACATAATGGTGGTCATTGGTTGAGTTTTGCGGGTCAGGAGCAGGTTGTGGTGCATTCTGAGGAGTGTGGTAGGTGGTAGTTTGTGGGTACTGGGTTAGATGATGATGATGTTATGGAGGAGTTGGTACTGGTGGAGGATTAGGATTTTGGGGAGGCGTGGCATATTAGTGAGGTGCGGGGGGAATTTTGCTAGTGCTGGTTTTGTGTATTTTGAGGAGGTGTTGGATTTTGGGCGTTTTGTTGGTTGATGTCGGGAACATTCAGGGTAAGGGAAAGGTTTGCCAAGTTACGGACCTGCTCAAGCTCCCCTTGTAACTCCAATATCTTCTATTCTAACCGTAAAACCAAGTCATTCTGCGCCGGAGTACTCCGACCATCCGAAGTTTCGACATTCTCGGCGTGCGTAGCGTTCTCTTTCCTGATACCACTCATATCGTCCATCTTATCTTTTCCCTTGTTCTTAGGATCACTTGGAGGAGGAGGAGGACCTCTAGATCTGATATGATATGCTGATGATGCCAGTATATACGAACCAACCTTAGGGGATGGAAATAAACAAAGAAAAGAAGAAATACAAAAGGTAAACAAGTCAGTTAGGAGAATTAAAAGGATATTTACGATATTTAAACATGTATTATGGAATTATAAATTCGCGTCCTAATTTGGGGACCTCATCGTGCCCGAGGTAGGCCTAGCGACATATGGCTTTAGAGAAAACTTAATGCCGCTAACTGCGTTATTTCATTAATATGATAAATAGACCAAATCTCTACTAAAAAAACAATAATTATAAAGGGTCACTAGTGGTATTTGCCTTATTAAAATCAAATTCTAAAATGAGTCTAGAAAACATCATTCCTACTCTACTCGGTCCTAGAGAGACCTTATCCAAGCTAGGCCTTCTTAGCCCCGTCAATCAGATTCCCCAGGTCGTGCATGTCCAACAGCAAATACGCCCTTGCTAGATGTCCTCATTCATTGCCCTCTATGTTCTGACAATCCGAGACCCTTTTCCTCACCTTTCCCTCAAGTTCCATCAAACCCTGCTCCAAATACTCCAACCTTTATGTTGATTTCGTAGTGATTCCCCTCCATTCATTGATTGTTTCCATATCCACTTTATGTTGTTCTAAATGCCTTGCCTCAGATTCAAAGACCCTTTTGCGCAACCTCCTGTATTTGACTTGTGCTTCAGCAACGTCGTCTATGACCCTATTTCTCAAATCAACCCCTATATTGACCTCTCCTGCTATGTCATCGACCAACCATGATGGGTAGAAGTACACATGGCCGATATGATACTTGTCTAGCTCGATGGTATCTCTCTCCACAATAATCTTTTGATGCCACATGTGTTGTGCCTCGAAGTTGAATGGAATGGCATTCCCTTGGAAGTCTGCTTTGTAATGAACCATTTTGGAAACTCGTGGTATAACCTATTTTCTCCCAGTTTGCCTCATGACTCTGATAGGAACATAAGGATAGATTCTCCTTAATCCGATTAGAACTAGATGAGGAACATCTCTCGACCTGATAATGAATTCACTACTAGGAAACCACTCAAACATCCAATGTACCTTGTCATCAGTCAAATTGCTAAAGAAATGTACCTAGCTCACAGTGTTTCCCGGTTGTGCAAACCTGTCTGGGATAAAAGTCATTCTCTTCGGATGGTGATAAGTTATGTGGTCATTCCATGGTCGTAGTGGAAATTCTTGACGGTATTTTCCTCTCTGAAGGTGTTCCAACAACCATATTTGCAGCAACAAATTGCAACCCTTGAAATGCCTATATCCCTTTTTGCAACGGTCTAAGGCTCGGTACATCTCAGCCACGATCATCGGGACTATAGTGTAAGTTTGCCCCTAAATTCCTTCCATTAAGGTCTTAGTGACCATATCTAGGCGAGTGTGGATCCTTTCTCCTTGTATCAGGAATATCAGCATCCCCAGAAAATAGACAATAAATACAAAAACCCGACGGTGTGTCCAACCCAAAGAAGTGATGGAAAATTCATCATGGTAAAGACAATATGACTTGTTGTGATCATAACGCTCGTAAAGGAAGTCGAATGGTATGTAAGATTTCTTCAGGAAGACTAACTCATCATTTTTCTTGAAACCCATCATTTTTAGGAAACCTCGAGAAGTACGATTTTCTAGTACCAACAAACCAGGGCTATCCCACGGGAGCCCAGCGAAGCCTTCTATTTCCTCTAGAAGGGGAGTCATTTCTATATCACCAAAACGGAAGACGACCCTCTTCTCATCCTAGAACATGGTGGCAGCCTCAATTAACACATTGTTCGACTAAATATCCAACAAAGATGGTAAATTACCGAGAACTCTTTTCACATGGTTTTTGTCACTTGGAGATTTTCCCACCAATCTAGCAACAAAGGTGAGATACTTCAAACCATACCAAACCTGGGAACTTCATGCCTCATTTCTGCAAAACAAATAAAGTTAGCCCTTTCCCCCTCCGGATTCGACTAATTACACATTAATGATTAGCATATCGACACGTTTTCTCCAAATAATGCACATATCATGATTGTACCCATTGGGATTTAAGGAAATCCCGGCGGGCTTTGGACAAGGCTTGCCTTAGAGAGTTTTTACGCGGACAGCGTTCTAACCCATACTAGGTTTAGACTTGATGCATGCACAGTTAATATTAGAGTGGGGGTTTCTAGAAGAGTCTAGACCGGTACCCTCAAGTGGACAACTTGAGAGTTGAAGGCATGGAACCGTCGATTGCATCACTGATTGACTAGTTTTACCGCAAATAAGCCTTTACAAATTTAAACGGGTGATTTAGGAAGAGCGCGGACACTCATCAAGCGCCGCTATGGTATTAATTATGCACGAGTGGAATATGATGTGGAGCATGCTTTATGTAAAGATAAAACAACATGTTGTCAAGTATTTTGCATGATGAAGACAATAAATACAGTATTAAATGGAGCGTAAAGACATAAAAAGAAAGAAAAACAAGGAAGAAGTTAGTTCGCGCAATGTGAAATATTTGCAATAATGCAAGCAAGGGGGTAGAGGTAGGGAGAGACATGATGTAGCAAATTTAAAAATGATTCAGAGCAAGTGAACATGACTAGAAAATAAAGGAAAATGCACATTGTAACCAAATTAAGCAAAGATTTGCATATTAATACAAATTCAAAATATAAGGAAATAGGGGAAAGGGTGTGCATGTAGCCATAAAAAAGGGAAAATGGAAGCGGGATGTTCATGTAACGATAAAGAACAAGGAACCACATTCATCAAAGAAGACTAATTCATATAGACCAAGTTCGCTACGGTAAGATCCTAAAAATATCCCCAGCAGAGTCGCCTTGCTATCGCGCCCTTCTTTCTCGCAAAATTGGGTTTCTACACGTGAAAACTCTTTTAAAGGAATGTGTTAAAAGATAGAGTCGCCACCTACCGAGTTTGAGGTGTGTTAGGGCACCTATTTGCAAATAACTCTGGTTTAACCAGTTTGCGTTACCAAAGATCGGGTAAGGGATCAAATTATCTCGAAGAGAAGGTGTTAGGCACTCTTCGAGTTCCACAACTGTGGGTCCTGGCCAAACTTGAATTATATGAATTAGCCAAATAGTCAGAGAGAAAAACAAGAAGTTTGAAAAAAAAATCATAATTAGAAAGTCCTTGAGTATACACAGATAATTGGTTTAAAGACAAGATGGGGGGGTCCTAAGTTTTTTAGCCTAAAGGATCACCCCATGCAACATAAATAATACTTCGTAACTCCCTCGAGGTGGGGTGTTATTCGTATTATTCAGCGGCCATAGACTATCATCTCCTTCTACCCGATTACTATCTTTAAGTTTTTATCTAAAGCGCACTAGTTGATTTTAAATCGGGCCCTATGCGTGCACTACCCGTCCCATGCCTATGGCCTAGGAGGCGTTTGGACCTCTATTTTGGATGGTTTCTAGACTTAGCTTAAGCTGCTCAGAAATGATAAAACTAGGCGACATACAAAATAAGTTGGACTTCATATGAAGGCAATTAAGGGCTCAAGTTAGCCTCCACACTTAGACAACAAATGCACGCAAACAAATTAGGTGTTTGACAGTTTCGGAATTGAGAGAAGTTAAAGCCACTAAACCATATAGAAATGGTTTCTATGTGACCTTGGGATTCAAACGTGCAGGCTGTATCAGAGCAAGATGCCATCTTAGGTATAATTTCTAAGAGACTGCACAAACGGCCTGCTGATTATAGATTATAAGCAATTAAACCTATAGACATGATATCTAGGTGATTTATGCGGTAGTTGGCAGTGATAACTATTGAAGATACTCAGAATTACTCAGTTTGATCCTATAGGCATGCTTTCTAATAGTGGCAATGAAACAGTGTTGAAAATTCAATATTAACACTTAAAAGTGAGTGGTGTTACCCTATAGGCAGGATTTCTAACGATTAACAATTGAAATTGATTTTTTTTATACTTAGCTCCTATAGGCGTGTCTCCTAGGTGGGAAGTATAACAGCGAATTAACCAAGTAAAACCCTATAGGCATGATTTCTAAATGCAGATTTTGTAGAACATAAGCTAACATAGCCCTATAGTCATAGTATCTAATGAATATGTTGCAGTTATAAAAATTGAAAGATTGGTAATTGACACTTTATTTCCTATAGGCATGGTATCTAATAAAATACATAGGAGCAGAATATGTTAAACGAATTAAACGCTCAGGTCCTATGGGCAGGTTATCTAACAACACACAGGAGGAGAACTTGTTGAGTAAATTAAAAACCTATAGGTAAGATTTCTACCCGTTCATGCAAATATTAGAATAAACCCATTTTCCCAATTTTACTAACACCCCAATTGCTATTACAATATTATTAAATGCCCAATGAATGAATCAAATTACAAAGTTACAAAATCACTATAGTGGGCCTAAGACAGGCCCAAAGTACACTCAGCCTGGCCTAACCTTCAAATTTCGTATCCATATAGGTTTCACAACAACCCATAAATCATAGCCAATCAAACCCAAAAAAAAATCTTTATTTACACAAAATAACCAAAACGCAGTAACTACATCTGATTAACAACCATTTACACAAACCAATTGGTTAATTCAGTAGGTGAAAAGGGAGGCAAAATTGAGCAATTGAGACAAAGTGGCCACAAAACCTTAGACCCTAGTGTATCAGAGTTCCCAAAGGTTTCAAGAATCGAGGGCAGTTCTCACACTAGGGAGGTTAATAGAGAAGATTTAGGGGGTCATGGCTTCCACCCGGCCCAGAATTAGACTCATAACAAGAAACAATCAAAGAAATAGTAATAAAGTAATAGGTTTGGAAAAGCATTTGCACACACTTTAAGATAATCACATAATGAACATGAACTCGAGAAGCAAACTAATACATTGGGGCAGAGTTACATATGAAAAGAAACAAGGAGCCCGGGGGATTGCAAAGTTAGCAGGTAAGGGGATTAGACTAGTAAAACAAATTAATACAACCAGTTTAGAACATAGAGGATCAGATTTTACCAAACTCAGAATTAAACAGTATAACACAAACAGGATCAGGTACCATAGAGGGAATTAGTCAAGGAAGAAAGGATAACAGGTTATTAGAGGTACAGAATTGGATATGGCAAGAACACAAAGAGTGACAATCATATTCGTAGGGGCACACTATACATTAAGAATGAAGGTCTTAAACAAACTAAGGCATATTAACGACAAAAACGGATCACTAGAGATTCAGAATTAGGCAGAACACATGGATTAAGCCATATAATCAAGGCATAACATTCAGATTATCAGCAATCACCAAGCTAAACCATGCTTCAATCTGTCCAAATTGACTAAGTTAGGTGCAAAGACATTTTTAGGCTAGTAATTATAGACAGAATTAGATAGAAAAGAGTCAAGGGAATACATGAAGTCATGTAGTTTCAAAAAACATTCTAACATAATGGAATAAATATTGCGAAGGTTTAGAAACTAACCGGTGATTGTTCAATAAACAAGAAAGAACATCAAATAGGACCCAAAGTCTCAAATGTGTCAAGTTGCCGAGCGTTTCAAGAACCTATGGCAGTGCTCACACCCAAGAGAGGTCGAAAAAATAGAAATCTGGTGGCCTTGGCTATCAGCCAGCTAAGAGCCCAAAACAGAACAAGATACTCAACAAGCACAGAGTAAAGCTTCAGTTTTAGTGGGAAAATAGTGATTGAAGTTCTCTCCAAAAAGGGGAAGGGGAATGGGTTTTTATAGTAGTAGGAATCGAACAAACAAACAAGGAAATATAATCACTCAGATATAAAAATAAGGAAAGAAGAGCATGCAGAACCAATTAGAACCAATTTAGTAGAAAAATTAGGCCAAACCCTAGTTTTTAGGGAAAACAAATATCAACGGAATATATACAAAAACAGTAACATAGGATGAATATAGACACAAATAGCACTAAAAATCAGAAATCGAACCAATTTTGGTCTGATTTAAGGAAATCTGAAAACTCTAGTTTTAGGATAAGTAAATAATCAACAGAATATAAACAAAATCGGACTCACACGGTGTAGAATAAACGTGTGTAGACAGAATATCGTCCAGATTCAAGAAATGGGAGTCAATCGGAAAGAATCAGAGTGGTAATACTTGCCATGTTTAGGCAAGTATTAGGTAATACTATGGAGAATCAACCAATATTGGAAACATACTAATATGGTAAGGAGATGAGAGGGAAATCCCATTAGAAGAGGGATTAGGGGAGGGTTTTGAGAGGCGACGGCTAGGGTTTCTCAGAGAAGAAGAGAGAGTAGAGAGGATTTAAGGGTGGAAGGTAGTGATAATGGTTATGGTTTGGGCGGGTTTGGATAGTTAAAGAGAGTGGATGAACGGGGGCCGTTGATCGTGAGAGATCAACGGCTGGGATTAAAGATAAATGGGGCGGGTCATATAAAATGGGTACCGACCAGGTTTTGTAAAGTGGTGTTTGGTTTGGGCTTGAGGTTTATTAGGGTAGGATGTTAGGTTTGGGCCAGCAATTGGTCCGTAAATGGGTGGGTATTTAGGTTAGTTTTTTTAAATACCCAATATTTAATAAATAAATACTTTATAAAAGTAATTAATAAAAAAATAGAAATTGTGCACTAAAATGATTAAAAATAATTACTTAACATTATAAAAATCTATAAGTCATTTTTTGCATAAATAATGTAATTATACATGCATATGGGCTATTATTGCAAAAATGTGCAATTAGCCCTAAAATATAAATGTAATTATAAGAAATGCACTAAAAAAATATTTAAAACCTCATGCTGGTATAAATGATAAGTTTAGATGATTAAAACATCATAAAAATAATGTGGAGGATAATTATTGGATATTTATATAATAAAATGCAGGAATAAATTATTTTAAAGTCTTTAAAAATTATGAAAACATACTTGTGTATGTTTATAAATCGAAATGATGATGTATAGCACTATTTTGAAAGTGTGTGTATATATATATATATATATATATGAGGAAAATATTGGGTATCAACACCTACTATTGACAATTCAATTCATGGTTATGTGTCAAATATTTTTTGTTTGGTCTGAAGTATACTTGGGAATCAAAGATGACTTGCAGAGGTGGAGTTCGAGAATGACTCGAGTAAGGAAATTTCTGGATACGGGTTATATTGCGCTTTATGAGTATATAAAAATCGTGGGATAAGTGAGTTGTTATTTGTGAATGATGTAGCGCGTACGGGATATGAATTTGATAGGTGATATTTTTAAGTAGAGTTACTTTTTTGAGTGTTTTTGTGCTAATGGAGCACGTGTATTTTGGCCCATTTGGGCGGTGTAAAGTGTATTTGAACAAAAGGGGTGACTCTCGAAAAAGTTCTAATGGTTTCTAGATTAATATGTAACAATTGAGAATATTTGGCGGATTTATTTATGGCTAAAATCTGAGATTTAAGTTGGATGGTATCGAGACTTGTGGAATTTTTGTATATCATTATGGATTTTATATTTCGGTATCAGGAAGGTGAATAAAATAGCCTTAGACTCAAATAAGGTATTTTTAGAGTGGGTGTTTCGGTTGTGGTATTTATAGGAGTAATTATGATGTGGTGAGACTCTACAGATATTTTGGTGGCAATATTCTTGGATTTTGGTGACCTACGTGGTTTGGTCGAGTTAGAGGAATTTAGTTCTAATAGCTTGGTTATGTGTAGATGGATTTCAAAGTGTTCTTGATGGTTTCTAGCATGGTTTGAAATGGATATTGCCTACTAGTGTGGGAAACGTATTGTGTATTGTGATTTCCTCCTGGATGGAAGCAAGAGAAAGGTTTCTAACTAACCGGGTATGTAATTTGCTAGTGACTCAGAGTTGATAATGAGATTCTGGTGCCTGTCACATGATGGCATAATAGATGTGGTATGTTGTGCGGGATTAGGATTTACATGTACAATGTGACAGTTCAGTCTTGAAGAGAAGGTAACGAATGTTGGACATCATGGTTAGTTTCAGATATTTCGATGAATGTTATAACTGCTCGGTAATTCCTGAGAAGGGTGCGCATTTCAGAAGGCGCGTTGTGTTTTGACTTACGGATGTTCATCGGTATTGCAGTACTCACCTGGTTGATAGACTGCTGATATTCAAATTATTGTTATGTGGCACGGAAGAATTATGAAAGTATTCCTCATGGGATTATCGTGCATGAAAAATGTGTTAGTCATTCGAGTGCTAGAGTTGGGATTAGTTACAGTGATTTATGTGTTCGATGAATTTGGAGACTGGGAGTTCTCAGAAGTATATTATTTCGGGGTTGCGACCTATTTGAGGTGTCTATTTTATTTAAAACTCAGTGGAGGCACTAGTTGTGTTAATTATTTGTGATAGCTATGCGCTATGAGTGTGCATATATGTGAGGTTTAAGCCCATGTGCGGGCATTAGAGCAAGTGTTCATACTCAGAAGAATGCTTAGGCTATTATATGCCTAGAGTTGACTGTTAAGCGTAAAGTTATAATGTTTCTCGTATTCGTACCTTTGTTGAGAACTATCTGGGCTATACTTGAGGTTACAAAGAAGATGATTCCCTAAATAAACGGGGCAGTTACTAATTCTGCGTTAAAAAAATATTACCGATTTGAAGTGTGATAAAAGACTTTGCACATGCTTACACTATGGCGTGCTATTTATACCAGTCCAGGAACATGTGAATCTTATTTCATTTATCATATACATGTGTACTTATTTGATTGCTCCTCTATGATGTGCTTGGACTGGAGGCATGTGACCATGTCAGGCAGATTATGTTATTGGCACGTGAGTTGTCAGTGCGGATCCAAATACTGATATTATTGGCACGTGAGTTGTCCGTGCGGGTCCAGATATTGATATTATAGCACGTGAGTTGTCCGTGCAAGTGATGTTAATGTGAGCTCTAGAAGAGCTGGTTACTGTTATTAAATTTGTGTGTCTTGGTTCTACTATATATAATGAGCTTATAGCATTACAGTTGTGGTGGTGCTTGTTGAACTTACAATACGAGTCTCTACTTTGAGACATCTTCCATTTTGGGTACAAGGTTGCACAGTTGTGGATTGAGTTGTATTGGTGTGGCATGTCAATAGGATAGTTGTGTTTAATAATTTAAGGTCATTGGACCTAGAATGGATACTATTAGGTTTGATTCTGGTATATTGGGAGGATAATATTGAAAGTCGGCTTAGGAGAGGATTGTGGTTCTGGTTGGGGCGAGAGAGCTCCATGGCTAGTTGATCTGATGAGTGGTTATGAGTTTTTGATTATTATTTCATCATAGGCAGTGTACGAAGGTTTTGGAATGCGGTTCTGTTGAATACATGATTTTATCCTAGTACATGGTTGATTTTGAGTAGTTACTGTGATCAGAAGTGGTGTAACGAGTATGCAAGTTGTGTAGTGTGTTATTTGATTGTATATGAGATTATGGCTAAGGCCTAATACAACTTATTAAGACTCATACAGTGTGTAGATGTGAGATTCGGGCCTTGAAACAAAATGTTTGGATGTTGGAAATTAGATTCCAAGGTTAATGAGCTAAGGCTAAATTAGTGATTTTCAGTTATGTGGTGTTGTCAGGCCTATACAATATAGAGTGACGGGGGATCACCCCCGGGTATGTGCGTGGTAAGATGGAATAGTGATTTGATAGCTTGGAAAACAACTCTTGACACGTTCGAGGACGAACGTATGTTTAAGTGGGGGAGAATGTAACGACCCGACTTGTCGTTTTGAGTAATTACTCTCCTCTCTACTATTTGAAGTCTTGAATAGCTTCATATGATGTATTATGACTTCTGTGGAAAATTTGAGGTCAATCGAACTTGATTTGCTATGTTTCGGCATCGAACCTATGATGTTTCGATGTCACTTCTTTAAGTATTATGGTCTAACATTAAAACAAATGAGCTCCAAATTCAGTTTGGATTGAATCATTAGATCCGTATTGAAATTTCGGAGCCATAGCAAAAAGAATCTTCGAATTCGGATATCATATGAGAGAGTTATGTCCATTTCCGTGTCGGGACCGATTTTCCGTCGCCGCCAGCGCCTAGGGTAGCGTGGGGCGCTAGCCCTGGCACTGGAAAATTTTGGGATACTGGAAATGGCCCCACAGGCAGCGCCCCACAATACTTGTAGCGCTCGAAAAAGTCAGAGGCTCTATGTTTTTGGCCATATTTGACATAAAAATAGTTGGGGAGCTCGGTTTGGACGATTTTCAGAGGCAAACTTCACAAATTGGACCGGGGTAAGTGATCTTAACTTGATTTGGTCCATTATTCATGAATCTAACATTATTTCCAGCACTTATTTCATGATTTGGGGGATTAGAATAGAAATTTTCCAAAAATTGATTTTAGGGTTTGAAGTCCGAATCGGAGTCGAAATTTAGTAAATTTTGTATGGTTGGACGCGTGGTTGAATGAACATTCATATTTTATAAATTTTGTCAAGTTTCAAGACGTGGGTCCCACTGTTAATTTTTGAGTTAATTTCGGATTTATTTGTGAAATTTAGCACTTTCATATGGAATTGATTCCAACACCTCGTGTTGATTGTATCGAATTATTTTGACTAAGATTCGAGGCGTTTGGAGGCCGAATCGCGAGGAAAAGGCTTATTGGAATAAAGAATTGCTCAGATGGAGGTAAGTAACACTTTTAAAATTGGTTCTGAGGGTATGAATCCCCGAATTTGGTATGATATGAATTGTTTGGAGATGACTCACACGATAGGTGGCGAACATGTAGACGTGCACCACAGAAAGTGTGTCTTGAATAAATCATGTGAAGTAGTAAAATTCAAGAATCATGTTATTATCTGAACATGTGGCACGTGTTAGAGGAATTAAGCCGAGGCTAGTAATAAAGATCATGTTTAGGCTATGTGCCGATATTTTAGGACCCATGGGGTCGTGATGCTGTTGAATTAATTGTTCTAAAATATACATTTCACACTCAGTAATAATTGTCCATTGCGAGGATATTTATGGGATTGAGCTGCGCAACGCAGCAGGCCATTTAGCTTTATATATGTTATTATTAAATGGATTGGGGTTGCCCGCGTGCAGCAGGCCAGAATGGCTTTATACATTATTATTGTTCTGGATCGGGGTAGCCCGCCTGCAACAGGCCTTATTAGCTTAATTATTAAATGGATCGGGGCTGCCTGCCTGCAGCAGGCCTCATTTGCTTTATTATTATACGGATCGAGACTGCCCGCCTGGAGTAGGCCATATTGGCTTTATATCGCGCTTGGGCTGAAGGAGCCCCTTCGATAGTCTGCACACACCCCAGTGAGCGCGGTCGACTTATAGCGCTTGGGCTGAAGGAGCCCCTCCGGAGTCTGTACACCCCTAGTGAGTGTAGATAATTATATATATTTGGGATGGATTTACCAAGGCATGGACTTGCCTTACTTACTGTTATATATATGTTTGGGATGGATTTTCCTAGGGCATGGACTTGCCTTATTTATTTATATTGTAATGAATTTACCTGGACATGGATCTTGTCCGTATCGTTTGCATTTGGGGATAAATAACCCCAGGGCTGGATTGGCCTTATATAGTACTGGGTGACTGACCGTCAGTCGATGTGTATTTATATACGGGTTGGAACACCCTAGGCTGGATTGGCTATAAACAGTACCGAGTAACCGGCTAATTTATGACCAGTATTTATATGAGGTCTTTTTACTGAGATGTCATATTCCTCATATCATGCAGTATTGATCTATTTCAATTGTAATGAGTTTAACTGTTAAATTTGAAAGCATGCCTATATTTCGTACCATTATTTATACTGGACTGTAACTGCGGAGTTCGTCATTGCTTTCAGCCCAGAGGTTAGTCTTGTTACTTATTGAGTTAGTTATACTCATACTATACTCTGCACCTTGTGTGCAGATCCAGGTGCTTCCGGATACGGCAACTGTTAGACCTCAGTGTGTTACCAGTTGGAGACTATCAGGGTAGCTGCCTGGCGTCCGCTGACCTTGTCTCTCTTTCCTTTAGTTATTGTACTGTTCTATACTTTCAGACAGTGATTTTTATTAGTCATATATTGTATTCATATTAGATGCTCATGTATTCAGTGACGCCGGGTTTTGGGAGTGGTATATTTGTATTTGTGAGATTTCTTCCGCTGAATATGATTATTTTGTTTTCAAATTTAAACGATATGGTGGTTTATTAAGATTTTGGGCTTTCCTAGTATTGAGATAGGCGTCATCATGACTGGTGAGATTTTGGGTCGTGACACATAGCAAAAAGAATCGTTGAATTCGGACATCGTATGAGAGAGTTATGCCCATTTCCGTGTCAGAAAAGATTTTCCGTCGCCGCCAGCGCCCAGGGTAGTGTGGGGAGCTGAAAATTGTTAGGGTTCTGGAAACTGCGCCACAGGAAGCGCCATTTTTGACAAAAATAGAGTTGGGGAGCTCGGGTAAGGCGATTGTTTGGTGATTTTCATGGGAAAATATTGGGGTAAGTATTCCTTATCCTATATTGATTATATTGCATTATTTCATACTCATTTACATCATAAAACCGTGAATTTAGGGAAGAAAAATTAGATTTTTATAAAATCTTCCAAAAATGTAAAATGAAGATTTAAAGGTCAATCAGATGTCAAAATTCGATCTATGGTCGAACTCGTATCGGAACGGGTGTTCGGATTTCGTGAATGTTTTCGGGATTCGAGACTTGGGTCCCACTGTCAATTTTTAAAATGAATTTTGGATTTTAATTCGGAAAATATGTAAATTCATATGGAATTAATTCCTACGATTCGTGTTGAGTATATTGAATTGTTTGTGACTAGATTTAAAACTTTCAGACACGAATTCTCGAGGCAAAGGTTTATTGGAATCTTGAAATTGGTTGCGAAGCGAGGTAAGTGTCGTGGTTAACCTTGACTTGAGGGAATAGAACCCTTGAATTATTTATTATGTGAAATTCATGTGAACGACGTATAGGCGAGGTAACGAGTGTCTATATGTCGTCAATTTAATTATTTGCATAATTATTTAAAAATCATAAATTATTTTAAATCATGAATTAACTATTATATTAATTATTTCTCTCATATTCCTTGCTCAATATTATGTCTTGAATCCATGCTATAATTGCTACATGCTTATTTGATTTATGTGACTTAATTTCTACTTGACATTTAGCATACTAATTATTAAATTACATATTTCCTCCTTAATTTTCATAATTAATTGCTACTTGTCATCACTTATTTCTAAATAAATTATAATTATTGTATGCTTGTTATATTATAATTTCATATTAATTGTTGTATTTATTGGAGTATTTTTTTTTATAAGTATTGGTAAATTATATTATTTGAGGAGCGGGTTGCACGCCGCAACAGAGATGAAAGTGAATATATTAGAGGAATGGGTTGCAGGCCGCAACAGAATTGATTGAAATAAATATATTGGATGAGCGGGTTGCGCGCCGCAATAGAATTGATTGAAAAGATATATTTAGGATCGTGTTGCACGCCGCAATGGGTAAATAAAAATGAATATATTGTGGAATCGGGTTGCACGCCACAACGAAATTGAATATGAATATATTGTGGGATCGGGTTGCATGCCGCCACGAAAACTGATTGAAATAATAATTGGTTATGACTACCGAATTGGCTTCAACTGTTGAAATAAGTTACCTGTTTTATTTCTATTATTGTTGTTATTATTATTATTATTATTATCGCGTACAGGTTAATATAAGTGACCTGCCTTAGCCTCGTCACTACTTCGTCGAGGTTAGGCTCAGCACTTACTGGGTACATTGAGTCGGTTGTACTCATACTACACTCTGCACTTCTTGTGCAGATACCAGAGTTGGTCTCAGTGGCGTACAATAGATTTGCTCGGATTCAGCTATTCGTAGGAGACTTGAGGTATAACTGTATGGCGTTCGCAGTTCTGAAGTCTCCCTCCACTTTATCGTAGATGTGTATTTCTTTCAGACAACTTCATTTTCATTCAAACCTTTATTTGTATTATTCTAGTAGATCGTGCACTTGTGACACCAGTTCTGGGATGGTATTTAGGCATCACTATTATTATAGATTATTCACTTTATTTCAAACTTTATTTCCGCATTCGTATCTTTGTTATTAATTAATTTAAAATTATTTAAAAATGACTAATATTATTCTAACATTGGCTTGCCTAGCAAGTGAAATGTTAGGTGTCATCACGGTCCCGAAGGTGAAAATTTCGGGTCGTGACAAATTAGGATTTTAAAATCTATAAATTCTTTCCTTAAATATGTAGCATAACCGTAAGAAAAAGGGTATGACAATCCTGCGTTTCTCGATTATGGAACAAATTTAACCTTTTTCTGCTTTCTGTAATGTAATAAAACCACACAAATCTTTTAGAGAATTATTTTACAATAGAATATCATAGAAACTTACATATAGTATAAATAGGTTTTACTCCTTACGCCTTTAAATTATAGTTTTCTGATTTTTATATATCTTATGCATTTTGAACAAGCAAATCTAATTATTAAAATATTTATAATCAATATTGTGATTGAGAAAAACCCAGAAACATAGTTGAGAAAAACATTAACTGAAAGTTTGAGCGAAATACTCTGGATTTTAAATCTTATTTAGGTACGTGGCAAGTATCAAGAGTTCTATTGAGTATTCAAGCAAGCAACTTTTAATTGATTTTAAAGTCTCAAAAAGTATTATTTGAGATTATTATTGAACAATGTTAGATAATTCTCTTCGTTTGAATACTTACTTATGATTTGTAATCAACTAAATTTTATTTATTAAATTTTTCTTATATGAATTACGTATCAAATAATAATATATAGGATTTTAAATTTAATTAATATAGAATAAGTTCTTATTTGAACTATGCAGCATAAATATATTTCTTGTAAAATTATTTCCATTGTGTTGACAATACTTTGACGAACCATAATCAAATTATATATCAGACGAACATCATACTTCCATCTTTCATATTTTCTATCACCCTTATGTTTATGATTTTTCTCCCCAGCATAAGAAAATATTTATTAGTCTTTTGGGTATTAATGTGAATAACAAATCAAAATTAAAAATATAGGTAACATTGGAAAACATTCCAATGGCACAAGAAAGATTAGAATCAACTTGGATTGAGCACGTGTTTAAATTGTTCATCTCTAAACAATAGTATGCATGTATGCCAGTGAGTATAGTTGCCGAAATAGACATTTTCATCTATCAAAACTTCTCAAATCAATTATATTTTCTCCTTCAAATGACTAATTTCTCTTGAATTATTTATCGAAAGTAATCAAATTCATAACTATTTTAAACCTGTTACTAAATATTAGAAAAATTAAACATGAAATGAATTATAGTTATGTTATATGGTTTAAATAAGGAAAAACATTATATAAAGTGAAAAGTTAATTGATTTTAAAATTATATATATTAAAAATTTTAAATTAACAACATTTTATTTAATAGAGCTTTCCTTACTTGAACTATCTATAATCCTACTATTTAAAACTTTAAAATCACTGTAAATCTTACCTTATTTAATTATTTCCTTTAATTATGATATAAATATAAAATTAGTGACAAGTATGAATAGTAATAGTAAGATTGTTCTTGTGATAAAGCCATTCAAATGATAAGAGGTCATATATCAACATCATTCCTAAATTAAGTGTGACAATATCATTTGAAGTTGAATTTACTACTATTGAAAATAATTAATAAACTGAAAAGACAAGCATCAAAGTCCAAACTAGTCTGAATTGTTTTGGGGTTTAAAATTAACTAACGCAAATAGAAATTTTAAATATAAATCCCATTTGAATAATAATACTGCATGGCTGAATTTTAATTTCAAGTGATTCTATTGGAATAAATAAAATATTCCTTCAAATAATAAATGAGTAAATAATTTGAGTTAAGGCTATGAGGACTTATGTGGAACAATGTGTCACGACCCAAAATCCCAACCTGTCGTGATGACGCCTATCTCGATACTAGGCAAGCAGAAAATCTCAATAAACCACAATTTCTCTTAAGTTTGAAAATATAATAATCTAATACAATACAAAATCCCGCAAATACTGACACAAACATTCCCTAAAACCTGTTGTCACTGAGTACATGAGCATCTAATATGAATACAAGTCTAGAAAATACGGTCTATAATAGTCTGAGACCAAATATAGTAAACAAGGATATAGAGAAGAAGAGACAAGGTCTGCGGAACACGACAACTACCTCAGAATCTCCTGAAAATCAACTATGCGAAATGATCAACACCCGCTATGTCCAGGAACACCTGGATCTGCACACGAAGTGCAGGGTATAGTATGAGTACAACCAACTCAACAAGTAACAATAATAACTAAGGAACTGAAGATAATGACGAGCTACACAGTTATAGTTCACTTTCAGTAATTCCAGCGAAAAACATACATGCTTTCAAATTCGGCAGTTTAAGTTAAATCAATTTTATACAGTTCAATTTCATGTAATCCGGATATAAAATCTTTCAGAGACTTCACAACAATGACAGATAGCAATCAAGTGCAATAACAAATACAAAGCAAGTACAGCCTCTCAGGCGACAGTCACTCAACTCATCACAACAGCTCAAGCACTCAGCTCGCAACCCTCAACACTCACACTCAATGGGTACCCGCGCTTACTGGGGGTGTACAGACTCCGGAGGGGCTCCTACATCCCAAGCGTCATAATCTGCACGGACAACTCACGTGTTATAATATCCTGCACAGATAACTCACGTGCCATAATATCCTTACCTCACCGGCAGGCCCTCAGCCTTACTCAGTTCTCAACCTCTCTAGTCTCTCGGGCTCTCAGAATTCACAAAGATCAGCCCAAACAAAGATAACATAATGCATCAACAAATATCAAGAAAGACTAAGGTATGATACGCAAGTAAAATCATGACTGAGCACAAGATAGAAATTAGCAAATAATTCAATAAGTGTGTGACCTCTGTGGGTCCCAACAGTACTATCACATAGCCTAAGCATGATTTCTAACATGATTTACAGTCAATTTTCTTCAACACATAGAGAGCATATAGCTAACAACAAGTTATTCAACTTTATAGTTTCACGGGACAGATCAAGTCAAAATTCCCTCGGTGCACGCCCCTACGCCCGTCACCTAGCATATGCGTCACCTCCAAAATAATCACATGGCACAAAATCTAGGGTTCCATACCCTCAGAACCAGATTTATAATTGTTACTTACCTCAGAGCGTGAAATTCTTCACTCTGCTATGCCTTTGCCTCATAAATCGGCCTCCGAATGCCTCGAATCTAGTCACAAATAATTCGTTTCAGTCAGTAAAATTTATTGGAATTAATTCCATATGAAATATACAATTTTCCATTAAAAATCCGAATTTAGCTCAATAATCGTCTGTGGGGCCCACGTCTCGGAACCCGACAAAAGTTATAAAATCGTAAAGCTCATTCAACCACGAGTATACCCATACCAATTTTACCAAAATCCGACCTCAACTCGACCCTCAAATCTATAAATCTTATTTCCAAATTTCTAAGTTCCAATCTCCGATTTACACCTCAAAATCATGTAATCTAGTTGGATCATTCGATCATAATTCAATATTATGGAGTAGAAATGATCACAAGGGCTTACCTCAAGTTTTCCTTAAAAATCTATCAAAAACCGCCTCACGTCAAGCTCTAATTTGTCAAAAATGGTGAATGGGACGAAGTCCTTGTTTTTATAATTCTGCCCAGTCAGCCTCGGTTCTGCCTCGATCTTGGCCTTCGATCGAGGTCCTCGATTCTGACACTCGATCCTGGCCCTCGATCATGGCCCTCGACCCTCGCTTTCGATCATGTCTTCGACCCTGCCTTCGATCGTGGCCCTCGACCCTGGGCTCGATCGTGGCTTTGATTCTGGGCTCGAATCCGGGATCGATTCTGGCAGAAGAAATTTCCAGCAGAAGGAAATTGCAGCAACTGTTGTAGTTCAATTTTAGATCTGTTAACCATCCGAAACTCACCCGAGGCCCTCGGGACCTCAACCAAATATATCAACAAGTCCAAAAATATCATACGAACTTAGTCGAATACTCAAATCACCTCAAACAACGCTAAAACCATGAATTACACCCCAATTCAAGCCTATTGAACTTTAAAAATTTTAATTTCTACAAATGACTCCAGAACTTGCCAAATCACGTCCGATTGGCCTCAAATTTTGCACACAATTCATAAATGACATAACGGAGGTATTCAAATTTTCAGAATCGGATTCCAACCCCGATATCAAAAAGTTAACCCCCGGTCAAACTTCCCAAAAATTCATCTTTTCAGCAATTCAAGCCTAATTCTACTACGGACCTCCAAATAATTTTTCGGACATGCTCCTAAGTCCAACATCACCATACAGAGCTATTGAAATTTATCATAATTTGAATCCGAGGTCGTTTACACATAGGCCCATATCCGATCAACTTTTCTAACTTAAATTTTCAATTATGAGACTAAGTGTCTCATTTCATTCCGAATTCCTTCCGGACCCGAATCAACTAACCCGATAAGTCATAAATCAATTGCAAGGTATAAATTGAGCAGTAAATGGAGGAGCGGGGTTATAATATTCAAAACGACCGGCCGGATTGTTGCACAATGTTTCTTCCGTTATTGAGTTATTAAAATAGAATTAACATTCGTCATTTTTAGGTATTTACGCTATTTTCTTGAAATTCTATTTTATAACTCAAAACATAATTTTTAATATTATTTATGTGGGTAGTAAAAAGATTTTACTCAGCGCCAAAGGGTACACGCGCAAACCCCAATAGTGCACTCATAGTATTACAAAAGAATGCTCTAATAAAATTAGAATAACTAAGCATAGGTAGTCGGTTTCATATAATTTGTTTTTAAATGAATACTTTTATTACGACCGAGCACCTCATAAAACAGTGTAGGAAATAATTTTCTCCAGAGACTTTTAAGTAGACACGGAAAAAGAGAACCTCGACAATTAGGCGAAGTAATAGATGTAGATAGAGATATAGAAATTTTCCAACAAAATCAACTAAGGTTACTTAATTCAAGAATACTATACGGTGTAGGCACTTTTTCAAGAAATAATCAATTATACAGACATAATATATATATATATATATATATATATATATATATCACTTTTTATCATATATATATATTCATTCGATTATAAGAAAGTAAAAAATTTATTTAATATATATTGACCCCAATTTATTTGAGACTAGGATGTAATATACATTGTAGCTAGATTTTACACGGAATTTAGTTTTTTCTTTTTCATAATAAAATATTTTCATCAGCCAAAATTTTAACATAATTATATAGAACTAACAAAAATAAATCTTATCCTTTAAAAATCACATGGACATGTGTTAGTAACCCAAACCTATATGCTATATATGATCTACTAGAGCAAGTTGTAATGGATTAGACGTTTACCCGTAAAACGTTACAGTTCAATTTATACGTGGTTTCTTGATAAGTGAATTAATTTGATCCTGAAATAATAAAATAATCAAAAATTTATGCAATACTTAGCCTTAGGATATAGCCTTAGCTTCTCTTTTCTTTTTCCAATTCTTGTACCAGTGCCGCATGTTTTTTGTAAATAAAAATATATTTTTCTCAAGTATTGTTTGAGTCTTCCTTTCGTTCGAATATTCATGCAAGTCTTTACTCTTTGTATTTTCTTCCTTTTGCTTAAGAATTTTGTGAAAGCTTTTCTGTTTTGCGTCTTATTATGTGAAGCCTTGGGTGTATTCTCCTCGAAAGCATTTTTGGCTCGGGCATCAACCCTTTTTCGTGAGGGCTTTGATAAGTATTTGCGCAAGTTTAGTTTTAGCATCCTTTCGTATACGGCTTCAGGTGTATCTTTCCCCAAAGGCATTTTTATTTCGGGTATAAATTCGTTCGAAACCAATCCTTTAACGTGAGGATTTTTATAAGAGAGGGCCCTCTTATGTTTACGGTGCTCTTGAAGAAGACGTCTCTGTTCATTACGGCACTAGCATTTTAAGTACTTGTTTAACTTTCAAATGACAGTTAATTCCTCGTTCAGACAAGAAATAAGATAAAAACAAAAGGATTTCATTTTATTTTATTCCTTCTATTTTCAAAAAGTACATAAGCATTTACTAAGCTGAAAATAAATTTTTATTATTTGTGGCTAACTTGTACAACTTATTTTTACGGGCCTAGCCGCGCATTCCCTGGTCCAGATGATGTAATTATGTTTCCAGTTTTTCGTTTCCCGGTCGACGTGGCAGTCATTGTTGTTGTATCCTCATATCATTTCCCCTAGTGTCCGAATGCGAAAAGTGCGAATTGGAACACTAAATGTCTTGTATCTTCAAAGATTCCACTAATGAATTGCTAGACAATCCTTAATTTGGTAACACGCTTTACTTCCCCTTATGAATTTATGCTATCGAGCGAAGGACTATCTAACAACCCTCTAGTGGTTTGTGCTCGTGAACGGTTGGGTAATCTTTTCTCAATAGCAAACTTAACTTCCCGGTGTGAATTTTCTATAGAGCAAAAGATTATCTAATCGCCTCCGAGTGGATCTTTGCTTGTGTGTCTTGCTATTCAAGGTCTTATTGTTGTTGTCCTCGTAGTATGCTTTCTGTTGCTGCCTCATTAAAAACCTTGCCAGAAAAACTCAATTAGGACAAAAACTGAACAAACGAAAAAAGAGTGCACCACATACTTTCTGGCCAGATAATGCTCATCAGCAATAATATCTTTTGAGGTGCGCCACATTCCAATTGCTGGGCAACTTTTCTCCATTTTGGTTCTCCAACTCGTATGAAACTTTTTCAGTGATAGCTAAAACCAGGTAGGGGCCTTCCCACATTGGACCTAGCTTCCCCGCGTTGAGATCCCAAGTGTTTTGAGTTACTTTCCTTATGACCAACTCTCCTACTTTGAAATAATGGAGGTTGGCTCTTCGATTATAATACCGATCCATTATCTGCTTTTGAGCGGCCATTTATTCGATTCTTCATCTTCTTGGAAATATCTCAAGGTGGGTTCCCCTACTTCCACCGGGATTAAAGCTTTTGCACCGTATATGAGGGGAAAAGGGGTTTTCCTTGTGCTTGACTTGGCCATAGTTCGGTATGCCCAGAGAACTCCAGGTAATTCCTCGGGCCAATTACCCTTAGCCGCTTCCAACCTTTTCTTGAGATTTTGAATAATCACTTTGTTCGTTGACTTCGCTTAACCATTTACGCTCGGATGATAGGGTGAAGATGCGCTCCTCTTTATTTTTAAATCTTCGAGAAACTTTGTAACTTTTGCGCCGATAAACTGTGGCCTATTATCGCATGCTACCTCTTTTGGTATTCCGAACCTGCAAATTATATTTTCCCACAAGAAATCCACCACTTCGCTTTCTCCAATCTTCTGATAAAGACCTACTTCCACCCACTTAGAAAATTAGTCAGTAAAAATTAAAAGAAATCTTACCTTACCGGGAGCCTGTGGAAGTGGTCTGACGATGTCCATCCCCCATTTCATGATTGGCCACCGAGACAAAACCGAATATAAGGGTTCTGCCGGTTGATGCACCAGTGGTGCGTAGCGTTGACACTTATCACATTTTCGTACGAAGTCTTTACCATCTTGTTCTATGTGGGGCCAATACTATCCTGCCTTTACCAACTTCAGCACTGAGGAATTTTAGCCCGAGTGGTTATTGCATGTCCCTTCCTGAACCTCTCTCATGACATAGTTAGCTTCAGATTCCCTAAGCATCGGGCCAGCGGGCCTTGAAAAGATTTTCTATAAAATTGGCCTCTCTTGAAGCTATATCGCGTTGCTTTGGCACGAAGCACCCGGGATTCTTTGGGGTCTTCGGGTAGCTTCTCGTGCTCGAGATAATCGATGACTTAATTTCTCCAGTCTGAGACCAAATTAGTCGAATTTACCTTATAGTAACCATTTGTATCCAGGACTGAGTTCACAGTTGTACTACCATCCCGGACTCCGATCCCTTTATTTCCGTCGATGATCCTAGGTTTTCCAATGCGTCTGCTTCTGCGTTATCCTCCCTTAGGATATGAGTAATTGACCACTCCCGGAATTACGCCAGCAGAACCTGAACCTTTACCACGTATTGTTGCATGTGCTCCTCTTTAGTGTCGAAGATCCCGACCTGATTTACCACCATTTGTGAGTTGCATTTGATTTCGATGACCTCGGAATCAAATTCTTGGGCCAATTCGAGCCTTGCAATCAAAGATTCATACTCTGCTTTATTATTAGTTAAAGGGACAGTTCTGCTAGTTTGCCTTAGGGTTTTCCCCGAAGGCGTGATTAAGACTATACCGAGCCCGAACTCTTTTATATTGGAAGCTCCATCCGTAAATAAGATCCAAACCCCTGATGTCGATTCCGACACCATTACTGCCTCTTTGTTTGCCAGAGGCAATAATCCCGAACTAAAATCGGCAACGAAGTCAGCCAAGACTTACAACTTAATTGCAGTCCTTGGTTTATATTCTATGTTGCATTCACTCATTTTGACGGCCCATTGGCCAATCTACCTGAGAGATTTGGTTTATGGAAGATGTTCCTCAAAGGGAAAGTAGTCACCAAGGCGATCAGGTGGCATTAGAAGTAGGGCCTCAGATTTCGAGCGGCAACTACAATAGCCAAGGCCAGTTTTTCCAAATTTGGATAGCGATTTTATGCTCCCGTTAAACTTTTACTAACATAATAAATGGGAGATTGCGTACCTTCGTCCTCTCGGACTAAAACCACACTTACCGCAACTTCTGAGACCGTGAGATAAACTAGCAACATTTCACCTTCTTATGATTTTGAAAGCAATGGAGGGCTTGACAAGTACTTCTTTAAATCCCTCAAATCCTTTTGGCACTCCGGGGTCCATTCAAAATTATTTTTCTTTTTGAGCAGTGCGAAGAAACGATGACACTTTTCTGATGACCGGGAAATGAACCTGCTCAAAGCTGCCAATCTACCCGTAAGCCTTTGGACTTCCTTCATATTTTATTGTTGGTCCGAGATGTCTTCTATGGCCTTGATCTTATCGGGGTTTACCTCAATTCCCTTTGCAATACTAAAAATCCCAGAAACATACCAGAGCTAACCCCGAACGCGCATTTATGAGGATTAAGTTTCATATTATGCTTCCTTAGGATGTCAAAGGTTTCTTGTAGATGTTTAAGATTATCACCTGTATTTAAAGCTTAACGAGCATATCGTCTATATAAACTTCCATAGTTTTCCTATTTATTTTTCAAACATCCTGTTCACGAGCCGTTGATAAGTGGCTCCGGCGTTTTTCAACCCGTAGGGCATATCATTGTAGCAATATGTGCCAAAATTCGTTATAAAAGAAGTCTTTTCCTAATCCTCCGGGTTCATCTTAATTTGGTTGTACCCATAATAAGCATTGAGGAAACTTATTAACTTTTGCCCGGTCGTGGCATCAATCATTAGATCGATGTTTGGCAGTGGGAACGAGTCTTTCTGGAGCGCCTTATTAAGATCTTTATAATCTACGCACATGCAAAACTTATTGTTCTTCTTAGGAACTACTACTACATTGGTTAACCAGTCTGTATATCTTACATCTCGGATTGAACCGATATTAAGTAAGCGGGTTACCTCTTCTTTGAAGAATTTATTCCTGGCTTTGGCAATCAGGCATTTCTTTTATCTTACCGGAGGTATGTTGGGATCCAAGCTTAACTTGTGTATGACTACTTCTGTTGGGATACCTGTCATATCCTCACGCAACCATGCCAAACAATCGGCGTTAGATTTAAGGAATTTAATAAAGTTAGACCTGAGCTCCAGGTGCAGTCATGTCCCCAAGTGGAATTTCCTTTCTAAGGATTCTTCGAACAATGCCACTTGCTCCAGCTCTTCCGTTGTGGACTTAGTTGCATCCGTCTCTTCTGGAACATGGAAATATCTCGGTACTTGATAATATTCCGATGCCTCTACCCCTAGGCTAACTTTATTTAGTTCGAGAATAGGTGTCGGTCCCTATAATTGCTATGCCACGTGTTCCTTTCCTTTTCTACTGGAGAACGAAATTGCATTCATCTTCCTTGCCGCCAGTTGATCACCCCTTATCTGCTTAATTCCTTCGGGCGTTGGAAACTTCAGTAATTGATGATATATTGATGGTACAACTTTTATATCGTGCAACCATGGCCTTCCCAGAATGATGTTGTATCCCATATCACCATCTACCACTTCGAAAAGAGTTGTTTTCATTTCTCCTTCGGCGTTCGTGAGTAATAAAATTTCTCCCCGGGTTGTCACGCTTGCGAGGTTGAATCCGGCGAGGAGTTTTGTGGCCGGAATAATGCTTCCGGTGAGTTTATCTTGCTTCAATACTCTCCTCTGTATGATATTAGCCGAACTTCCTGGATCCACTAGAACATGTTTAATCTTAAAATCTAGCACATTTAAAGAAATTAATAGTGCATCGTTGTTTGGTAGCAGTAATCTATCTGCGTCTTCCTCTGTAAAAGTGATATCGTCTTCCCGAAGCCTTTTGCTCTGGGTTATTGATGCTTTCATCTTCTGTGCTGCTGAAAAGGTGATCCCGTTAACCTCGTTCCCTCCGAAGATCATGTTGATTGTTTGGCGCTGGGGATCTTCTCCTGCCTTCGAGGGTTCAGCGTTGTCCCAGTTGCAACCATAATTGTTCTTAGCTTAGTCACTCAAGAATTCTCTGAGGTGACCATTCTTCAATAATGTTACCACTTCTTCCTGGAGGTTTCGGTAGTCCCCTGTCCGGTAGCCATTTATCCCGTGGTATTCACACCACAAGTTGGGATCCCTCTTGATAAGATCATATCTCATCGATTTTGGAAACCGTGCTTCTTTGATGTTTCTCATGGCCGACTACAATTCCACTATACTGATGTTGAAGTTGTATTCCGATAACTTGGGGTAAGAAGGATCCCATGATCCTGACGCTTCTTTATCCTGCAGTAATCGATTTTTCCAAACGTGATTAGTCCTCCTATCAACGACGAACCTGTCTGTTGTCCGAAAACCTCTGCTACGGCCTTCGGTCCGTTCATAGGGCAAAAACCAGCCCCTCGAAGTCCGTTTGTCTGTGTCATAATCATTCTTTGAATTTTTTCCTATTCTTTTCTCATCCTTTGGTCGACGATAGAAAACCAACTTGATCATCTTAGATCCTTATTTTTGATTCGTACCAATTGTGTATATACGCCCAAGTCGTTACTTGAAACTCGAGCAGGCTTTCCTTCAATTTCCGGGAAGCGTCTAAACTCCTTGGATTCAATCCCTTGGTGAATGCTTCAGCCGCCCATTCATCCGGGATAGCCGGGAGCAACATTCTCTCCTTTTGGAATCGGGTAACAAACTCTCGTAGCAGCTCGAACTCTGCCTGCGCAATCCTAAATATGTCGGCCGGGTACTTTTTTGGCCCCAGCATGAGCCTTGATGAAAGAGTCCGAGAGCATTTCAAAGGAGTCTATGGAATGCACGAGCAACAACTAATACCACATCAAGGCTCCCCTCGTGAGGGTTTCTCCAAATTTCTTTAGCAACAAAGATTCAATTTCGTGAGGAGCTAAATTATTTCCCTTCACATTCATTGTGTAGGTGGTAATATGCTCCTGGGGGTCTGAAGTCCCGTCATACTTTGGCACTCCAGGCATTTTGAACCACTTCGAGATTAACTATTGTGTCGCACTTGGTTTGTATGGCAATTGAGTATACTTTTTTGAGTTCAGACCTTTCAGCACTGGTGGCGCGCCAGGGATCTGCTCCATGTTGGCATTCACTTCCCTCATAAACCGTAAAAGTTCATTCTTGATAGGATCATTCTCATTATTGACGCCGAATCCGCTCCCCCTGCCCCATCAGAGCCAATTTCACCCCTGGGAGTGTTGTTAGCGACCTTCTGTATTGTTTGATTTGCGGGAGCACCGGGAGGAATCAGATCTCATCTGTTTGCATTATTCGAGGCTCCCGACAGCGCCTTCTTCAACTCCGTCATAACCTTATCCTGTCGCGTGAGGTGGCCAAGAATGATACCTTGTTGCCCTTGCAAGACCCTTACCGCGTCAACGACATATTCCTCATCAACATCATCGGGAGTTGTCTCCTGAACATGTAGAGGATATTGCCTGTCATGCACCGGTGTAGCGCCATTCCCCTCATTGTGGATGTCACTGATTGAGTCCTCGAAATGAGGTCGATTCCCTCGAATCTCGGGGTTGTGCGTGTTGTTAACAATGTTATCTGTCATTTCTTAGGATTTTTTCTAAGACAAAATAATCAAAACATGTTAGTAAAAAAGGCAAGGATCAATTTAATTGCATGGCTGTCTAGGCCCACGATGGGCGCCAAATTATTTACCCGTAAAATTGTACAGTTGAATTTATATGTGGTTTCTAGACAAGTGAATTAATTTGATCCTGAAATAATAATATAATCGAAGAATTATGCAATACTTAGCCTTATGATGTAGACGAAACAGTAGGAGCAACATGTCACGACCCCAAATTCCCTCCGTAGGATGTCGTGATGGCACCTAGTCTCTAAAACTAGGTAAGCCTAACAATGCGGAATAATAATAAATATCTGAAATAAATAAACTACAATTCAAACAATTTCAACTCTCAAAATCCGGTAGAAATAAATCACAAGCTTCTAAGAATTTATTCTCAATGTCTCTATATATCAAGGTCTAAATAAAATATAAGGAAGCAACATGAAATGATAGAAGGGGACTCCGGAGTCTGCGGACGCTGGCAGATATACCTCGAAGTCTCTGTGCGCAGGTAACTCACTGACGTCTAGGCTGGTAAAATATACCTGGATCTGCACAAAAAGATGTGCAGAAGCGTAGTATGAGTACACCACAGCGGTACCCAGTAAGTGCCAAGCCTAACCTCGGTAGAGTAGTGACGAGGTCAGGTGAGGCCCTACTGGAATATAATAATGGAATGGTAAAATGTTTAACAATATAGTAAAATAAAATGACACTAAAAAATGAATCAAATAGTATGTCACATTTAATGATACCAAATAATTACAAATAATATCTCATGGAATCAAAACAGAATTTCCTTCAACTTTATAAAAATCACAACAATTAATCAAAGGCAACTATGGCCATAAATCAATATTAACAAGGGCACTACCGAGGTACCGCCTCCTAGTCCCAAATTATAAATAATTTCACAATATCTTATTTCCTTATATCACCGCGGGAGCCTTCACAATTTATTTAAAGAAAATATTTTTTTTCCCGAAATAGCATCCCGCGTTTTAGCCACCCTTATCACACCGCATGACTTCTAGTAATCACCCCTACTAGCCACGCGTATCAAGCCACCCTTATCTCACCGCATGCGTTTCAACACCCAGACCTTATACCACCGCATGCGTATCAATATCATAATATATCACAATTTTCACCTCAAGTGCCCAATATTTCAATTTTCCACGAAACAAAATCTCACGAAAATATTCAAGAATAAATAATTCAGGAAAATATTATTCTAAATTTTTAATACGTTGCTTCAATATCAAAATTAAAAATGTCAAACACTTTATATTAATAATATTTAATTAAAAAAAATCAACCTTTAAATAATGCACAATATGAAAGAAACCAAGTTTCAATTAAACAGGTAAAACAATTAGCAGAAAAAAGGCAAACAAATTTAAAATATATATCACAGATCAATGATGAAGAATATAACAAGATAAAATAATTTAATAAATACGCAACAATGATCTACATAATTTAAAAATATAGTCTTTCATATTTTGCCCGTGTACACACTCGTCACCTCGTGTACACGACTTTTAACACATTTCAATAATCACATTAATATCAATTCTAGAGAAAATTTCCCCCACACAAGGTTAGACAAGTCACTTACCTCAGCTTGCTCCAATTTAACTAAGTATTATGTTTTTCCTCGATTTTCAGACTCCGATAGACTCGTATCTAGTCATAATTAATTCGATACAGTCAACAAAACTTATAGTAATCAATTTCATAAGAAAATATTACATTTACATTAAAATCCGAAATTAGCTCAAAATTTGTCAGTGGGGCCCACATCTCGGAATCCGGCGAAACTTACAAAATCCGACAACCCATTCAATTACAAGTCCACCCATACCAATTTTACCAAAATCCGATAACAACTCGACCTCCAAATCTTAAATTTTTATTTTTGGAAGATTTTGCTTGATTTTTTTCTATAAATTCACGGATTCATGATGTAAATGAGTATGGAATCATGAAATATAATCAATATAGGATAAGGAACACTTACCCTAATGTTTTCCCGTGAAAATCGCCCAAAAATCGTCCAAGAACCGTGCTCCAAAAATCCAAAACGAAATGAATGAAATGACAATTTTTGGTCCTTAAGTTTCTGCCAATCCGTCACTAAAAGTCCATTTTCCGTTACTAAAAGTTCATTTTTCGTCACTAAAAGTCCACCAGAAACTGCTCTATCAGCCTTCCTTCAATTGAACATAACTTTATGTACAAATGTCCAAATGATAAATGGTTTAACTTTCTGAAAACTAGAATCAACCGACTACAACTTTCATGTTTTGTAGCTTTTTTGATTCCTTATGCATTGCGAGTTATAAGCTTCCACAGTCGGCTCCATGCATCAGAATTTCTGGCGAAGCTGCTCTACCAGCCTTCATTCAATACATCATAACTTTCTGTACAAATATCCAAATAATGAATGGTGTAATTTTTAGAAAACCAGAAACAAACGACTACAACTTTCCTGTTTTGATAATTTTTTGATTCCTTATGAATTACGAGATATAAGCTTCCACATTTGGCTCCACACACCAGAAATTTCGCCCAAATTTCCAGCAACCTTTTTGTCCGAAATTCATTCCGTTTACCTTTCGAATTCCACCCGAAATCTTCGGGACCTTAACCAATTATTTCAACATGTCCCAAAATACAATACGAACTTACTCGAGGCTTCAAACCACATCAAAACGACTAATCGCACCTCAAATCAAAATCTATGAACTTTGAACTTTTAATTTCTACAAACAACATCGGAACCTATCAAATCCAGTCCAACTGACCTCAAATTTGTACGCAAGTCATAAATGACATAACGGAGCTATAAAAATTTTCAGAATCGAATTTTGACCCCGATATCAAAAAGTCAATCACTCGGTCAAACTTCCCAAAAATTCAATTCGGCATTTCAAGCCTAATTCCACTACGGACTTCCAAATAAAATTTTGATCACGCTCCTAAGTCCAAAATTACCATACGGAGCTATTAGAATCATCAAAATTCTATTCCGGGGTCATTTGCACATAATTCGACATCCGGTCACTATTTGAACTTAAACTTTAAATTTTTCATCAAAATTCCATATTTCGGGCTAGGGACCTCAGAATTTGATTCCGGCCATACGCCCAAGTCCCAATTCACGATACAGACCTACAGGAACTATCAAAATACTGATCCGAGTCCGTTTGCTCAAAATATTGACCAAAGTCAATTCAGTTGTGTTTTAAACATCTAATTCACATTTTAATCCATTTTTCACCTGAAAACTTTTCGGAAAATTTTTACGGACTGCACACGCAAGTCGAGTGATGATAAATAGTACTTAAATCACATAATTAATCATTAAATTTAAAGATGATATTTTGGGTCATCACACAACAGTTCCGGGAACAGAGTTTCCGGGCACAATAAAAACGAAATAAAAAATTAAGAAGATAAGATTGTATTAAGCTTTGTATGGAATGTAGCATAAGCTTGCTAGAAAAATCGTATCCTTTACAATGATAACTTAGCTCACTACTTATAGCTATGTCTAGGGAAGGAGGTCCTAGGATCTTGCCCTTCTTTAATGTCAATTATGAGGATCATGAAGATGTAACGGTGAACATAAATGCCAAATTCCCTGTAGTAATGGGTAATTCCTCTTAATGCCATGGAATATTCTTTATTAAATGCTGCAAGGCGGAGAGCATTTATCACATCTTTATGAACGTTATTATTTCCGGTGATAAGCGAAAAAGTTGCCGACTGTCTTTGGTCATCCCTCCGTCTTGGGTTCCACGTGTCCCTTTTTTGGATGGCCACGTGTCATAGCATATTTTACCCTATACAGCAGAGCCGCTCCCATCCAAAACGCTAATACTAAATAATCTAGAGATTATTAATCCCTCAATTATAATTTTGTCCTTAAATCAAACAATCTCTGAAGGTGTTGTTACTAATTAAACTCGAAGCACTTTTAAAATAATGCAATCACAATTTAATTTTTTATTTAAGTTTCAATGTTTTTATCTACAAATGTATCTATGTCCCATGTACAAAATGTTGTATCCCATTCACTATACAATTAAACTATTGAACCCATGTTACATCCGACTCTTAGACGAGTTATAAGAAACTGAGGACCAGTGTGGTTTAAAACGACTCAATAATTCTGTTGCACGTTGTAGAAAACTACTACCAGCTTGATTGGTTGGAGAAAGCTAAGTTGGCGATAGTAATTGTTTAGTAGATTGTGGCCGAACGGAACGGATAGCTAAGCATGAAGCCAAAAGAGTGGCCACTTCAAGGGGTTTCTCCATTCCTAGAACCATCGGGTTTGTTTATGTTCAATTTAAATATACATAACTTGATAATAGACGGATTAATATCTAACTGATCAAAGGGTTACTCTTAATAGGTTGAAGGCCTCTAGAGACGGATTCAAAAGTTAAAACCGTATAAATTCGAATTCGGAGTTCTATCATATTCAAATTTATACGGGTTCGAAATTTATTATTTGTATTTATTTAGTGAGATTTTAATACCATACAAGATTTTTAAGTCAAAACTATTGAGTCCAGATGAACCAGTAGCTTATTTACTAGATCTACCCCTGTAAACATCATTGTATCTATTATTCATTATTCGTGATAATATATGTGGACTGGTATAAATATATGCACTAATTAAAACATTTTTCATCTATATGCTCATCGTCGAAGGCCTCTGCAATAAAAGCTGGACGTTATTTTAAACCATCAATATGATCAAATCCTATAATTCTGTACATATCAAGCATGAATCATGTGTTTGAAAAGTAGTTGGGGAAAGAAAGAAAGGGATGCCTCATGATAGGACGAACATGAAAGATTCTAATAAAAAGTTTGACGACTCGACATGCTCATTTTATGCAGGTAATTGATTAGTTAGACGCTTATTTTAATATATAAAATGTTCATGGTCCATATTCATCAATGTTTGCAATTTGTTTAATTCTTAATTAATTATTAATAATTATTCTTGTAATATGCATGACTTTTTACGTTGTTAACTTAGCATGCAGCGCTTGGCATTTTCTTAAAGGATGCATAAAGAACCAAGATGGAGACGTATACCTAAGCTCCAAACAAAATACTACTATGCATATTATTTATAGCCCTATACATAGATATGGACTTCCACCTACATTTTGGAAAGCAAAGGTGCAGGGGAGACAACTAGTATACGAATAGGTGAGATGTTAGCTTCAAAGTAACAAGGCATAAGTCCCACAACTTTTTATGGTTAGTGAATTTGCAAATAAAAATAAAATAGATTAAAAAACAAAAGATTATGGAAAATACATTGTAGTTGTATAAACTTCAAAGCAAAAGATGCACAAAAATAAACTTGACTAACTAGGCAAACACTTCATGTTCACAAAAACTTCTTAGCATGTACATAAATATATCTTGCTCACTCATTCTTACTTGGAGAATTACATCATATTTATATAATTACAGTCAAGTATTTAAAGGAACTTGAAAAGATGTTTGGGACATATATCTACATTATATTAAAAGCACGAAAACTCTTAGCGAAATATCTTTCGTACTTTTTATCCTTTAAAAATAAAATTTATACTAGACAAGATGACCATCTAATTATTTTTCTAATATTTAAAACTTTAAAATCAACTTAATTTTAGATACTAAAGTTTTTCCTTATTTCAACCATATAAGAACTCGTAGTATTAGGTATTTTAATTTAGTAAGATCTTAAATTGATATCCACTTACTAAGATTCATAGGGAAACGGTTATGAAATATCGGCAATATGTAAGAAGCTTTTCCTAATTTTATATATGCAAATATTATAAATAGTGTTGTGTCAAAGTGAATAAGCAATAAAGAAAATAGATGCATAAATTATTTCACTAAAGCTAACTTTTATAAGCAGACTTTTTTAAAGATGAATATCTGTGGTATCAATGTACAAATTATATTGTCAAAATAAGTTACACGAATCGAATTAAAAAAAAAGGCATGGCATACGTTTTGGTACAACATATAAAGGAGGTAATTGTGAGTCAATCTGTGAATTAGATATTAGGCCAAGAAATAATTCATCTTTTGAAGGAAATAAAATCCCGTTAATATTTCAAGAATATTTTTATCTCTCAAGAATCTTGCATTTGACATTCATTACAGTTGATAATAAAATTCTTAATGAATAAAATTTTAATTACAGTTAAATATTTAAAACTTGGGATGAACATCTGAATCAACAAAAAATAAATTATTTCCCTATAAAGTTGAGAACAAATACTTAAAACTTTTAAGTAATTAAAGTTGACAAAAACACTTAGGATACATATATTATTTTCATAAGAAGAGAATTATATTATTGGCTGTGAAAGAAATCATAAAATAGAACAAAATATATTATTATATAGTATTAAGAGTCACAACAATTTTTATAAGATATTCGCACAGAAGTTCTCTAAATTAGAGAAGTTATCTGAGGACTTATATGAGGAAATTTTTCTTTCTTAATTTATTGACTATCTAAACAGGATCAACATTCATCATTTTCAAGAACTTATTTTTTCTTAAATTAATTGCTTATTTTATAATTCAACCACATTATTTAATAATGTTTAAATAAAAATTTTAAATTACTCAGGGTTACACGCAAATTGTTGAATTTTACATATATATATATATGAATTTGACGGTGGATAAACTAAATTTATAACATAATAGACAAGAATCAATATAATAGGTAGACAAGAAATTTAAAGTCTAAGAAAATCCCATGCAAATCACGGCTACAAGGAAACACGATCTATTAGTAAGATTTTTCTCAATTTCTCAAAAAGATAATGTCCAATAAAATAAAATTGTAATAGTGAAAATTCTAACCAATATGAACTTGCATGGACAATGGAAAATTCTAGTAATATGGATTTTGCATAAAATAAATACCAAAAACTTAAAAAACATTAACCGATGATTGAATAATTTTATGGGTCGATTTATTTTATTAAGTTAGTTATATAAGATTAACATTTAATATTTTCAAAAAACTTACACTTTTATTATATAACTCAAACTTAAATTTTAATATAATATTTAAGTGATTTTTTTCTTTAAAAAATACTCAATAAGACAGGCTACACAGGCAATGAGCATCCAATAAGATTAGTACAGATGAAAAATCGAAGATATAAAGCGTGCACGAGCATTCTAGGATCTACCATATGAGAATAGCTCAATGTTTAAAAAATGCATGAGATGAATAGTCCACTCACTGAGGTGTTAGCTCAAAGGAGATTTAAATCTTATGAGTTCAAAACTTTTAAAATTCTCAACATTGAACTTATCATACTTTTTAAATTATAGAAGCATATCCACTATTTGTTGTAAATTTAAGTAAATTTTCACATAAATTTATGATTCGTGTTAAAAGTATTGGATTCAAATGAACCAGATAATTTAATGATGCATCATGTGGTGCCAGCCCCGTGAAATTTTAGCTCCCATAATCGCCTAGTACGTTTACAGAATTAGGGGATTCTTAGATGGGTAAAGATGAAATTAAGATTAGCATATATGCTAATCCTTCCTCGTTAATTTCGATATTTATTTCAGCTTCCTCGTTAAATGATTTCCCTCCTTGTTATCTTGACCTGTTCCAAAACTGTTATAATTCCATATTCTTTAAAGTTATTTTCCAAATTAATATTTACCCAAATCAAGCACGATCCTTCTTTCCCAGCTCCCATATTGTGGGCCATTTTGTTCCTCACCTTAATTATCAGGAAATTCATACCAGTACAGTAAACTAAGAATACGACAAGACCTTATTGACGTCCATAATACCTATATATATATGACTCAACATAAGAAGAAAAAGTAGTTCAATATATATAGTCCTCCATAGAAAATGGAACCTCAAGTAAGCTCAAAAATGAAGAAGGTTCTTCTTGTCATCAACTGTATAATTCTAGCTGTGGGAACCTGTGGTACCCCTTTGCTCCTGCGCCTTTATTTCATCAAAGGAGGCAATAGAATTTGGCTATCAACCTGGCTACAAACTGTTGCTTGGCCAATAAATTTCATCCCTTTGGCCATCTCCTACTTCTATCGTCGCAAAATTAATATCAATAATGACATCAACAACAATAATGATAATATCAAAGTCATTCTAATGACTCCCCGGATTTTCGCGGCCACTATAGGAATCGGAGTCCTCCAAGGATTTGCGAACTATTTCTACTCTTATGGCTCAGCTAAAGTGCCTGTTTCAACTAGTGGACTTCTCTTTGCTACGCAACTTGCTTTCACGGCTGGCTTTGCTTTCCTTATAGTGAAGCTGAAGTTCACTTCCTACTCTGTCAACGCCGTCTTTTTGTTGACGGTTGGTGCAGTGCTTTTGGCTCTACACTCTGGAGGTGATCAACCAGAGGGAGAGCCAAAGAAAGAGTATATTTTAGGGTTTATCATGATCCTAGCAGCTGCTGCTTTGACTGGGCTTATTTTTCCTTTGGTGGAGTTGATTTACAAAAAGGCACATCAAGCTATTACTTACACACTTGTGTTGGAGTTTCAGACAGTGTATTGCTTTGTTGCCACTATTGTTGCAACAATTGGAATGATCATTAACAAGGACTTTCAGGTATCTCTCTTTCTCTTAGCTCGATTTGAATCCTCTCCATTTGCCTTTTGTCCATTTATTACTCCCTCCGTTATAATTTAAGCGCTAAAGTTTTATGCAATAAATTTGTGTGACTATAATTAGACTTTTGAAAATTGTGATTGTCAATATGTACTCATAAGATTTGTGTGATTTGAAACTACTTATGTTGTTATACATATCATAATATTTTTATGATTAAAAACTTGTTTGTCATTAATATGGGTAAAACGAGAAGTTTAAGTGAATTTTTATTTCAATTATAGAAAGTTGAAACTCTTTTATTGTATGGACGAAAAGGGAAATGATGCCATGTAAATTGACGGAGGGAGAATAAATGTGTTTGGCTTTAACGAAATTACTAATATGAGTTTAAGTTTTATACAATAATTAATCATATAAAGTATTTGATAATTTTAAAGTTATTACATGTAAACCTGATCATTCTAAAGGTTTTCATTTATACCTATATATATGATAAGCATTTTGTTGGTAATATGATAAAAATAGTAACCAACATAATTAATATGTTAAACTACATTGATATTGTAGTGTAAAAACAAAATTATATTGCCAATGCATATCACTTAAATTCTCTTATGATACACAACTCTTAACTTCTATTTCTTGACAGTATAAAAGAATTCACTATAAAGCCATCGTATAGATAACTATAGGTAATCACTCATAACTAATAAGTGGAATCATTTACCTAGAAAATAAGGTATGTTATCTACTAATTGTGTAAAAATTAGATGCACATTTGCAAGTTAAATCCGCTCCATAAAGACACAAGAAAATGTAAAAATATTGATGGTTAAAAATATGTTGCAGGCAATTTCAACGGAGGCAAAAGAATTTGAACTTGGAGAAGGCAGATATTATAATTTGATAATATGGGGCGCAATAATTTTGCAATTCTACTTCTTAGGCACCATTGGAGTCATCTATTCGGCTTCTTCTTTGGTGTCTGGGATTTTGATTTCCGTTCTACTACCTATCACGGAAGTTTTAGCTGTTTTTTTCTATGGGGAAAAGTTCAGTGCAGAAAAAGGAGTTTCACTTGCCCTCTCTCTATGGGGATTTCTTTCATACTTTTACGGTGATATGAAAAAAAGCAAGAAGAAAGAAAATCAATCTCCGGAAACAGAGATGATTGATAGTAAAACTTGTACTCCGTGATTGAAAAGCATGGTTATTTCCAAGAATAATACAAGCAGTTGTATAATATATTTGGATTTATTCAGGTTAAGGAATTGTGATCGAATAGTTGAATTCATTATGTAATTTCAAAATTAAAGTAATAGCGTTTGAGAAAAAACATTATATTTTGGAATTACTTTATGGAAGGTCGTAATTGATGAAAGAGTCAAAGTTTTGGTGGATCATAAGTTGCAGGAATATAAGTGGCTACTTGAAACTTAAAAAAGCACAAATATAGGAAATGCGATAAAGAAAAACTCTAAAATCTTCAAAAATGAGAAAGCTTGTAAATCAGAAAAAAAAATCGAATCGATATAAGATAGTTGAATAATAATAAAAGATAAATATAAAACTTATCAAAAAGTAATAGTACATACATGAATCCAGGACACTAATTATATTTTCTGTGGTCCATGTGGTTAGTATCAAAGGCTGCTTTGAATATTACTGGAGAGAATGTTACTGGTAGAATATATATATATTTTTTTGACTTAATCATACATAGGAAGTATATATTTGACTTAATCATACATAGGAAGTTCTCTCCCATCATAGTATTTGGATATTTTACCCATTCTCCTAAAATACTGAACTTTTTATTTATGAACACTCGTTTTCAAGATTTTGGACTAAATGCAACCTAACCTGTATTAGTTTGTCTCAATAATTTGTCGCTTTTGTAACTCAAAACTACACTATGTTTTGTCTATGTCACATCTCAAGAAAACAAAATTTAAAGAAAGTAAAAGAACAACTCGTGATTCAGGCAAAGAAAATAACTATCATCATTTTTTTTCGTTTTGACAATTATCACTACTAAAAATTCGACAAAAACCGACCAAGGTCGACCGACCAACTTTGGTCGGTCAAAAAACGGACCAAAAAATCGACCAAAGTTGGTCGGTTTTTTAAAATATTTTTTTTTAATTTTTTTTTTTCGAAACCGACCAACTTTGGTAGGTTTTCTTTGGCGCAAAAATGCGGAAAACTATTTTTGAGTCCCGCGAAATTTATGTTTCAAGAAACCGACCTAACTTTGGTCGGTTTTTCAATTAAAATAAATAAAAATTAATATTAAAAAAAACCGACCAAAATTGGTCGGTTAATTCGGCGGGTCATTTAAAAAAACCGACCAACTTTGGTCGGTAATTTTACTTTTTAATAAAACCGACCAACTTTGGTCGGTTATTTTCGTGCGAAAATACAATTAAAGAGTATAAATCAAATAAAAGACAATCTTAAAACAAAATGTGACAATGGTCTAGTGGTAGAATAGTATCCTGCCACAGTACAAACCCCGGTTCGATTCCCAGATGGTGAATCTTTTTATTACATAATTAAAATACCGACCAACTTTGGTCGGTTTTTTTTGCAATATTTTTTTTTTGAATTTAATTGACCGACCAAAGTTGGTCGGTAATTTCCGACCAACTTTGGTCGGTATTCCTTTCCGACCACAAAAATACCGTCCACACGTAAATGGTCGCGTTTTGGTCGGTTTTTGGCCATTACCGATCAACGTTGGTCGGTTTTTTTGATCGGTTTTTACCGAATTTCTAGTAGTGTATGTCAAGTTAAATATTAAAATAAACCCTCACGGATGATTTACCTCTAAGACCCAATAAATAACTTGTTACTTTTTTCTATTATAACTTAAATGAGAAATCCATAGAAGTAGGTGGAAGCGACAAGGCAATAATTAGCCATTGATTTAGGAGGTTCCTTGTCAAGTTTATGCTCATTTGCGACTGGTTAAAGGGGAATTTCCTTGTCCCGATACTTAATTAGTATATCCCTTAATTTCTAAAACATTATATTCGAAGTGGTGCACAGAATTTAATATAGATGCATGCATGAATGCAAAGAGCATCTTGTCATAACTCATAATTCCTATTGTTTGACCAAAAAGTGTATATTTGGGCTAAACTATTGAATTTATGTAATAATGGGTTAAACGTAGTTAAAGATAATAACTCTATATGCAGATCTTAAAAATGTGCGTGAGATGGGACAGGTCCAGTGAAATGTTGACAATGATAGACACAAAACGTTCATAAAGAATGAGCAATAATGGAGGTGTAACTAGTAATAAATAACAACAAATGACATTTAAGTAAATAAGAGGAATGATTCACCCAATAAAGGGTGGATTGGAAGAATGTTCCTCCTGACAATGATGAATGACAGATAAAATTCAAGGTTTGTTCGAACTATTCTTGGATTTAGTGGAAAAGTATGAAATAATATGGGCAAAAATCTTGATAAATAGATAATTTTTGTATCTTTTCAAGAGAGAGAGAATCTTCTTCTGAAAAGTGTTCTTATCCAGTGAATAACCTCCATCTTCTTTTCCTGTCTCTTCTTTTATTTCGTTGAGACATATCGCTACCAAACTCTAATGGTACAAATGCAGAGAATATTCACTAGAATATTCTCTTTAATATCATATTTCAAAAGTTAGTCGTTACTGCTCTTTTAGTGATGCTCAACCTCGGTCATTATTGGCATCTCGACCACGAATCTTGCTGCGCCCTGGCCGACCTCGACTGACTCTTCCCTTAATTCTATATTACCCTAAATATTCTAGGGTAGATTTTATTCCATATAGTTAGTCCCTCCGCTTATTGAGGTTGGCCTCATGCGGGCTCGATAAGCGAATATTGTATAATGTGGTTGAAGCATTTGGACGACCTGAACGGGCTGTGATGATTGGGGAGAGTTGGTAACGTGTCCTTTTGTGAGCCATAATTTCTGGGGTTGTAAGTTCCATGAATAAGGTGGCGTCATGGCGATTGACGTCATTATGATGCGATTTCCCAAGACGTTGCTTCGTTTCGCGCACGTCTTCTAATTGAGACTGCCGCTTCGATTACAGTGCCAGGTACTGATGATTAATTTTTTGGTTTCGACGCTTGATCTTTTATAAATAGGGGTGTGTGGGTAATGGTTTCAATTTTTACGAAACCTTTGCATCAAAGAGCTCTATCTTCTTCTTCCCTCTCCATTGTCATGTATTTTCTTACCGGTTTTAGCGATTTTTGCTGCTTCTAACACTTCATTGCTTGAATACCCTTCCTTAACAACATGGTTAATATACCCTCTATTTTCGATATGGTAACTGACCCTGTTCCGTTGGCAGTGCTTATACCCCCTTATGCTAATAGGGTCTTTGTCACCACTGAAGAAGAGAATTTCCCTACGGTAGAGGAAATAGTCACTCACAGTGAGAAAGTTAGGTCCAATTTTTCGAAGACGCCTGAAGGTGAGCCTGAAGTCTCAGAATCAGTGATGGAAGAGGCCGATCTGGCCGAGCTTAGGGAAAAATTCAACATTCCTGCCCGTATCGACCTGATCCCAGCAAGACACGACGTGGTGCAGATCCACCGCCCTGGATATTGCCCGTTCTATGCGTATCCTTACCAAGTCGGCTATACTCTTCCCCTTCTCCCATTGGAAGAGGAAATTTTCTGCTATTACGATGTCTGCCCGGCCCAACTCTCTCCATACATCAACAAGCTTATTAGGATTCTCTAAAAATTTGCCGAGTTGGCCGGGGTCGAGGTCACGCTCCGCCATCTAATACATCTCTTTGCCCCTAGCTTTTATAAGGGGACGATGTTGCATCTCTACCATCGAGGAAGAAAATGCCTGGTGGTGAAGATGGACAATAAATCAAATCGTCAATTTTGGCTCAACTACTTCTTTGTTAGAACCAAAGACATGGTGGCCAACGCGGACGGCTTTCCTGAGACTTGGAATCGTGCTCGTAAGTATTCGTTTTCTGTGAAAGGTATTTGATTTGTCTATTTCTAGTTATAGGCTCTAACATATTTTCTTCTTCGTACAGCCAAGGTTGCGCCTCGTCCTTTGGTCGGGAATATTTCTGACTCGGTTGGCCGGATTCTGCCTCACACTGTGGGGATTCGTGAATGGTTGGGCTTTCTCAAGAAGTCCGGGCCTGCCTCTTCCTTGGCCAGTGAGTCCATCTATATTTTTTGTCATTTTTACTGCTTTGACCTCATGGTCGCATGCTCGCTATGGTTTACCGTTCGTAGTGACATCCTTCGATCTTTCCTTTTCAGTTCGAGGGTCTTCAAGGAGGCCGGAGGCTCCTCCTTCTGCGTTTCGTAAAAGGAAGGCTGCTTCTTCTTCGGAGTCCGTCCCTGCTATGGCCGCAGCTAGACCTGCTCAGTCATCTGCTTCTGTTCGTTCTTCCACTGCGGCCAGGTCTAACAGTTCGTTGGCCATACCTATTGCTGCTTCCGTACCGACTTCTTCTGCGCCCGTGGGTACATCGTCATAGGAGCTTCTGGCTTCTCCTTTACTTCATCTAGTGGACAAGGAAGAGGAATCATAGCCGAGTGATGGGAATTTGGTTCCCCACTAGAGGAGATCGGTGGATATCTGTGACTGGACTGCCCGGGCAATGGATTCAGTGATGTGCTATTTTATTATCCGAGAAACAGCGACCATAGAGCTTAAAGATGACGCCGAGGTATCACCCGTGGTTCCTCCATCGACTGAAGCCACAAAGGGTATATCTCTTCCTGGAACCACGATGGAAGCTAAAAGGCCATTGGCGAGAGTTTCTGATAAATCGCGGTGGGATGAACCATCGGCATCGCGACCGGCCGAGGGTCTTTCTTCGATGGCCGATATAAAAGGAAAGTGCGTAGTCGAGGATGGTTACGAGATGGGCTCCGATATGGATGCCGATGAGGTAAGGATGATCGGGGAGGGGTTTACCCCTCTCGAAGTAAGGTTGGAAGGGTCCACGTGGACTATTGCGATCCCCATGAATCAAAATCTGTTGGTCGACACGGAGGACGTGGTCCCTTCCCTTGGTCCCCTCTGTTCTGATATGGTGGGTAAATTCCTCGAAAAGCTGAAGCATGCTACCTTGTCTAGGAGCATATCTGGCCTCGCTCTTAGGGTAAGCTTTTTTATCTCTCTCGTTTTTGTTTGTCAAGTTCAAAGTTATTTTCGTTCTTACTCTTTGTTTTCTTTTTCTCTTTATTTCAGAGTGGGATTTTGGAAATCGAAAGCGCCCGCAGAGAGGAGAGGCGTAAGGCTATTTTTCTGAAGATGGAGAGAAAATACCGCAAGTACCGCGGTAAGTATCGTGAGATTTGCAGGCGGTTTGGAGAGGGCGGCAATTTCTGAACTCTCCGAGACGAGCTGAAAGAAAACAATGACGAGCTGGTGAAGGTCATTGAAAAATACAGCGTCCTTGAGGAGGCGCTAAGGGACAAAGAGGAGGGGTTGGAGGTTAGTATAAGGGTCGAAGCCCAGTGCAACGATCTCCAAGCCTAGGTAGTCTCGCTGCGCGCCGATCTCGAGGAGTGTGAATTCAAAGCGGAAGCTTTAAGGGGTGAGGTCGCCGAGAAGGCAGCGAATCTCGAGAAGGTGGAGTCAGCTTGGTCAGGGGCTACGAGGAAGGCGGAGGCCTTGGAGATCGTAATCCATGTCCTTGGTTCTGAGCGAGAGAATACTTTGGAGACGGCCAGACTCAAAGAAGAGCGGCTCGATTAACGGATTGGAGAACTAGAGAAAGAGGCTTCTAGCCTTTGTGATCGAGTCACCGCTCTGGAGGCCGAGAAGGCACAATTATTGGCTCGACCATCCTCTTCCCGTGTTTCTGATTTTTCTAATGTTCCTCGAGACTTATACGAGGAGTGGATTCATGCTGAGGCTCAACTGGATATATTCAGAGATCTGATGAGGACGGGAACCATTTCAGAGGCCGCCTTCGAGGATGCTCATGTTAAGGCGCGTAGAGCTTGGTTCGCTTGCGGCTATGATCCTTCTACACCGGAGGCCGGTGATGATGAGGAGGATGTAGGCGTGGATCGGATCGATTAGGACGCCTGGTATGAAGACACGTATCCTGATGGAGATGGTAATGGTGAATGGGTAGCTGGGGATGGCCCAGGCGATCAGGACAGTTAGTAGCTTTTCTTTTCTTCCTTTTTGTTTTGTTGCAAACGTCTGCGTGTTTTTTCTTTTGTGGGCGTTTTTCCGAGCCTTTGTAAAGAAAATATTCTAAGTATGAAATACCAGTATGGTTATTTGTACCTGATTATTTTTTTTATTCTGTTCCAGTTTGTATGTTTTTTGATTTTGTTGCTTGGTTGCCTTGGTTTCCTTAGTCGTAATAATTTAGTTCGAGTAGGGTCGAATGAGGTTGAAGTAAAACCTAAGTTTGATCATGGCCGAGGACCAGTAGATGTTAATTCGAGCGAGAACAAACATATCGTTTCTATTTATGGCCGGAGGCCGATTAGGTATTGATTCGAACGAGGTCGAGTATAACCTGTGCCTGATTATGGCCAAGGGCCGATTAGCTGTTGATTTGAACGAGGTCGAGTATAACCTGAGCCTGATTATGGCCAAGGGCCGATTAGGTGTTGATGCGAACGAGGTCGAATATTACATATGCTTGATTATGACCGAGGGCCGATTAGGTGTTGATTCGAATAAGGTCGAATATCACCTATGCTTGATTATGACTGAGGGCCGATTAGGTGTTACACTTGTCGACGGTATGATTTTAAGGCGTCGTTGCTTTGGTTGTACATTTGGAGGAAATAGAAATAAACTTCATGCATTCGTGCTTTGTTCATACACTTGGAGAAATTTACATATTTTTCGGGCGTTGGATGGCATTTCAGTCCCAGTTCCAGTCTATCTAGTCCCATAATTGGTCGAGGACGCTAATTATATTTTCTGTGGTCCATGTGGTTAGTATCAAAGGCTGCTTTGAATATTACTGGAGAGAATGTTACTGGTAGAATATATATATATTTTTTTGACTTAATCATACATAGGAAGTCCTCTCCCATCATGGTATTTGGATATTTCACCCATTCCCCTAAAATACTGAACTTTTTATTTATGAAAACTCGTTTTCAAGATTTTGGACTAAATGCAACCTAACCTGTATTAGTTTATCTCAATAATTTCTAGCTTTTGTAACTCAAAACTACACTATGTTTTGTCTATGTCACAACTCAAGAAAAATAAATTAAAGAAAGTAAAAGAACAACTCGTGATTCAGGCACATTCTCCAAGAAAATACCTATCATCATTTCTTTTCGTTTTGACAATTATGTCAAGTTAAATATTAAAATAAACCCTCACGGATGATTTACCTCTAAGACCCAAAAAAATAACTTGTTACTTTTTTCTATTATAACTTAAATGAGAAATCCATAGAAGTAGGTGGAAGCGACTAGGCAATTAGCCTATTAATTTAGGAGGTTCCTTGCCAAGCTTATGCTTATTTGCGAAATTTCCTAACTTATACAAATTAGAAAAAGCTCTCCGTACAAAAAAGACGCTATATTCCAACGGTAACAAAAAAGCCCTCTTCAAGCGACTAGCACTACTAGAAATTCAGCAAAAATCGATCGCGGTCGACCGAACGATTTTGGTCAGTCAAGAAACCTACCAAAAAATGGATCGAAGTCGGTCGGTTTTTTTAAAATATTTTATTTTTTAATTTTTTGTTATGAAATCGACCAACTTTGGTCAGTTTTCTTTGGCACAAAAATGCGAAAAACTATTTTTTAGTCCCGCAAAATTTATTTTTCAAGAAACCGATCAACTTTGATCGATTTTTTATTTAAGATAAATTAAAAGTAATATTAAAAAAATCGACCGAAATCGGTCGGTTAATTCGGCCAGTCATTTTAAAAAATCGACCGAATTCGGTTGGTAATTTTATTTTTTGTTAAAATCGACCGACATCAGTTGGTTATTTTCGTGCGAAAATACAATTAAAGAGTATAAATAAAATAAATGACAATCTTAAAACAAAATGCACCAATGGTCTAGAGGTAGAATAGTATCTTACCACAGTATAGACCCCGGTTCGATTCTAAGATCGTGCATTTTTTAATTACATAATTAAAATACCGACCGACTTTGGTCGAAAAAACCGACCAACTTCGGTCTGTTTTTTCGGCATTTTATTTTTTGAATTTAATTGACCGAAATCGGTCGGAAAATACAAACCAAAGTCGGTCGGTTAGCTCTACCGACCGTCATGAATTGGACGGTTTTCGGTCAATTTTTGCGAATTACCGACCAACATTGGTCGGTTTTCGCAGTTGGTTTTTCCTATTTTTTAGTAGTGTGGTGTTCACACACCCAGCGATGGGGACGCCGGCCGACAACATACCGGCGCGTCCAGATGAAATCCCAGTCCCTCTAGCTAGGAATACTACTTCTGGAGTAGAAACATTATCGAATTCAAGTTATGTTGTTGCTTTGAAAGCCCCAACGACTCCAGGCCCTAGCCCAAATCGCCATGAAAATTCCGATGTCAAAGCTAGATACACTACTCATAATGGGATGCCAACAGTAATATTCAAAGCCAGTGACTATTATGGACTAATGGCAGAAGAATGCAAGTTAAAAATTGTTGGCAAATTCTTGAGAACTCGACCTCAAATTGAAAAGATACGATCTTCCTTCGCTGAAAAAATCTCTATTAAAGGTAATGTTAAAATAGGTGTATATGATTTTTGCACCGTATTTATAGATTTCTCTAATGAAGATGACTTTAAGAGTGTCTGGTGGAGACGATCAATAGAAATTGAAGGCCAAATTATGTGGCTAGAAAATGGTCTCCGAATTTTAAACCCGACGAGGATTCTCCCATAGTTCGAGTGTGGGTGCTTCTCCTAGGTCTACCTTTTCATTGTCATACTTTGAACTATGTGAAACAAATACTTGGTCCTGTTGGTACTCCTCTATCTATGGATGTAGCCACCAGCTATAGAACCAGGCCTAGTATGGCAAAAGTAAGAGTAGAAGTTGATCTTACAAAGCCAAAATTAAACTCTGTTTTTGTGGGATCAGAGGACGACTCAATTCCAAGGAAAGGGTACACTCAAAAATTGAAATATGAGAATGTTCCCAAATATTGCAGACATTGTAAGATGTTGGGACATTCAATAATCCAATGTAGATTTGCTGAAAACAAAAATAATGATGATTTTGAGGATACAAGGGAAAATGAGGCGGAAGCTAAGGTTGAAAATCAAAATGCAATAAAGAATGCAACATGCTCAAAGACAAATAAGGTGGGGATGCAAAAGTTGAGTATTGGAGAAAATAATGTTGGGAAGACCATGTTAGTCACAACAGAACAAGACATAATTGAAAGTAGCAATTAAAATACAAAGGAAAATGGGGTGGAGGCGACAAGACTGCTTCTAATTCAAAACTAGCTCGAAAAGACCTACAAACAGTGGATCAAGAGGAAGGCCAAACTACTACAATAAGGAGCAATGCGAAAAAGAAGAAAAAGAACACCAAGAATAAGCCTCCAAAGAAGAAGAACAAAGTAAAATTTAAGAATGCATTTGGGCAACTGATTGTTGAAGAATATTTTGATCAAACTGACAAAGTTACAAACTTGATTACTACTGGTAATACGGGGAAAACTCATATTAATAAGGTGATGGAAGACAACACAGGACATTCTGAATCAGGAAAAATCGAAAGCAGAGAAGAATAAGGATCACATTGTGAATAGTGGTAATTGTGAAAAAAGCAGCGAGTATTTACATGAAGACCAAGAGAGTAACCATACTTGTAGCAAGAATTCAACTGATATGGCATGCACTAGCTCCAGGATTAAAAATCATCCGGGAATTAAATTGGTGGTCGAACTAAATGAAAAAGTCAACAAGCCATTTGCTATAGAGGACTGTAGTACAGAAGAGAAAGTTGCAGAAACTTTCATTATAGGGGACACACCTTATGATAAGCATACTGCAGAGGGAGGTTCAGAAACAGATGAGCCAAATAAATCTGCAGAAATACAACTGAAAGATGTGATGAAAAAAGAAGGATTATCCTCTATAAATAGGGGAAGAAGTAGACAAAGAAAGACAGAAAAAAGGAACAAAGACAAAGATAAACTTATCCCCTCTAGCGGGGGACAGAGTTTAAATTAGGATCCTACCCCAATTGTTTTCCATGATCAATATAATATTTTGGAATATAAGAGGGGTTAGATCTTATAAAGCAATTCATAGATTGAAAAATCTAATCAACATCAACAAAGTTGACTTTGTGGCCATTATGGAGCCATTAGTCAACAAAGTAAGATTGAAGGCTACATGAGATTCTTGAGATTCCATAATAGTGTTACAACTGACAATGAGAAACTGTGGTATTTCTGGAGATCAAATCTACTTGCAAATATTATTAGCAATGATGATCAACAGATTACTCTCAACTTTAAGCATGGATCAGATGGTTGTAGTATCTATATTACTGTAGTTTATGCTAAGTGTTGTTCTATATAGAAAGGAACTATGGGACAGTTTGACAAATTTAAAATCTATTGTAGATAGACCATAGTGTATTGGATGGGACTTTAATGTAATCATGGAGCGTGAAGCAAAGATAAGAGACAAACTTCATAGGATCTACAAGAGTCTCGACTTTATTAGTTGCATGGACCAATGTGGTATTTCAGATGCTGGCTTTGTTGGGTCCAAATACACATGGTGCAATAATAGAAGATCTAAATACCGAATCTGAAAAAGATTAGACGGGTTCTTGTTTAATGATATGTAGGAACAAAATTTTCAAAATACAGTGGTCAGACACCTAGTGAGGACAGGGTCCGACCATCGGCCTCTTCTGGTTAAATGTCAATTAGAGCAACAAACCTTCATCGGGTATTTTAAATTCCTCAATTTTTGGGTAACTCAACCTAGTTTTATGGAATTAGTGCAGGAAGTTTGGGATACATAAATTAGTGGGAATTCCATGTGGATCCTTCATCAGAAATTGAAAATGCTCACCAAGAAGCTGAGTGAATGGTCTAGAAATGATATTGATAATATCGATGATCAAGTAGCTGATTGGGAGGCAAAAGTTCAAATGCTATAAAACTTGGAGCTCATTGATAATAGTGAGTAAGTCAGAGAAGAAATCAATAAGGCTCATGTAGAGTATATCAGATGGCAAGCTATGCAGGATTCTTTATTAAAATGGAAATCTCAGGTTAAGTGATTTGCCGAAGGAGACAACAACAATATTTCCATAGCATAATTAAAGATAAGAGGAAAAGACTTCAGATTTATAGAATTAAAAGTAGCAAAGGTATATGGATTCAAGGAGATGAGAAGATTGGTAACTCTGCCATAAGTCACTTTAAGAAGTTGTTCAACTTAAAGAAGCCAAAGCTTAATGAAAAAGTGTTAGATGTCATTCCTACTCTGATAATTGAGGAAGACAATGATATGCTCTCTATAATTCCAGATGAACAGGAGATAAAAAATGCTATATTTAGTATGAGTCCTACAAGTTTTGCTGGACTTGATGGGTTCAATGAAGCTTTTTTTTTTCAAAAATACTGGCACATAATCAATCAAGGTGTGACTAACTTTGTGCAAAAATTCTTTCATGGAAGACAACTGACAAGATACTATTCTCACACTTGTTTGGCTTTTATTCCTAAGATAGAATCCCCTGCAAATTTTTCTGAGCTAAGGCCTATTAGTCTTAACAATTTCTCTAGTAAGATTATCTTTAAGGTAATTTCTAGAAGGATCAATTTACTACTGCCTAAGTTTATTTCTGAAAACCAGAGTGGCTTCATCAAAGGGAGGCTGATTACTGATAATGTGCTTTTAGCTCAGGAGATCATTCAAGGTATTTCACAGCCTAATATTGGAGGCAATATTGTGATAGAACTAGATTTGGCCAAGGCCTATGATAGAATGTCCTGGGAATTCATACTAGCAGTACTTAGGAAGTTTGGTTTCTCTGAGAATTTTGTGAATACCATACAGAGACTTATTTCAGAGGTTTGGTACTCTATTATTATCAATGGTATGAGGAGAGGTTTCTTCACATCTTCACAGAGTCTTAAGTAGGGAGATCCTTTATCTCCCTTCTTTTTTCTCATCGGAGCTGAAGTCCTTTATAGATTATTAAACAAGCTTTTAATGAAGACAAGTTTTTTCCTTTCATCGTGAACTGCAGAGGTCCTAAGATCAACCATCTTGCTTATGTAGATGATATCATCATTTTTAGCAGTGGTAAACGTGATTCTATTAAGCTTATTATGAGCCAAATCAAGAAATATGAAAATTGTTCACGGCAACTTGTCAATGGGCAGAAAAGTTTTTTCCTGACTTCTCCTACGACTTCTACCTACAGAATCAATAGAATAAGGAGTATTACTGGATTCTTGGATAAAACTTTTCCTTTCACCTATATTGGTTGTCCTCTTTATATAAGAAGGAAGAATATGCCAATTTTGGATGATATGATTTCAAAGATTGTAAAAAGACTGAGAGAGTGGTAAGGAAAGTTGTTCTCTTATGATGGGAGAATGATACTTATCAAATATATTTTGCGAGCTATTCCTATATACACCCTTGCTGCTATGTGCCCTCCTAAGGGTACTTTCAAACATATGGAGAAATACTTCTCTAGATTCTTTTGGTGTGCTTCATGTGAGAGGACAAAATTTTATTGAAGTTCCTTTGATAATCCGTGCTTTCCAACTGATGATGGTGGAGTAGGAATCAGGAAGATGAAAGATATCTGTAATACTCTAGCCATCAAAAGGTGGTGAAACTTCAAGACTCACTAATCATTATGGCCTGACTTTCTAAAAGCTAAGTATTATATTAGGGGTCACCCTGTGACAAAGCTATGGAGGTCAGGACAATCACATGATTGAAAAAAATGCTGGAAGTAAATCAAAAAGCAGAAAAATATTGTGTGGTCCATTCACCAAAGCAATAGCAGCTTTTGGTGGGATAATTGGACTGACAAAGGACCTTTGGCCAGTTTAATGACTAATATTACCAAATCTAGTAAGTTGAAGGTTGCAGAACTTATCACTAATGATAAATGGAATACTAAAAAGCTTGGTACACTTATTCCTGATAATATAGTCCAACATATTAAAAATATTAGAATTGAGAATAGAGAAGTGATGGCACAACAATATGGACTCCTACCAATAATGGATATTTTTCAAATAACTCGGCTTGGATGGGTGTTAAAGCTACTAGAAACAAGAATAATTTGATGAAGAATATATGGAACAGTTATATTCCTTTCAAAGTTTCCTTCCTCACGTGGAGACTCATAAAAAGAAGATCATCTTTTGATGAATTTCTTGTTATGATTGGTAAACATATGATATCGCAGATCTTCCTGTTGTACCACTACTCATACAGAGACAATGCATCATATTTTTGTAGAAAGCGAAGCTTCTCAATATCTATGGAACTACTTTGGTGGCCCTATGGGAATCATACACCAACGACTTCCAGTGACAATTTTACTCCAGAACTGGTAGAAAACAAATGTCAAGGACAATGTGCAGAAAATGATGATTCAAATTATCCCTCTTTTTAAACTATTGGAATTATGGAGGAGGAGTTGTGCATGTAAATATGGTGATCAAAAGAAGTTTTTGTATAGTAGAATGATTCATCAAATCTTTTAGAATTTGAATGCAGCTCTACGATTAGCCTTTCCAAGATGTGACTTGGCAATGCCTTGGCTCAAACTCTGTGAAATTGTAGATAATCAAAAGTCAATCTCAACCTGAAAGAAAGTTGTTTGGGAGAAGCCTCCTCATGGCTTGGTAAAAATAAATACTGATGGAAGCTACATTCAAGAAACTGGGAAAGAAGGAATATGAGGCATAGTCAGGGATAAAGATGGAGAGTTCATCATGGCATTTTTCCTACTTGTCATTTGCAACAGCAACAATAAAGTTGAAGCCATGGCAGCTAAATATGGGGCTGAATGGTGTTGGCAAAATGGTTACACAAATTTCATCCTTGAACTAGACTCCATGATAATCAAGAATATGCTCACTAATCACAACATGAGCAATGTCAGACTGAAGAATATAATTGAGGAAACGATATTGATTTTAAGCCAAGCAAATGCTAAGACTAATCATTGCCACATAGAAGCTAATCAAGTAGCCGATCCATTGGCCAAACATGCATCTGCTAAAGGAGAATTTTCTATAACATTTGCCTTTCAGAACATTCCTAGAGAGGCAAAGGGCCCCTTTTATCTAGACGAGTGGCAATTGCCCAGTTTCAGAATTAGATATAATAAAGGCAAATTTTTATGTTAGTTAATTGTTCATAGATATGGAATGGAAGGCTAAAGAACTTCTTAGTCCAATTTTTCAAAAGGTTGAACCCATTCAATCTTTGATGTAACAGAGGTGAGGCCTAGTCCCACTCCTTTTGTTATCTTTTGCGATGGAATAAAAGTGCACCCAATCTCTAAAGGGTGGGATTAAATAAGAAAAGGAAAATCTCTTTGTCCCGATACTTAATTTGTATATTTAATCCCTTAGTTCCTATAACATTATATTCAAAGTGGTGCAGATCGAGAGTTTAATTTAGGTAAGAAAGGCATATATAGAGTTAAGAGTAGTTGCACATGCAAAGATGCATGCATGAATGCAAAGAGCCTCTTGTCATAAATCATAAGTCATAAGTCATAATATATCACCCCTAGATTGTCTGTATGGCATGGTACTTAGTGGAGAATTGAGCAAAGAGTGAAAGTTATTTTTAGATGCAATTATTTTATAATCATGGTATTCCGGCTAGACCTCAAGTAGTTTCATGCGTGCTTGCTACTTCTCATCAGCACAATTGGTACTCGATAACTCTATCAACCAAAGTTTAGATACATCTCGTGATTTTCTACTCACTTTATTGACCACCTTCGATGCAATTGATTGAGCTAGTTCCAAGTTCCAACCCATGTTGAATATTTCTTAATTAGCTGCAATATTCTTTCCACCAAATTTTCAGGTCATAACCTGTCCATTCACCCATCTCTTTAAATTTATCGACGTTCTTCCAATCTATTCCAAAAGTTATGAATTTCTACGCGGGTAATTGCTAGGTCGCCACAGTGCTGTATATGGTACAACTAGCTTGAATCAATCCTCCTACACAATATAACAGTAACAAATGGTTCCGCGATAATGAAAGAGCTGAGTAGATTGCAAGACATCAGAAAGGCACATGGCTAAGGTATTTCATCATTCATACATAGTAAATAATGTTTAAAAAAATAGTGCATAATAATAATAATAATAATAATAATAATAATAATAATAATAATAATAATAATAATAATCTATATATTATTAAAATCCAAAGAAAAAGGTACCACATTAAGCCAAGTGGCAGTCTAGAAAAAGGCCACATGGCATAATTAGTTATTTAGTTAAAAATTAGTTATTGGTTATCTTGTCTCGCAGATGCGAGGAAAATTCCGCATCTATGAGATCGCAGATGTAGAAAAGGAGGTCGCAGGTGTGCTGGAGCCACAGAAGCGGACTGCTTCTCGCAGAAGCGTGTCCGCAGAAACGGATAAGAGATCGCAGAAACGGAGGTAAAGCAGCCTAGGAAAAACCGCAAAAGCGGTGCATTTTCTGCAAAAGTGGGATCGCAAATGCGGTCAAGTGTCCGCAGAAGCGAAAACACCGGGCATACTATTAATTCAAGAATACGGAATTTTTATCATTTTGGACATTTTGATATCGGGCCTTGGCGATTATTGAGAGAATTTTTGAGAGATTTCTTGAGGTAAGTCTCTTGTACTCATTTTTTATCAATAATCTTATTTCCTCATTAATTTTCCCATCTAGTTAGTGTGCATTTAAGGTAAAATTTGGGAGTTTGAGGCTAGGGATTTGGAGAGTTTAAATTGGGGATTTGAGTGGCGATTTGGTGTCGGATTTTTGTAAAAATGATATGGTTGAACTCGTGGTCGAATGTATGTTTGTAATTTATAATTTTTACCCGATTCCATGACATGGGCCTGGGTCGACCTTTTAAGGTGATTTTTTGATTCTTTACTAAAGTCGTAGATTTATGATTTAAATTAGTTTCGTGTAGTGGTATTCATGTTATGTTATTGCTTTTGGCTAGATTTGGGTCATTCGAAGTTGGACAGTTGAGGGAAAGGCATTCTTACCGATTGATTGAGAGAGATTTGAGGTAAGTGACTTGTATAACCTTATGTGGGGGAAATCCTCTTAGGATTTGGTATGGTAATGCTGTGACAATTTATAATATGTGAGCGTTGTGTATGCGAGGTGACGAGTGCGTACAGGGTAAATGTGGAAATTCCGATTCTTGCTGAGTTGTCTTCTTTTAAATTCCTTAACTAGAGTTGTCTTAGCATATGTAGTGATCATGTTTAGCCTAGTATCACATGTCTACATACCTTAACTCTTACTTAAAATTTATGCAACATGCTTAGTTTAATTACATGCTTCCCTTGATTTGAATTAAATCTTTAACTGTAAGATTTCTTGTTGTAAACTCGTCGTCCCTTCAATTATCTGCTGCATATTTACTTTGGGACTATGAGGCGGTTCCTTGGGGGATCCTCCTGCATTGCATATTTACTTTGGGACTACGAGGAGTTTACTCGGCAGATCCCCCTGTCTTGCATATTTACTTTGGGACTACGAGGCATTTACTCGAGAGATCCCCTTGTGTTGCATAATTACTTTGGGATTACGAGGCGGCACCTCGGGAGATCCCCCTATCGTGCATATTTATATTTGGGACTACGAGGCGGTACCATGGGAGCGCCCCTGTTGTTTACCTCTAATTGCTGTGTTGTTATTCTATGAAGTTTCTCATTGTTTAAATTCTCAGTCATTGCAAATATTGTTATATCTTCTGCCTTACTTTTCTTTTAAACCAGTAGGTCCCTGATCGGACCTCGTCACTTCTCTATCGAGGTTAGGCTTGGCACTTATTGGGTACCATTGTGATGTACTCATACTACACTCTGCATATTTGTTTGTGCAGATCTAGGTTCTTCTTACCAGATTAGATACTAGTGAGCTGGACCGCACGTAGAGACTTCAAAGTATATATCTGCCAGCGTCTGCAGACCTCGGAGCCCCCCTCTATCCTTATTATGTTGTTTTCCTTATTTTTTTTAGACTTTGATGTATATAGACACTCAGTATTTATTTTTCTCTTAGAAGCTTGTGACTTATTTCTACCGGATTTTGAGAGTTGTAATTATTTAAAACATAGTTTCTATTTATATATCATGTGTTGCGATTTGAGTTCCTATTGTTATTCAGTTATTCCACATATTGTTAGAGTTACCTAGTCTTAGAGACTAAGTGCCATCATGACATCCTACAGAGGGTAAAATGGGGTCGTGACAAGTTGGTATCAGAGCTCTAAGTTCATAGGTGTTATGAGTCACAAGCAGGTTTATTAGAGTCTCGCAGATCGGTACAGAGACGTCTGTACTTATCTTCGGGAGGCTATGGAACTGTTAGGAAAAACTTCATTTCTTTGATTCCTTATCGTGTGAGATTTTGGGTTTGGATTCAAAAATTCTGTATTTCTATTCTCTCACAGATGGTGAGTACATGTACAACTAGATCAGATGACCAAACACCCGCGCCCCTACCAGAGCCGTGAGAGGCCGGAGCGGGGTAGAGGCCGAGGACATCCACGTGGTATAGCCAGAGCCCCCGCACGAGGTGCTACAGAGGAGCAGCTAGTAGCACCAGTTGGAAGACAAGCACCTAAGACGCCTGTTATTGCACCAGTCTTCAGGAGACTCTAACCTAGTATCTGAAAATGTTCAATACCTTGGCTCAGGCAGGATTGATACCTCTTGTTCCTGCCACATCTTAGGCCGAGGGAGGAGCACAAACTCCCGTCGTCGGTACCCCAGAGCAGTGGGTTCAGGTAGACCAGGATCCAGAGATTATACCGATGCAATCGGTAGCTCCAGTTTAGCCCGAGGTTAGGGTAGCAGTTTCCGAGGTGGAGCAGCTCAGGCTCGAGAAGTACAAGAAGTACCAACCTCTTACTTTTAGTGGCTTGGAGTCAGATGATTCTAGGGTTTTCTTAGGAGTGCCACCGTATCCTCCGTACTATGGGTGTTGCGGAGACTAGTGGGGTTTCTTTCACTGCGTTCCAACTTAAAGGAGTGGGCTATCAGTGGTGGCATGCATACGAGTTGAACAGTCCAACTGAGGCAGCTTCACTTACTTGGACTTAGTTCTCAGATATGTTTTTAAGGGAGTATGTTCCCCATAACCTCAGAGATGCATGACGCGCAGAGTTAGAGCAGTTGCACCAGGGTTCTATGACCGTGTCAGAGTATGCGGTCTGATTCAGCAATTTGGCCAAGCATGCACCGGCCTAGGTTACTACTGTTCGAAAGAGCGTTCGTCGGTTTATTGAGGGGCTCAACCACATTATCAGATTGAACATGGACAAAGAGTTAGAGATGGATATTTCGTACCAGCAGGTAATGGGTATTGCTAGGAGGTTAGAGGGTATGCTGACTCGGGATAGAGAGGAGAGAGAGAGAGAGAGGCCAAGAGGAGAGAGGCCAAGAGGTCTCGAGATTCTGGCACTTACAGTGGTACTCGTGCCCTAGCGATAGCTCGTTAAGGTAGGGGTTATATGGGTCGCCCTGTTCATTCAGCACTTCCAGCCGCCAGCGGTGTTTCGACCACTACTAGGCCCCATGATCCTTATTATGTACCGTTAATCTCTAGTGTGCCTCCTGTACGGGGTGCTTTTAATGGTCAGTCCAGTCGATCAGGCCAGAGCCACACGCAACAACCACATCCTCCGAGAGCTTGTTTTGAGAGTGGCGACACTCGTCATTTGGTGAGGGATTGCCCCAAATTCAGGATGGGTGCACCTTCACAGATATCTCAGGTACCGCACGCTCCCCCGGATCCACAGGCTATGATTACAACACCAGCTACTACTCCACATGCACTGCCAACTAGGGTTGGAGCTCGGACAAGTAGAGGTCTCCATAGAGGGGGATGCCAGGCCATATATTATGCCCTTCCTGCTAGGACGGAGGCAGTTGCATCAGATTCTATTATCACAGGTACTGTTCCGATCTGTCATAGAGATGCATCAGTCTTATTTTATCCAGGCTCCACTTATTCCTCTGTGTCATCTTATTTTGTTTCATATTTGGGTGTATCCCGTGATTCTCTGAGTTCACCTGTCTATGTGTCCACACCCGTGGGTGATTCTATTATTGTCGGCCGTATATATCGGTCGTGTTTGATTGTTCATAGTGGTTTTGAGACCAGAGCTGATTTATTATTACTCAGTTGGTGGATTTCAATATTATTTTGGGCATGGACTGGCTGTCGCCCTATCACGCTATCCTTTATTATTACGCCAAGATGGTGACGTTGGCTATGCCAGGTCTACCGCGGCTAGAGTGGAGAGGTACCTTAGATTATATTCCTAGCAGGGTTGTCTCATTTCTTAAGGCTCAGCGAATAGTTGAGAAGGGGTTTGATGCGTATCTGGCCTATGTGAGAGATGTTAGTGTTGATACTCCTACCGCCAAGTCAGTTCCGGTAATGAGGAATTTTGTAGACGTTTTTCTGGCAGATCATCCGAGCATGTCGCCCGACAAAGATATTGACTTTGGGATTGATTTGTTACTGGGCACTGGGCCCATTTCTATTCCACCTTATCGGATGGCCCCATCAGAGTTGAAAGAATTAAAGGAATAGTTGCAAGATTTGCTCGATAAGGGCCTCATTCGGCCTAGTGTGTCACCTTGGGGTGCTCCTGTCCTGTTTGTAAAGAAGAATGATGGTTCTATGTGAATGTTTATTGAGTATTGCCAGTTGAGCAAGGTTACAGTGAAGAACAGGTACCCATTGCCACATATTGATGACCTATTTGATCAGCTTCAGGGTGCCAGAGTGTTCTCTAAGATTGACTTATGTTCAGCTATCATCAGTTGAAGATTCGAGAGCCGGATATCCCAAAGACTGCGTTCAGGAGTCAGTATGGTCATTATGATTTCCTTGTGATGTCTTTTGAGTTGACTAATGCCCCAGCAGCATTCATGCACGTGATGAATAGTGTATTTCAACCCTATCTTGACTCTTTCATCATTATGTTTATTGACGACATTCTAGTGTACTCTAGGAGTCGGGAGGATCATGAGCAGCACCTGAGTACTACGCTTCAAACCTTGCGGGAGAAGAAGTTATATGCAAAATATTTGAAGTATGAATTCTGGCTAGATTCAGTGGAATTTTTGGGTCATGTAGTATCGAGTGAGGGGATCAAGGTAGACCCGAATAAGATTGAAGTAGTGTAGAGTTGGCCCAGACCATCCTCAGCTACAGAGATCTGGTGTTTTCTTGGCTTGGCAGGGTATTACCGTCGATTTGTAGAGGATTTCTCGTCTGTTGCAGCACCTATGACCAGATTGACCCAGAAGGGTGCTCCGTTCAGGTGGACCATTGAGTGTGAGGAGAGCTTTCAAAATCTCAAGATTTCTTTAACTACATCCCCAGTATTGGTGTTGTCTACTGGTTTGGGGTCTTATATGGTATATTGTGATACGTCGTGCATTGGTCTTGGCGTAGTATTGATACATAACGGTAGGGTGATTGCCTACGCGTCTAGACATCCGAAGGTGCATGAGAAGAACTATCATGCCCACTACCTCGAGTTAGTAGCTATTGTTCATGCCTTGAATATCTGGCGGCACTATTTGTACGGTGTCCCTTATGAGGTTTTCACCTATCACCGGAGTCTACAACATCTGTTTAAACAGAAGGATCTTAACTTGCGGAAGCGGAGATGGTTGGAGCTGCTTAAGGATTATGACATCATCATTCTATATCATCCCGAGAAGGCCAGTGTGGTGGGCGATGCCCTGAGTCGCAAGGTGGAGAGTTTGGGCAGTTTAGCATATCTACCGGTAGCAGATAGGCCTTTAGCCTTGGATGTTCAGGCCTTGGCCAACCAGTTTGTCAGATTGGATGTTTCCGAGCCGAGCAAAATTTTGCTTGTGTGGTTTCTCAGTCTTCTCTTTGTGATCGCATCAGGGATGACGGTGTCCTTATGGATACAGTTCAGCACGGTGATGCCAAGGAGGTCACTATTGGAGATGACGGTGTATTACGGATACAGGGCAGGCTATGTGTGCCTAATGTAGATTTTCTGCGTGAGTTGATTCTCCAAGAGGCTCACAGTTCGCGACACTCCATTCATCCAGGTACCGCGAAGATGTATCAGGACCTGAGGCAGCACTATTGGTAGAGGAGGATGAAGAAGGACATAGTGGAATATGTGGCTCAGTGCTTAAATTGTCAGTAGGTGAAGTATGAGCATCAGCGACCGGGTGGATTGCTTCAGAAGTTAGAGATTCCAGAGTGGAAATGGGAGCGAATCACTATGGATTTTGTTGTTGGGCTCCCACGAACTCAGAAGAAGTTCAATGCAGTTTGGGTGATTGTCTATAGATTGACCAAGTCAGCTCATTTCATTCATGTCTACTTACTCTTCAGAGCAGCTGCCTCATGTTTACATCCGCGAGATTGTCAGGATTCATGGCGTACCGATATTTATCATCTCTGACCGGGGTACGTAGTTTACATCACAGTTTTGGAGAGCCATACAACGTGAGTTAAATACTCGTGTGGAGTTGAGTACAACATTTCACCCTCAGACGGACGGACAGTCCGAGCGCACTATTTAGATATTAGAGGTTATGCTTTGTGTATGTGTGATTGATTTTGGGGGTGCTTGGGATCAGTTCTTGCCACTTGCGGAGTTTGCCTACAACAACAGTTATCAGGTGAGCATTCAGATGGCCCCGTATAAGGCTTTGTATGGTAGACGGTGCTATCTCCAGTGGGTTGGTTTGATTTGGGAGAGGCTAGGATTTTGGGTACAGACTTGGTTCAGGATGCATTGAAAAAGGTTAAATTAATTCAGGATCAACTTCCTACAGTCCAGTCCAGGAAGAAGAGTTATATGGATCGGAGGGTTCGCAACGTTGCATTCATGGTTGGGGAGCGGGTTTTTCTCCGAGTTTCGCCCATGAAGGGTGTTATGAGAAACAGAAAGAAGGGCAAGTTGAGCCCTAGGTATATCAGACCTTTTGAGATTCTTGAAATGGTTGGAGAGGTGGCTTACATACTTTCACTAGCACCTAGTCTCTCTGCAGTTCATCCAGTGTTCTATGTTTCCATGCTCCGGAAGTATCACAATGATCCGTCTCATGTGTTAGATTTCAGCCCAGTCCAGTTGGACAAGGATCTATCCTTTGACGAGGAGCCAGTGGCTATTTTGGACATGCAGGCTCGAAAGTTGAGGTCAAAGAATATTACTTCAGTAAAAGTTCGGTGGAGGGGTCATCCGGTCGAGGAGGCAACATGGGAGACCGAGCATGATATGCGCAACTGTTATCCTCATCTTTTCACCACTTCAGGTATGCCTCTATACTCATTCGAGAACGAACGTATGTTTTAAGAGGGGGAAGATGTAATGACCCGGACGGTCGTTTTGAGAGTATTATCCTTGAATCCCTATTTATTGCTCCCTCTATTTCATTTTGTAGTTACGTAACTTGCCGGGAGGATTTGTTTTTGGTTTCGAAGTGAAATGGGACACATAGTTCCTAAAATGGAAGCTTGAATCGCAGGATTTGACCGTAGTTTAATTTGTGTGAAGATTCAAATATCTCCGTAGGGTGATTTTAGTCTTACGAGCGTGTTCGGATGTTGAATTGGAGGCCCGTAGGTCATTTTAGTGCTAATTGGCGAAAGTTGGAAAATTAGTTTAATTTTGGAAAGTTTGACTAGGAGTGAACTTTTTGATATCGGGGTCGGATTCCGATTCCGGAAGTTGGAGTAGGTCTGTAATGTTGATTATGACTTGTGTACAAAATTTGAGGTCAATCGGACTTGATTTGATAGCTTTCGGCGTCAGATGTAGAAATTTGACGTTTTAAAGTTCACTAGGCTTGAATCAATGTGCAATTCATATATTTAGCATTGTTTGATGTGATCTAAAGGCTCGACTAAGTCTGTATGCTATTTTAGGACTTGTTGGTATGAGGTCCCTTGGGCCTCGGGTGGATTCCGAATGGTTAACAGATCAAATTTGGACTTGTGAGAATGGATGAAGGCACCAGTTCTGGTGTATTCGCACTTGCGCAAGATTTATCATAGGTGCGAGCCCGCAGAAGTGGCATGTTGATTGCAGAAGCGGGATGGAGCAATGTGGGCAGAGGTCGTAGATGCGAGGAAAATTCCTCATCTCCGAGACGACAGATGCGGACAAGGAGGTCGCAGGTGCGCTGGAGCCGCAGAAGCGGATAGGAGATCGCAGAAGCGGAGGTAAGGCAGCTTAGGCAAAACCGCAGAAGCGGTGCATTTTCCAAAAAAATAGGAACCGCAAATACGTTCAAGTGATCCGTAGAAGCGAAAACACTGGGCAGACTCTATTAATTCAAGGGTTCGGGTTTTTTTTTTTTATCATTTTGGACATTTTGAGCTCGGGTCTTGGTGATTTTTGAGAGCATTTTTTAGAGATTTCTTGAGGTAAGTCTCTTGTACTCATTTTTTATCAATAATTTTGTTTCCCCCATTGATTTTGCCACCTAGTTAGTGTTTATTTAAGGTGAAATTTGGGAGTTTAAGGCTAGGGATTTGGAGAGTTTAAATTGGGGATTTGAGTGGCGATTTGGTGTCAGATTTTTGTAAAAATGGTATGGTTGGACTCGTGGTCGAATGTGTGTTCGTAATTTGTGATATTTACCTGATTCCGTGACATGGGCCTGGGTCGACCTTTTAAGGCAATTTTTCGATTCTTTACTAAAGTCATAGATTTATGATTTAAATTAGTTTTATGTAGTGGTATTCATGTTATGTTATTGCTTTTGGCTAGATTTGGGTCATTCGAAGTTGGATAGTCGAGGGAAAGGCATTCTTACCGATTGATTGAGCGAGATTTGAGGTAAGTAACTTGTCTAACCTTATGTGGGGGAAATCCTCTTAGGATTTGGTACTGCTGTGACAATTTATAATATATGAGCGTCGTGTACGCGAGGTGACGAGTGCGTACAGGGTAATTGTGGAAATTCCGGTTCTTGCTGAGTTGTCTTCTTTTAAATTCCTTAACTGAGTTGTCTTAGCATATGTAGTGATCATGTTTAGCCTAGTATCGCATGTCTACGTGCCTTAACTCTTACTTGAAATTTGTGCAACATGCTTAGTTTAATTACCTGCTTTCCTTGATTTGAATTAAATCTTTAACTGTAAGATTTCTTGTTGTAAACTCGTCGTCCCTTCAATTATCTGCTGCATATTTACTTTGGGACTATGAGGCGGTTCCTTGGGGGATCCTCCTGCATTGCATATTTACTTTGGGACTACGAGGAGTTTACTCGGCAGATCCCCCTGTCTTGCATATTTACTTTGGGACTACGAGGCATTTACTCGAGAGATCCCCTTGTGTTGCATAATTACTTTGGGATTACGAGGCGGTTCCTCTGGAGATCCCCCTGTCGTGCATATTTATATTTGGGACTACGAGGCGGTACCTTGGGAGCGCCCCTGTTGTTTACCTCTAATTGCTGTGTTGTTATTCTATGAAGTTTCTCATTGCTTAAATTCTCAGTCATTGCAAATATTGTTCTATCTTCTGCCTTACTTTTCTTTTAAACCAGTAGGGCCCTGACCTGACCTCGTCACTTCTCTACCGAGGTTAGGCTTGGTACTTACTGGGTACCGTTGTGATGTACTCATACTACACTCTGCACATCTTTTTGTGCAGATCCAAGTTCTTCCTACCAGACTAGATAACAGGGAGCCGGACCGCACGTGGAGACTTCAAGGTATATCTGCCAGCGTCCGCAGACCTCGGAGTCCCCCCTCTATCCTTATTATGTTGTTTCCCTTATTTTCTTTAGATTTTGATGTATAGAGACACTCAATATTTATTTTTCTCTTAAAAGCTTGTGACTTATTTCAACCGGGTTTAGGGAGTTGTAATTATTTAAAACGCAATTTCTATTTATATATCATGTGTTTAGATTTTAGTTCATATTGTTATTTAGTTATTCCGCAAATTGTTAGGCTTACCTAGTCTAGGTGCCATCACGACATCCTACGGAGGGAAAAATGGGGTCGTGATAATATCTATCTATCTATATTGAATAGGAGAAGCAAAACAATGTGATGATGCCAAGTGTAACAACAAAAATTTAATAATTATCACATTTTAGGACAAACCTCCTATAAATTTGAAGATTCAAAAATTATTTTAAAAAGAAAGGAAAAGACATAAATAAATTAACTACCTAAAATTAACTACTCAAACATGGGTGAGTGTTGGTTTAGGTTAGTGAATTTCTTTGTTTCTGTTGTTTAAATCATTTTCATTATTTTATAAATAAAAAGTGTATTTATTCATTAAAATTTAGACAATATTATTCAGAATAATAGAATAAAATTTAAAATGAAAAATATCAATATAGAATATGAGAAGCAAATCAATGTGATGATGCCAAGTGTAACAACAAATATTTAATAAGTGTCACATTTTAGGACAAACCTCCTACAAATTTGGAGATTCAAAAATTATTTAAAAATAATAATAAATAAAATGAAAAAATACATAAAGAAATTAACTAGATAAAATTAACCACTCGAACATGGGTGAGTGTTAGTTTAGGTTAGTTAATTTCTTTGTTTCTTTTGTTTAAATTATTTTCATTTTTTATAAATAAAACGTGTATTTATTCATTAAAATTAAGACAATATTATTGAGAATAGTAGAATAAAATTTAAAATAAAACAATTATTTTAAGAGTAATAAAATAATTATTTTAAGTGTAATAAAATATATATCTTCTATTATATTGCAAAAAGAAAGAGCAGACAAAAATATTAAACAAAGTAATATGTTAAAAAGATTTCTATTAATAACGTAATAATACTAAAAATTGGATAATGTAATAAAGAAATATATATAACAAAAAAGTTATTCGATGACTATATAAGTCCCTTTAATTTAATAGAGATTGTATTCATTAAAATTCAAACAAAATTATTGGGAACAATAGAATAAACTTCAAAATAAAAAATATTCAAACGTAATAAATGTACGACAAAATATAAACAAAGTAATATGCTAATAAAGATTTCTATTAACAATGTAATAATATTAAACATTAGAAATATAATTTAAAAAATATAGAACAAAAAAGTTATTCGATGATTATATAAGTACATTTAAATAAGAAAACATAAAAAACTACCAATTCAAATTGGAGAGTAGTTTCTTCCTAATATAGTAGTCAATATTTATATATAAAGAGAAGTAAAATATTTATTGTCACAACCCAAAATCCGCTATAAGTCGTGATGGCGCCTAACGCCACCGTCAGACAAGCCAACGGTGATTTATCAATTTAATTACTCATTTCATTACTTTCGAAATTATAGATTTCAATAAGGAAGGAGATTTACACTTTTAAATCCATGAGAACGTACAACATTTGTAGTTTATAAAGGAATTGAAATGCATTAATAATATACGAAACCGTAAGCATCAACTAGTATAACCCCAAAATCCGATGTCACAAGTGCATGAGCATTTTTTAAGGAGTACAATAATAATACAACATCTGTCCAAAATATAAATAAGATAGGATAAAATAAATAGTACGATGGAGACTCAGTGGATTGCGATGCGTAGCCTGAAATGCAGCTCACATAAAGTCCTCTCAACAGGTGCGCCTACGTGCCAAGATGAACAACAAACGAACCTGTCAGATCCTGCACATTTAGTGCAGAAGTGCAGCATGAGTACGTAAAAAAAATACGTACCCATTAAGTATCTAGCCTAACCCCGTAGAAGTAGTGCCAAGAGGTCGACATCGACACTTACTAGAGGTCCAATAAGGCAATATAATAAATCATAAGCAGATATGAAGCACACAAGAATAATGGGGTAAATCTGTAAGTTACATAATCTTCCAAATATTTCTTTTAAAGTATGAATTTCTCAATCTTGTATTCTACCTTAACAGCTCAGAAAATGTCAAGTGCCAATATCAAATGAATAAGGAATACCATATAAAATGTCGGACATCAGTGGAAAGATAATCTCGTGAATGTTCGAACTACCAGCGATATAACGTACGATTATGCCGAGGTCGTTTGACCTGATCCAGAATAATGTGTACACTGCTGAGGGTCGAGCTACACGAACCCTAGATGCATCTATTATACTGTCGAGGCGTTCGGCCCGCTCCACAAGAAAGGAAGGAAGTTATCAAATTACAAAATACGTGCTTACAATACAGTACATGAGCACAAAGTGAATATAATCTTTACCGTTTCTCAAATAACTAGCTAACAACTCAAGGTGATAAGGCTCGGCCTAGTATACATATATTTATTTCTATGTCAATTTCGATTATAAATTCAATTAATTAGGCCAGCAAAATGAGTCCAAATAATTCAACTATTACATGATAAAGTCCTAAGTCTACCCGAACATAAACATGCTTTAGCTACATACGGACTCTCGTCACCTCATGCGTATGTAGAACCCACAACTAGTAGCACATAACAATAATTATCACCTAGGGGTAGTTTCCTCCTCACAAGATTAGACAGGAGACTTACCTCGCTCCGAAGTTCCATAACCGGCTCCAACGCCACTCTAACTCTCAACTCCAAGCGAAACATTCCGAAACTAGTCAAACAACGTGCACTTCAATCAAAATATACCCCAATGCTTACAATTTAACAATTTATAACAATTCTCAACTCCGCTTGAAAAGTCAATAAAATTAACCATCAGGCCCACGTTCCCGATTTTCGATAATTTTCGAAGATAAATATTACCCATAACATTACGAACTCAAATATATAATTTATTCCTTATTCATTTCCAAAATCATGGTCAAAATCCAAAATTTTCAATTCTAGTTTTTTCCTCTTAAAATCCCACAATTTTCATGAATTTCCATAAATTTCCATGTAAACCTCTGTATATAATCCAAGTATTTAACTTGTAATATGTGGGAATCACTTACCTCATGTTGCTCGATGAAACCCCCCTCAAAATAGCTCCTCAACTTCGGCTAACCCAAACGAAAATGAGAGAAATGAGAGTTATGTCTCGATTAAAAAGCACCACTGCCCAACGATCATCGCACCTGCGGTCCCAAGGTGCGGTCCAACCATATCATCTACGAACACCCTATGCCTCCAGCGCTTCACTTTTGCGGACAAGGTTTAGCTTTTGCGAGTCCGCTTTTGCGGAATTTTCTCTACTTCTGCGCGTCTTCATCCCAGGACCCATTCCTCTTCTGTGCTCCACTGCCCGCACCTGCGAGCTCGCATGTGCAATAAATTCCTCGCACTTACGAATCCAACCTACCTCACCCCCTCCGCTTCTGTGACCATTTTGGCTGCTTCTGCGAACTTGCACCTGCGACCCTTTCTACGCAGGTGTGATTGCACCATATCTCAACTGCCTCAGCAATTCTTCCAAGTCCAAACTCGATCCGTTTCAAATCTGAGTCGCACCCGAGGCCCTCGGGACCCCAAAACACGATGCGGACTTAGTCGAAGCCTCAAACCACGCCAAAAAATATCAAAATTATGAATTTATGATCGAAACCTTTCTTCAGACTTTCAAACATTCCAAACTTTGACGAACGCATCCAAATAATACCAAAATATTCCAGAATGACGCCAAACTTTGCGTACCGGTCAAAAATTACAATACGAACCTATTCCAAGGCTCGGAACCTCAAACAGACATCGATAACGCCAAAGTCTACTTCAAATTAAACTTAAAAAATTCTTAAACTTTCAAAATATTAACTTTCCATAATAAGCGCCGAAATGCTCTCGGCTGATCCGATACTCAACCCGAACATACGCCCAGGTCCGAAACGAACCTATTGGAACCCAATTAACTCTGTGGCTTGTGTTTCGAGGCAACCCAAAGAAATAAACATTTACTCTATTTCTTCTAAAAATAAAATTGGCTCATTCGGCTTGTCTGTACCAGTATAAATAGGAGGTTTTATTCTCATAAAGGAATGTGGATCAATTTTTCTTTTTGGTAACTGCATTGGCTGGGCAATATTTGCAGGGACAGTTGGTGGTGGTACCCCAGTGGGGCCTGAAGTTGATATTTTTCTAACCATCTTGTTCTGAAACGAAAGATAAAAGATTGTCAGAATTGTGAAACATGTAGCTCTAACGCACGATGTACGAATCAAAGAAAAAAGAAATTTTCTTAACATGCCCTGCAGCCTCCCAGATATAAGTATGGTGCACAACATACTCATAACTAAAATTCTACTAGACACGACTTATGACTTTCAAGGACTGCCAAAACCTGGGGCTCCGATACCAACTTATCACGCCCCAAAAACTAAGGCGAGATGTGATTGGCACTCGACCCAAACAACCTGTCGAGTGAATCCTTAACTAAGTTGTACTACGAATCATGATAACTGAAGTAACCCAAAATGATGCCATGTCATATTTATTATAAAAAAAGAAGATTAAATTCAAACTGAGAGTTAAGTCATAAGTCTCACCAAAATACCCAACTGAGAATAAAAATTTTGTATTACCCACTATACTTAGTCATGAGCCTCTAAGAATACTGAATTTCTATGCCCTCGGGACATACTCCAAATACTGAAACAATATAAATCAATACTAACTTTGAGTCCCAACCGAGAGAAGAAGCGGGGAAAAGCTGAGCTAGAAGCTAGTCCTATCCAGTAGTGCCGGGAACGTGATCAGTATTATCTGCAACCATGAAAAATGAAAACATTCCCTCACGGGCTAAGTATCACGACAGGATACCCAATAAGTCTCATAGGCTACCTCCTAAGAAGGCGGAGGAGACCTTCTGGGATAAACATAATAATAAGAAAAGATATCCATATAAAGCATGTACGCAATTTAAGGTCTGAAAAACTGATAAGACTAAAACTAAAACTGTAAGCTGAACATGTAAACAAATAACAAGTAACAAAAATAGAATTTAAGTTAAACATAGTGGCCTTGCGTACGTGGGATCTGGAAACACGAACGAGAGAGTGGCAGCCTCTCTCCCCAACAAACAATAGCCCATATGAGCGTGAGGTAGTTAACCTTGGCCCTGGTGGCACTCATGCAAGGGGAGGTCGGCTAGCTCTCCCTTCTGAATGTGATCACATTAATGCATGAATGAATGCTGAAACTAAATATTAAACTAAATGTAAATATCACAACTAAAGGCACAAAAGAAGTAGTAATACCCGTAGGCCGGTAATTCTGGTCAAATATAGAGTAGTATTGAACAAGGTAGAGTGAACTGAGTGTTGGAGTATAAGAAGACATGTCTTAGATTTATCAAACACATGAAGCACAAGGGTTTATTGTGGAATTCCCTACTAGGAAAATAAGCCTCAACTCACCTTTAAAGCTTTGGCTCCAGTTCGTCTCTTCAGGTTTTCCGAATATTCGACAATTCAAGGTCTACAATAATGAGCTTGACTATGTTAATTCATAAGCTACTAAATCTTCAGCATGGATTCAAACTAAATTATAAGTCCAAACATTCTCCTTTCAGTAGTTCAAGTGAATTCCTAGCTTAGAAATTTTCTCAATCTAGAAGTAGTTTCTATAGACTTATTTAATTAACAAAAAAAATATGAAGTCAAGGACACTAGTTTTATAAATATATATGAGTCACCAACCTATAATTATTTAGTCCTAGACCCAAAAAGAAGAATTATTTTGTTTATAAATTGAAAAATAAATATAAATCTATCTTAAACGCCAAGAAGATGTATAGGAAATATAATGATTATTTGTCATACCACGAGACAATAGTTTAGTTCATAATAGTAACTAGCTAGTTAGGTTTTAACCGTAAAGTGCTATAATTTGACTTGTTTATGTAAGTAGAAATAGGATTCCAGAGGCAGATCCTATATACAAACTTTAACCTTACTAGAAAAATTCACATTCTTCCTTAATAGACCAAAAAGATCTATATTGCACTGAGTAAAAAGAAAAATTAAAGAACTTGAGTTTCCCCTCTAATTTATAAGTTATATCAGTAGTATAAGTCTAAATAAATATATCAATGAAATGAAAACTTCTGAATTTGAACTCTATTTCACATGGAGATAATAATCATGGGGACTAGATGAGTTACTTACCTTGATTTAGAGAATGTCAAAGTATAGAGCCTTCACTTTGATAGCAATCTGCGTTGCTTTTAAAAGTTCCATTTTTCCTTCTTTTCTTTTGATAGGAAAATTCCCTAACCCTTATTAAGTAGAAGGTTTACCCTTTTTCATTTCCTTGGGCTTTCGGCCCACCTTTACCAAACTTATTGTTAAATTATTTTTTTGCATATGCATTAATTAATTCGTAGTATAACTATTGCATTTCTACGAGGCTTTACAATACCTTTAAATAAGAAAAAATAAAATATTACCCATTCAAATTGGGGAATAGTTTCAAGTTGGAGTTTTGAAATGAAAAAATTTAAAACTTTCAATTCAAATTTGGGAGTAGTTTCTTCCTAATATGATAGTATCTATCTATCTATCTTGGATAGGACTAGCAAATCCATGTGATGATGCCAAGTGTAACAACAAAAATTTAATAACTATCACATTTTTAGGACAAACCTCCTACAAATTTGGAAATTCAAAAATTATTTAAAAAAGAAAAAAAAGACATAAATAAATTAACTACCTAAAATTAGCTACTCAAACATGGGTGAGTGTTGGTTTAGGTTAGTGAATTTCTTTGTTTCTTTTGTTTAAATCATTCTCGTTTTTTATAAATAAAAAGTATATTTATTCATTAAAATTCAGACAATATTATTGAAAATAATAGAATAAAATTTAAAATAAAAAAATATAAATATAGAATATGAGAAGCAAATCAATGTGATGATAAGTGGAACAATAAATATGTAATAAGTGTCAATTTTAGGAAAAACCTCCTACAAATTTGGAGATTCAACAATTATTTAAAAAAATAAAAAATAAAATGAAAAAAATACATAAAGAAATTAACTAGAAAAAATTAACTACTCTAACATGGGTAAGTGTTGGTTTAGGTTAGTTAATTTCTTTGTTTCTTTTGTTTAAATTATTTTTATTTTTTTATAAATAAAAAGTCTATTTATTCATTAAAATTAAGACAATATTATTGAGAAGTGGAAGAAATGAACCAAAACCAGCAATAAAACAAGTCTGCCCAGCAACTTCCTTCTTTGTGATCGCGTAAAAGCCCTCGCAATCGTGAAGGCCAAATGCCACTGCCCCAAAAACGCATCTTCGCGTTCGCGTCACCTACGTGAACGATGCCTCCAGGTTCTGATGCTTCGCGTTCACAGTCACACAGCCGTGTTCGCAAAGGCTTAACGCTTCCATGCCCCTAGCTCCCTTCCTTCTTCGCATTCACGACCTCCGTATCGCGTTCGCATAAGCTGCTCCAGTCCTCTTCCAAGTTCGCGACCTCTGTATCACGTTCGCGTAAGCTGCACCAGTCCTCTTCCGCGTTCGCGACCCCTGTGTTGCATTCGCGTAGAAAAAAAATCCATCGGCCCAAAATTCTTCTTCACAAACGCGTGAGACCCTTCGCGTTCGCGAAGAATAACACCAGACACCAGCAGCTGTAAAACAGAGAAAAATGGTCTGAAACCATTCTGAATCACACCCGAGGCCCCTGGGACCCCATCTAATCACACCAACCAGTCCCAAAATACGCAACGAACCTGGTCGAGGCCTCAAATCACACCAAACAATATCAAACTACAAATCGACGATTGAAACCTTTCTTTAAACTTTCTAACTTCCAAACTTCGACGAACGTGTCCGACTCATATCAAAATATTCTGGAATGACGCCAAACTTTACATACAAGTCACAAATCACGATACGAAACTTCTCCAAGGCTCGGAACCCCAAACAGACATCGATATCACCAAAGTCCACCTCAAACCAGACTTAGGAAATTCTAAAACTTTCAAAATGCTAACCTTCCATAATAAACGTCGAAATGCTTCTACACCACCCGATACTCAGCCCGAACATACGCCCAAGTCCGAAATCATCATACGAACCTACTGGAACCTTCAAATTCCGATTCCGATATCGTTTACTCAAAATCAAACCTTAGTCAATTCTTCCAACTTAAAGCTTCCAAAATTAGAATTTTCCATTCGAATCAACTCCGAACATCCCGAAATTCAATTCCGACCATACATACAAGTCGTAATACATGAAGTGATGCTACTCGAGTCCTTTACATTCTCCCTCACTTAAACAAACATTATTCATCGAACGTGCCAAGAACTGTTCCAGAGTTGTCCAAAATAACTGTTTAACACCTCGTGCACCTACCCATACCACCACAACCTAGTTGACCACATTAGCTCGAGCAAGACTGAAGATCCTCTCGATAACCTTAGCTAACAAGCTTTAGAACCAAATTCCAACATCTAGAATTTTCCACGAGACCCGATTCTAACATACGAACACCGCATCAATCACCAGACACTGTCCTTGCACCACATAAGTTGCTTGACCTTAATAACATCATCTGACAACAATAGCTGCAATTCCACTAATGCAATGCCCACAATACACCTCATAACACATGTAAGACCTGTTCCAACTCTCGCAATACTACCACGATGAAAGAGATGTGTAGAAACACATAACAACCTAACCAAATCAATAAATCATGGAGTCTCTCCTCCTAACAAGAACATTACTTTATTTTGAACAGAATAACGATATTTGCTCTTTAATATACCCTACCTAACTCTGATCGCACTTACCCAGGTCCAATAACCTCCTCTCACCCGGTACAAGCTGTTCAAGCAATAAGCCATCTCAAACACTGCCAAAAACCTCATATGACGCCATCAATGCGCCAACAAGATACAAACTCGAATGTAATACATAAGAAAGCACGAACTCTGGAAAAGAACTACCCAGCCCGCGTAACGGATAAAATGATCAAACAGATGCTATGAACCCTTCTCAGAGAATGAGAAACAAAATATACACGAATATATATAGGGAACCGTACTCAACATGTCACTATTGCGGCGTGCAACGCGATCCACACAAGGTACCATTGCGGCGTAAAACCCGATCCAAACATGATACCGTTATGGCGTCCAACCCAATCCAAACAACATACCAGTGGCGGCGTGCCACCCGATCCACACATAACAATAAATAAGGAAATACCCATCAAGCCATAATGCTTATAACTACGAAATACCCGAATATTGACCACAAGCATGCCAAGTGCGAAAATACAATCCTGGGGAGACGGATAGCGCCATACGCTACAAAACCCAAGCACGACTAAGGTGCAATAAATGACCTGCATCTCGAGAGCAATCCTGATCATATAATACCACAAGCTACACAGGACCAGAACACTTGTGCAAATTATCAAGCCGTCACACAGCCGCATTCGCGAAGGCGTAATGCTTCCAGGACCCAGGCCCTTCCTTCTTGGCATTCGGGACCTTCGTATCGCGTTCGCGACCTTCGTATCGCGATCGCGTAAGGTGCTCCAGTCCCCTTCTGCGTTCGCGACCCCTCTGTCGCCTTCGTGTAGAAAACAAAATCCATCGGCCCAAAATTCTTATTCGCAAATGCGTGAGACCCTTCGCGTTCGCAAAGAACAACACAAGACACCAGCACCATCAGTTGCAAAACAGGGGAAAATGGTCCGAAACCTCTCCGAACCACACCCAAGGCCCCCGGAACCCTGTCCAATCATACCAACTAGTCCTAAAACATAAAACGAACATGCTCGAGGCCGCAAATCACACCAAAAAACATCAAAACTACGTATCAACGATCGAAACTTTTCTTTAAACTTTTAAACTTCCAAATTTCGATGATCGCGTTCGAATCTTATCAAAACATTCCGGAATGACGTCCAACTTTACGTATAAGTCACAAATCACGATATGAACCTATTCCAAGGCTCAAAAATCCAAACAGACATCGATATGATCAAATTCCACCTCAAACCAAACTTAGGAAATTCTAAAACCTTCAAAATGCTAACCTTCCATAATAAGCGCTGAAATGCTTCCGGACCACCCGATGCTCAACCCGAACATACGCCCAAGTCCGAAATCATCATACGTACCTACTGGAACCTTCAAATCCCGATTCCGAGATCGTTTAGTCAAAGTCAAACCTTAGCCAATTCTTCTAACTTAAAGCTTTCGAAATTAGCATTTTCCATCCGTATCAACTCCGAACTTCCTGAAATTCAATTTCGACCACACGTACAAGTCGTAATACAATAAGTGAAGCTACTCGAGGCCTTAAACCGCAGAACAACGTGCTAGAGCTCAAGATAATCAATTGGGTCGTTACATGCTCCCCCACTTAAACATACGTTCATCCTCGAACATGCCAAGAACTGTTCCGAAGTTGTCCAAAATCACTGTTTAACACCTCGTGCACCTACCCGTACCACGACAAACAAGTTGAGAACATTAGCTCGAGCCAGACCTAAGATCCTCCCTATAACCTTAGCTAACAAGCTTTAGAACTAAATTCTAACATCCAGAATTTTCCACGAGACCCGATTCTATCATACGAACACCGCATCAATCACCACACACTGTACCCAACATAACCATGATCCTCCGCTGAAACCACACCTTGCAGCACATAAGTCGCTTGACCATAATAATATCCTCTGACAACAATAGCTGCAATTCCACTAATCTGGTACCCACAATGCGCCGTATAACACATGTAAGCCATGTTCCAACTTTCGCAATACTGCTACGACTAAAGAGATGTATAGAAACTCATAACCACCTAACCAAATCAATAAATCAAGGAGTCTTTCTCCGAACAAGAACATTACTTCAATTTTAACTAAATAACAATATTTTCTCTTTAATATACCCTATATTACTCCGATCGCACTGATTTCAGGTCCAATAACCTCGTCTCACCCAGTACAAGCTGCTCAAGAAATAAGCCATCTCAAATACTGAAAAAAAACCTCATATGACGCCATCAATGAGTCAACAAGCTACAAACTCGAATGTGATACATAAGGAAACACGAACTCTGGAAAAGAACTACCCTGCCCGGGTAACGAAAAAAATGATCGAACAGATGCTATGAACCCTTCTCAGAGAATGAGAAACAAAATACACACGAATAGATATAGGGAACCGTACTCAACATCTCACTGTTGCGGCGTGCAACCCGATCCACACATGGTACCGTTACCGCGTGCAACCCGATCCAAACATGATACCGTTGCGGCGTGTAACCCGATCCAAACAACATACCTGTGGCGGCGTGCCACCCGATCCACACATAATAATAAATAAGGAAATACCCATCAAGGTATAATGCTTATACCTACCAAATACCCGAATATCGACCACAAGCACGCCAAGTGCGAAAATATAACCTTGAGGAGACAGATAGCGCCATACGCTACAAAACCCAAGCATGACTAAGGTGCAATAAATGACCTGCATCTCGAGAGCCATCCTGCTCATATAATACCACAAGCTACACGAGACCACAACATTTGTGCAAATAATCTAGCCGTCTCACAACCCACATGGCACAATAGAGTATTACATGAAATAACTGATGATGGTATTAACATCCAGCACCTGAAGACTCCTCCGTAAACAATGCTATGATAAATGAACACATCCGACCTGACGTATAGCACACATTCACATTAGGCTCACTAACGGACCTTAAACCGATTCTAATCATACCACACTGGGCCAACACCCTTTCAAAAGTCCACAATGGCCCTATTCATGACATACACGAGCAACCGTCCAATATAGAACTAACTTCCACAGTCCACAACCAAATGAATAGAGTGCCCTTCAGGAATAATCTCTCACATTAGCGAAAACATCAAAATCTCCATACTTGGTTTCAATCCTTAACAATAAAGTGACTAACGTGTCACATTTATACAAATTCCCTGTGGGATACGCTCCTACGACCTTCCATACCAGGTAGCAAAGTCTGCTCCTCCATACCACCAACCGTACTAATTCTGTAAGGAAAATCAAGAATCCGCAAATCAATACACTAAACCTCTTACATAGGACACTATTATTTGGTGACACTAAAGAAAATGCCAACTTACTCTGAATATCTGAATTCTTCCTTGCTCATCTGAGCTCATGACATTCTTGTCAACACCGAACCGCAACCTTGATCCTCAACTTCCAAATTCCTATGCCGCTCACTGCACCTATTGCACCACTATGCGAGAGTACAAGAATTCCTCATAACCCCGGAACTACTAGTAGAATAAACACTTCATTGTCTAGAATCCCTTTCACTCAACTCATTTCGGAAGAACCATTGCAACACGTAACTGAATTCCCATAACCACAGAGAATACAAACCTCGAGTCGTGGTCTAAACCGTCATAACTCTTTCGGGATCGATTTACACATAACCTTTAAGCAACTTCTCGACCTCTGTTTTTCATACTTGACCTACTAGCAATTCAACCGCCACGAAACACCTCCCACCATGTCCTTCCTTATCCTTCACTACCCAAATGTTGCCTCAAATTAAAATCCATCTCTGTAGCACCTGAACTAATAAATTTCTACCAACTCTAAGCCTCTTTGAAGATCATCTTTCTCGAGCCATCAACATTAAAAACACCGATTCGATTCTGAAACTGCTACACACCTCCATATCTGATAGTTGCTTCTCAGGCACCATTTCACAACACGCTACCCTGAGGGCAAATCAAAGAGGACCATAACACCGGCAAACCTTAATGTGTTCTAAAGAGAAGGACGACGGCACCACATCACAAATGAGAATGCCATCACACCCAAAATATCATGTCTCGATACTCCACCAACCAAAGCCTGAACATCCATAGACCGATTGTCTTTCCCCGCTGGAATTAAATGTCGAACCCCTAAACCATGCACTGAGAGATCCTCCTTTTGATTCATTCACTGCCTCGACACATAGATAATCACCCTACCATTACACCAACACTATGCGATAACAATTCATGAACATCATAGCAATCTGCGCCATAGCCTCAAAACCATATAAAATACAGATACTAAGCTGAAACGATAAAACATCCTTAGCACTACAACTCCTCGATTCCCAATTTATAACAAGTGCTTCACGTCGCGTAAGATTGAGTAGGAAGGAAATATAGGCATAAGCCTCAAAGGAATCAAATCGCACAATGAGAAATCAAGGAGGGAAGTGCTCCTAATAACCCTGTAGCCTCTGGAAGATAAGTACAGACGCCTCTGTACCGATCTGCAAGACTCTACTAGACTTGCTCATTACTAGTGAGACCCAAGTGAGCCTAGAGCTTTGATACCAAGCTATCACGACCCAAAATACATTGTAGGTCGTGATGGCACCTAACGCCGCCATCAAGCAAGCCAACAATGATTGATCAACTTAATTACTTATTCTTTATTAATTTGAAATCAAAATTTCCATTTAATACATAGTATAAAAACTGGTACTCGTAGAAAACCCGTGATCTTATTTTCCAATTCCTGTATAAAAATATAAATTCCAAGGTGAAATGATAATAATTACGTGAAGTGCAATAATGAACAACCAGTAGGAACCCCCAAAACCCAGTGTCACAAGTGCATGGGCATCTACTAAGGAGTACAATAATAATACAATATCCGTCTGGAATACAAGTTAGATAGGAGAATAAAAATTACTCAGATGAAGACTCAGTATGTTGCGGATTATAACAAGGAATGCAGCTCATCGTAAAGTCCCTGCAATAGCCGTGCCTCTGTGCCCAGAGGATCACCAGAGACATATATATATATATATATATATATATATATATATATATATATATATATATATATATATATATACCTGCACAATAAGTTCAGCAAGTGGAAGTGTGTCGCGAGGGCTATGTATGGGCATGGCACGAAAGACGCACATGATAATGGCCAAGGACTAAAGGTTGCCTTACTCGAGCAAAGCACAAGCCGGTTGCGGATGCACTAGGTGACTGTTAAGCTTGAGGATCGGACTATGCACGTGAGAGCGATGCTCAGTTCTTGGCGAGGGACAAGACATGTCCTAAGCTAACCCCCATGGTGCGCATGGATTATAATCCTAAGACGAGAAGCGCCACAACATGTCGAGGCCAAGTGCCTAGACATCCTACATGAGGCTCAATTAGGGTGAGCCTCATGGGAGAGCTCTACCAACAGGTACAGGATCGTGATTGGAATACTTGGGAAAAGGAAAGGTTGGCCTGCAGCGAGGGGAACTGCAGGCACTGCACGGGAAATTCGGTGCCACTGACGAGCGTAAGAAAATGAGCCAGTGACAATGAGTACGTAAATCAACGCGTACCCAGCAAATATCTAGCCTAACCCCAGAGAAGTAGTGACGAGGGGTCGGCATCGACACTTACTAGTGGTCCAATAAGTCAAATACAATAGGAATTAATCAGATGTGAGGCAGAGTAAATAAACGTAACAAGCACGTATAAATACGTGGTAAAATACTCCTCTCAACAATAAACTCAAGCTCTCATTTAGTAGTTACCTCCTCAACCGGAGTATGTATGTATGTATGTATGTATACTGGCTTTTTGTCAAATATTACGCACGATTCCATAAGAGTATTTTATAGAAATGCCGAGGCGTATGAACCAATCCCATCATAATGTGTGCACTGTCGAGGGTCGAACGACATGGAAAATAGATACATCTATTATACTCCCGAGGCGAACGACCCGCTCCCATGAGAGTGTGATACATAATCATGCCGAGGCGAACGAACCGACCCCATCATAATGTGCGCACTGCCGAGGGTCAAACGACACGAACCATACATACATCTATTATACTGTCGAGGCGAATGGCCCGCTCCCATGAGAGTAGAGAAGTTTACCTCGCTCGCGAAAGTACTTGCGATGCGAGTGGACATGAATTTCTCAAAGTTATTATGTATTTCTCAATTCTTCCGAAAAATAAGAAATCTAAATTGGAAATTTTCAATTTTAAAATCCCTAGTCTCAGCTCTATTTAAGACAATTAATATGCATAAAAAACATAATGATACAATTAAAGCATGATGTGGATCTAAGACTACCCGGATATTTTCATGGAATATAGTTACGCACGGACTCTCGTCACCTAGTGTGTACGCAGCTCCCCACACAAGTAGTACACAACAAGATTCACCTAAGGGTATGAGTCCCCACTTCGAAGGTTAGGCAAGAGACTTACCTCGTTCTCAAGCTCACTTCTGGACCCCAAATCCGCTCTAAAGCCTCAACTTGGTGCCAAACAACCTGAAACTAGCCAAATATTATATAAATTAATCAATATACACTCACAAGTTCATAATTTAACTATTAGAGAAATTACCCAACCCAAATTGGAAGATTCCTAAAATTTACCCTCGGGCCCATGTGCCCGAATTTCGGAAATTTTCGAAGATAAATGTTACCCATAACCTCACGAACTCAAATATATAATTTTTACCTAATTCCATAATCATTTTCGTGGTGAAATCCCATTTTTACCAAAACCCTAGGTTTTCCTAAAAATCCCATTAATTTCACCATCTTTCCATGTTAAATCTACCCATGATTCATGCACTTAGCTAAAGAATTGATAGGGATCACTTACCTCTTGATGTTGATGGAATCCCTTCACAAAATGCACTCACAATCGCCTAAGACCAAGTGGGAAATGAGGGAAACAAAGCTAAGTCCCGTAATAAAAAACTCCTACAACAGTCGCAAATGTCGCATTTGTGACATCTTGTTCTCAAATGTGACAAAACCATTGCAAATGCGAAGGCTGGCCTTCTCTGACATGGTCAAAAATGCGACCAAGAAGTTCACAAATGCGAAGGGGTGCTGATCGCAAAAGCGAAGAAAAATCTCGCAAATGCGAGTCCTGCCTCGTCCAGGCTTCATCTCAATTGCGAAGACAACCTCGCAAATGTGAACAAAACCTCGCATTTGCGATACTTGAGGCACCAACAAAAAAACCAGAAAATTGAAATCCTTACATCCCTCTGAACGCGTCCGAAACTCACCCGAGCCCTCAGGCCTCCACACCAAACGTCCACACAAGTCTAAAAACATCATGCGAACTGACCCGCGCGATCGAAACACCGAAATAACATTTACAATCATGAATCAGACGCCAAAACGCATGAATCAAATCATGGAACTCAAAAACTTCAGAATGACGCCAAATTTTGCGTACAAGTCTTAAATTACCATATGAAACTATTCTCAGGCTCGGAATCCCAAACGGACCTCGATAACAACAAAATCCACTTCAAACCAACTTTAAAGAACTTGAAAACCTTAAATGCGTCGACTTTCAATATTAAGCGCTGAAACGCTCCCAGGTCATCTGAAACCCGATCTGAACATACGCCCAAGTCCAAAATTATCATACAAACCTATTGGGACCGTAAAATCCCGATTCTGAGGTTGTTTACTCAAAACGTTGACTCAAGTCAAACTTAACCATTTAAGCCAATATTAAGGAACCAAGTGTTCCGATTTTAATACGAACCCTTCCAAACCCGAACTAACCATCCCCGCAAGTCATAAAATAGTAAAAGCATATACGGGGAGTCTTAATTAGGGGAAAGGGGATCTAAAAAGTAAAATGGCCGGTCAGGTCATTACAATATATATCTTCTATTATATTACAAAAAGAAAGTAGCAGACAAAAATATTATACAAAGTAATATGCTAATATACATTTCTATTAACAACGCAATAATACTAAAAATTTGATAATATAATAAAGAAATATATAGAACAAAAAAGTTATTCGATGACAATATAAATCCCTTTAATTTAATAGATATTTTATTCATTAAAATTAAGATAATATTATTGGGACCAATTGAATACACTTCAAAATAAAAAAAAATCAAAAGTAATAAAATATACGACAAAATATTAAACAAAGTAATATGCAAATAAATATTTCTACTAATAATGTAATAGCATTAAACATTAGAAATATAATTAAAAAAATACATAACAAAAAACTTATTCGATGGTATATAAGTACCTTTAAATAAGAAAAAATAAATAACTACCAATTCAAATTGAGGAGTAGTTTCTTCCTAATATAGTAGTCTCTCTCTCTCTCTCTCTCTCTCTCTCTCTCTCTCTCTCTCTCTCCCCCCCTCCCTTTATATATATATATATATATATATATATATATATATATATATATATATATATTTAAACACCGAGCTACAAAACCAACTATATCTTTCTTCATTTTTCTCCACCAATAGTGATGTCTCAAGTCCTGATACATCTTTGCAGCACTTGGATGAATGAAGTACCGCGAACTGTGAGCTTCCTGGAGAATCAACTCACGCAAACCATCTACATTAGGCATACATAGCCTACCCTGCATCCGTAATACACAGTCATCCCCAATAGTGACTTCCTTGGCATCACCGTGCTGAACCGTGTCCTTAAGGACAAGCAGATGAGGATCATCATACTGGCGCTCTCTAATACGATCATAAAGAGAAGACCGAGAAACCACACAAGCCAAAACTCGACTCGGCTCGAAAATATCCAATCTAAAAAACTGGTTGGCCAAGGCCTGAACATCCAAGGCTAAAGGCCTCTTTGCTACCAGTAAGTATGCTAAGCTACCCAAACTCTCCGCCTTACGACTCAAGGCATCGGCTACCACATTGGCCTTTCCGGGATGATAGAGAATTGTGATATCATAATCCTTAAGCAACTCCAACCACCTTCGCTGTCGCAAATTAAGATCCTTTTGTTTAAACAAATGCTGTAGACTCTGATGATCAGTATAAAATCTCACAATGGACCCCGTACAAATAATGCCGCCAAATTTTCAAGGCATGAACAATAGCTGCTAACTCAAGGTCGTGGACCGGATAATTCTTCTTATGTACCTTTAACTATCTGGACACATAGGCAATCACCCTACCGTCTTGCATAAGCACTGCGCTGAGACTAATAAGCGACGCGTCACAATACACAGTATAAGACCCTGAACCCGTAGGCAACACCAATACTGGAGTTGTAGTCAAAGCTGTCTTGAGCTTCTGAAAGCTCTCTTCACATTCATCCGACCACCTGAACGGAGCACCTTTCTGGGTCAATTTAGTCATAGGCGATGCAATAGACGAGAAATCCTCCACGAAGCGACGATAATAACCGGCCAAGCCGAGAAAACTCTGAATCTCAGTAACTCAAGATAGACTGGGCCAACTCTGAACTGCCTCTATTTTCTTTGGATCCACCTTAATCCTTTCACTGGACACTATGTGTCCCAAGAATGCCACCGAACTAAGCCAGAACTCACCCTTAGAGAATTTGGAATACAATCTCTCCCCTCTCAGCCTCTGTAATACAATACCCAAGTATTGTACATGCTCCTCCTGGCTACGTGAGTATACCAGGATATCATCAATAAATACCACGATAAATGAGTCAAGATACGACTGGAATACGCTATTCATCAGGTGCATAAATGCTGCTGGGGCATTGGTTAGCCCAAATGACATCACCAGAAATTCATAGTGACCATAACGAGTTCTGAATGATGATTTTTGAATATCCAAATCCCGAATTTTCAACTGGTGATACCCCGATCTCAAATTAATTTTGGAGAATACCCTCGCTCCCTGAAGTTGGTCAAATAAACCATCAATACACGGCAAAGGATACTTATTCTTGATTGTAACTTTTTTCAACTGCCTGTAATCGATACACATTCGCATAGTACCATCTTTCGTTTTCACAAACAGAACCGGTTGCACCCCAAGGCAACACACTAGGCCTAATGGACCCCTTATCAAGAATTTCCTGAAGTTTCTCTTTAAATTCTTTTAACTCATCTGGTGCCATACAGTACAGAGGAATAGAAATGGGTTGAGATCCCTGCACCAAGTCAATACCGAAATCAATATCTCTGTCGGGCGGCATACCCAACAGGTCTACAGGAAATACATTTGGAAAGTCTCTCACTACCGGTATTGAATCAATATTAGGAGTATCTGCATCAACATCTCTCACAAAAGCCAAATATGACAAACACCCCTTCATAACCATATGTTAGACTTTCAAATAAGAAATTACCCTGCTGGGAACATGATCTAGAGAACCCCTCCATTCGACCTTCAGCAACCCCGGCATCGCCAACGTCATGGTTTTTGCGTGACAGTCCAGAATAGCATGACATGGAGACAACCAATCCATACCTAAGATTACATCGAAATCAACCATACTGAGCAATAAGAGATCAACTCTAGTCTCCAGTCCCCCAATGGTTACCACACAAGACCGATATACATGGTCCACAATAATAGTAGCGCCCACCGGCGTAGATACACAAACATATGAAACTAAGGACTCACGGGGCATATCCAGATAATGAGTAAAGTATGATAATACATACGAATAAGTAGAACCAGGGTCAAATAATATAGAAGTTTCCTTGTGGCACACTGAGACAATACCTGTGATCACTGCATCTGAGTAAACGACATCTGGCATGGCAGGAAAAGCATAGAATCGGGCCTGACCGCCACCTGATCGGCCTCCTCCTCTTGGGCGACCCCTAGTTGACTGACCCCCACCCAGAGCTGGCTGGGCAGGTGGTGAAGTAACTGGTGCTGAAGTCATAGTCTGACTCCTCTGCTGCACTGGATCTCCCGAGCGACGAGGACATTGCCTCCACATATGCCCAAATTCCCCGTACTCAACGTAGCTCCCTGGTACTAGTGGTGGTACTGACTGAATCAGGCCCTGAGAACCAGAATAACTGCTGGAAGCACCCGATGCAAATAAAACCTGAATCGAAGGAGCACGGGATGAACTCTGGGCTGGCAGGGCACTGAGAGATGAATGGCCCTGATGAGAACTATATGAACCCTGGCTGGATGATACACCACAGTGAACTGGACAACCCGTATGAGTGTGTCTGTAAGGACGACCCCTACCGCGGTAAAACTGACCCCCCAGAAGGAGCACCGCTGAAATCACCTGGACCACGAGGCCTTTTAGCCTCCCTCTCTCCACGCTCTTGGCTACGTGCCATATCTATCTACCAAGCAATGTCAACTACCTCATCAAAAGTAGCACCAGATACCCTCTCCCGAGATATAAGTAACCGCAACTGGTATGTGAGACTATCAATGAACCTCTTAATCCTCTCCCTATAAGTGGGAACCAACCAAACTGCGTGACGAGCCAACTCAGAAAATCTCATCTCGTACTGTGTCACAGATATACCATCTTGACGTAACTGCTCAAACTGTCTGCGCAGCTTCTCTCTGCGAGACTACGACACAAACTTCTCCAAAAGAGAACGGAGAATTCCTAACATGTAAGTGGTGCTGCACCGACCAGCCTGCGCCTCTCATAAGCCTCCCACCATCTGAAGGCAGCCCCAGAAAATTGAAAAGTAGTGAACGAGACCCCACTGGTCTCTAGTATACCCGCTGTCCGAAGTATCCGCTGGCACTTATCCAGAAAACACTGAGCATCTTCTAACTTAGCACCTCTAAATGATGGAGGTCGAAGCCTCCCAAATCTCTCAAGTCTCCTATGGTCATCATCTGCCATAACGGGCACTACCGGGGCCTTAACAGCTGTAGATGGCTGGGCTGATAGTGCCCCCAGTTTCTGAAATCCCTATAACACCTAATATGGAGTACGAGCAACAGGGGTATGAGTACCTCCCCCCGCCTGAGAAGTGGCAAGTGCGACCTGAGCCGAAACCACCTGAGCAAGGCTAGTGCAAACTGTCAATATCTGGGCCAAAGTCTCCTAAAGGCCTGAAATCTCAATAGGCACAGCTGGTGCCTGAGCTGGTCCTGTCGACTCAGCTATATCTAGAATCTGCTCCTGAGCTGGAGCAACTGGTGGTACTACAGGTGCTACTCCAACTGCTGTACGAGCTACACCTCGACCTCTACCTCGGCCCCTGCCTCTACCACGGACCCGGCCTCTCGCGGCCCTAGCTGGTGGCACTGGTGGCTGACCGTCCAATTTGGTAGTACGTGTCCTCACCATTTCTGAGAGAATAGAATAACAGAAATTTAGTTTTCGGAATCAACAATTCGCACGACAGAATACAAGAAAATGAAATTTTCCTAAGGGTTAGGCAGCCTCTTGAAGAAAAGTACAGACATCTCCGTACCGATCCGCAAGACTCTACTAAACCTGCTCATGACTCGTGAGACCTATGTAACCTAGGCTTTGATACCAACTTGTCACGACCCAAAATCCTAACCTATCGTGATGGTACCTATCTCGATACTAGGCAAGCCGACAACATCAATAAACCACAATTTCTTTTAAGTTTGAAAATATAATATTTAAACACAATCCACAAGTCTCGCAAATACCGATACACACACTCCCAAAACCTGGTGTCACTTAGTACATGAGCATCTATACATTACAACTCTGGAAAACGTGGTCTATAATAATCCGAGACCAAATACAATAAACAAAAGGATAGGGAAGGAGAGACAAGGTCTGCGAAACATGGCAGCTAACTCTGAATCTCTGAAAAATCAACTGTGTGAAAGAATCAACACCCATTGTATGCGGGATCACCTGGATCTGCACACGAAGTGCAGGGTGTAGTATGAGTACAACCAAATCAGTAAGTAACAATAATAAATAAAGAACTAAAAGTAGTGACGAGCTTCTCAGCTAAGTCCAAATACAGTACTTTTCAATATAAAAGAGTAGGCATGCTCTCAAGTTCAACTTTAAGATTTCACTGAAATTTCATATCAAGTTTGACCGAAACATAAAATAATGTTTTTCCGATATTTCCAAATGATATATGACAGCTGAAATGCAGCAAATAATGAAATCAATGCATCCTCTCAGAGTAACAGTCACTCAGTCCTCCCATTCACTCAAACCTCACAGTCACTCTTTCCTTACAGCCACTCTTTCCTCACAGTCGCTCATCACTCGGCACTCGACACTCGCACTCAGTAGGTACCTGCGCTCACTGGAGGTGTGTACAGACTCCGGAGGGGCTCCTTCAGCCCAAGCGCTATATCAAGCCAATCATGACATAAATCAATGAACATGCTGCGGCGTGCAGCCCGATCCATAAATATCCTCACAATTAGGCCCTCGGCCTCACTCAGTCATCAACCTCTCCAGTCTCTCGGGCTCTCAGAAATCATGATAAGCAGCCTAACAACAATGATATGATGCATCTATAATGAATAAGAGAGACTTAGGTAAAAATGTGCAAATAGAACTGTGACTGAGTGCAAAACAGCAATTTAGCAAATAATTTCATAAGTACACGACCTCTGTGGGTCCCAATAGTGTAAACATATGATTTAAACATGATTCATAGATCAATTTCTCTAATACGGGAAAAAATGTACGGATATCGACAAATTTTTCAACTACACAGTTCTATGGAATTGACCACGTCATAATTCCTACGGTGCATGCCCACACGCCCGTCACCTAGCATGTGCGTCCCCTCAAAACCAATCACATAATACATATTCCGGGGTTTCATACCCTCAGGACCAAATTTAGAACTGTTACTTACCTCAAGCCGTGTAATTCTTTATTCTGCAATGTCTTTTCCTCGTAAATTGGCTAACAAATGCTTCGAATCTAGCCATAAATAATTCGATTCAGTCAGTAAAATTTATTGGAATTAATCCCATAAGAAAATACTAATTTTCAAACAAAATCCAAAATTTAGCTCAAAAATTGCCTATGGGGCCCATGTCTCAGAACCCGACAAAAGTTACAAAATCTGAAAGCTCATTCAACCACGAGTCTAACCATACCAATTTTACCAAAATCCGACCTCAACTCGACCCTCAAATCTTCAATTTAAACCAAGAGGGTTTTCTAAATCTTCCAACTTAATTCACTAATTAAATGTCAAAAACAACCATGGATTCGGGTAATTTAACCAATATTGAGTTAGGAACACTTACCCCATTGTTTTCCTTGAAAATCTCCCGAATATTCTCTCTCTCCGAGCTCCAAATCGATAAAAATGGAAAATGAGATGAAGTCCCATTTTCAGAACTTAAACTCTCTACCTAGTCATTTGCTCTACGCGATCACGGACAACCACACGCGATCGCGAAGCACAAATTTCCACTGCCCAGATTTAACCCTGCGCAATTGAGGACTTTTCCACGTGATCGCGAAGCTTACTCTCACAGGCCTACTCGATTATGGACTCGTCCACGCGATCGCGAAGCACAAAACACACGACCTCTAATTCTGCTCACGTGCTTCTTCACGTGTTCGCGAATAACAAACTCGCATAGCTACGCGATCACGGCCCTCTTAACTCGATCGCAAAGAACAAAATCATCACTGCCTTAAAGAAGCCTACGCGATCGCGGACATTCTCATGCGATCGCGTAGAAGGAAACCAGTGACAGAAAATCAGCATTCTTCAACTGGAATGCCAAGTCCAAAATTGATCCGTTAACCATCCGAAACTCACCCGAAGCCCCCGGTACCTCAACCAAATATACCGTCAAGTCGCATAACATCATACGAACTTAGTCGAACCCTCAAATTACTTCAAACAATGCTAAAACAACTAATCATAACACAATTCAAGCCTAATAAACTTCAAAATTTCAAGTTTCCACAAACGACGCCGGAACCTATCAAATCAAGTCCGATTGACCTCAGATTTTGCACACTAGTCATAAATGACATAACAGACCTATTAAAATTTTTAGAATCGGATTTCGACCCCGATATCAAAAAGTCAACCCCCGGTCAAACTTTCCAAAAATTCGACTTTTGCCATTTCAAGCCTAATTCCACTACGGACCTTCAAATAATTTTTCGGACACTCTCCTAAGCCCAAAATCACCATACAGAGCTATTGGAATCATCAGAATTAAACTCCGAGGTCGTTTACATATAAGTCAGTATCCGGTCAACTTTTCCAACTTAAATTTTCAATTAAGAGACTAAGTATCTCATTTCACTCCGAAATCCTTCTGGACCCGAACCAACTAACTCGGTAAGTCATAAAACAACTGTAAAGTATAAATTGAGCAGTAAATGGGGGAACGGGGTTATAATACTCAAAACGACCGACCGGGTCGTTACATTTCCACTTTTATAATAATATAGATTATTGAATAGGAGTAACTTTTATAACTAAATTATTGAAGAATTGTTCAAATTTAGATAAAGAGATGATTGATTAAGTCGATCATTAATAATAAAAATTATCTAAATACAATGAGATGAGAGTAGATACAAAGAATAGAATATAGTTGTATAGGATAAAATATGATATGACACGTGGCTGACTAAAAGGAGGACACGTGGAATCCGAGATGGAATGGCTGAAGACCGAACGCAGTCATTGCGCTTGTCACCGGAATGGATAACGTTCATAAAAGTTGTATTAAATGCTTTGCGCCCGGTAGCATTTATAAAGGAATATTCTACAGCATTAAGAGCGACGGTCCGTTACAAAGAATTTGACATTTACACTCAACGTTATATCTTTATCAATGACCCTCATAACTGGCACTAAAGGAGGGCATGATCATAGGACCTTTTTCCCTAGGCATAACTATAAATAGTGAGCTCAGTTACCATTGTAAAGGACACGAATTTTCTGGCAAGAACATATACTATATTCTATACAAAGCTTTATACAGTTTCACTCTCTTGCTTTCTGATCTCATCATTGCTGTGTTCAGAAATCATGTTCACGAAATCACTATCTTTGCTATTTCATCTACATTCCAAGGCTAAGTACTGTGTATTTCTTCAATTATTATATTATTTCAGGATCAAATTAGTTCACTTGTCTAAAAACCACGTATAAATTCAACTGTACCATTTTACGAGTAAACAGTTTGGCGCCCATCGTGGGGCTTAGACAACCGTGAAATTAAATTGATCCTTACCTTTTTTTACTAACGTGTCTTGATTATATTGTCTTAGAAAAAATCACAACAAATGGCAGATAATACTATTAACGATGCACGCAATCCTGAAATTCAAGGGTATCAGCCTCATTTCGAGGATTCGACTAGTGACACACAGAATGAGTGGAATGACGCCACACCGGTGCATGATAGGCGATACCCTTGACGGGTTCAGTAGACAACTCCTGATGATGCCGATGAGGAACAAGTAACGGATGTTATGAGGATCCTGCAAAAGCAACAGGCAATCATCCTAGGCCATCTCACGTGGCAGGATGAGGTTATGACGGAACTGAAGCAGGCGCTATTAGGTGCTTCAAATAACACAAATAGGCGCAACCCAATTCCTCCCATTGTTCCCACAGACCAAATAACGCAGAGAGTTGATAACAACACTCCCAGGGGTGAAGTTGGCTCCGATGGGGCTGGGGGGAGCAGATCAGGTCTTAACAACGAGAACGATTCATGCAAGGATGAGCTTTTACGATTCATGAGGGAAGTAAACGCCCGCATGGATAAAATCCCGGGCACACCACCAGTATTGAAAGGCCCGAACTCGAAGAAGTAAGTTCAATTACCGTACAAGACAAGTGCGGCACTAGAACTAATCTTGAAGCATTTCAAAATGCCTGAAGTTCAAAAGTATGATGGAACTTCATACCCGCAGGAACATATTACCACCTACACAATGGCGGTGAAAGGAAAATGATCTAGTTCCTCACGAAATTGAATCTGTGTTGCTAAAGAAATTCAGCGAATCTCTCACGACGGGAGCCTTAACGTGGTATTCATTACTGCCCAAGTATTCCATTGATTATTTTGAAATGCTCGCGGATTCTTTCATTAAAGCTCATGCCAGAGCCAGAAAGGTGCAAGTTCGGAAGGCCGACATATTCAGAATCGCGCAAGGAGAATCAGAATTATTACGAGAGTTTGTTACCCGATTCCATAAAGAAAGAATGTTGCTCCCGGCCGTCCCGGATGAATGGGCAGCTGAAGCATTCACCAAAGGATTGAATCCGAGAAGTTCAGACGCTTCCCGGAAGCTGAAGGAGAGCCTGCTTGAGTTTCAAGCAATAACCTGGGCAGATGTTAACAACCGGTACGAGTCAAAGATAAGGATCGTATATGACCAGGTCGGTTCTACATCATCGGCCAAAGGATGAGAGAAGAACAGATAAAAATCAAAGGATGACTACGACGCGGATAGGCGGACTACGATGGGTCGGTTTTTGCCCTACGAGCATACCGAAGGCCGTGGAAAAAATTTCCGAGCAGCAAACAAGTTCACAGTTGACGGAGGGACTGATCGTGGTCGAAATAATAGATCACTTCAAGATAAACAAACGTTGGGGTCTCGAGATCTTTCTTACCTCATGTTATCAGAATATAACTTCAACGTCAGTATAGTGGAACTGATGTCAGCCATGAGGAACATTAAAGAAGAATGATTCTCGTGACCTATGGGGTCCGATTCATGGTGCGAATACCACGGTACGAGCGGTCACCAGACAGGGTACTGCCGACATCTTCGGGAGGAGGTGGAAACGCTATTGAAGAATGGTCATCTTCGAGAATTCTTGAGTGACCGAGCTAAGAACAATTACGGTCTCAATAGAGATAACACGGAATCCTCGAAAGCAGGAGAAAAAACCCCACGCCAAACGATCAACATGATCTTTGGGGGGAACGAGATTAACGGGGTCACCTTTTTGGCGGCAAAGAAGACTAAAGTATCGATAACTCACAACAAAAGACTCCGGGAGGACGATATCACTTTCATGGAAGAAGACGCAGACGGATTGCTGTTACCACACAACGACGTGCTGATATTCTCTTTAAATGTGTTAGATTTTAAAATTTAGCGTGTTCTAGTGGATCCAAGAAGTTCAGCTAATATCATACAATGGAGAGTATTGGAACAAGCTAAACTCACTGGAAGCATTATTCCGGCGACAAAACTCCTTGTTAGATTCAACCTTGTGAACGTGACGACCCGGGGAGAGATCTTGTTGCTCACGAATGCTGAAGGAGCAATGAAAAAAACTCTCTTCGAAGTAGTGGATGGTGATCTGGGATACAACATCATCTTAGGAAGGCCAAGGTTACACGAGATGAAAGCTGTACCTTTGACGTATCACCAATTGCTGAAGTTTCCAACGCCCGAAGGAATTAAGTAGATAAGAGGTGACCAACTAACAGCGAGTGAGATGAATGCAATCCCAGTTTCTAGTAGCAAAGGGAAGGAGCGCACGACATAGAAATTACAGGAACCGGTGCCTAGTCCCGAGTTAGAAGAGGTTATTCTAGGGGCAGAATCGTCAGAGCAATATCAGGTGCCGAGATATTTCCATGTTTCGAAAGAAACGGACGCAACGAAATCCACGACAGAGGAACTAGAGCAAGTTTCATTATTCAAAGAATTCTTAGAAAGAAAATTTCACTTAGGAACAGGACTGTACCCAGAGCTCAGGTCTGGTTTTATTGAATTCCTTAAAATTAACGCTGATTGTTTTGCATGGTCACACGAGGATATGACAGGTATCCCAATGGAAATAGCCGTGAACAAGCTAAGTCTGGATCCCAACGTAGCACCGGTACAACAGAAGAAGCGCCATATATGCCGAGGCCAGGAATAAATTCGTTAAAGAAGAGGCAACCCGCTTGCTTAAAAAAATTTCGGTCTGAGATGTAAGATATCCATACTGGCTAGCCAATGTAGTAGTAGTTCCTAAGAAGAACAATAAACTTCGTATGCGTGTAAATTATAAATATATTAATAAGGCGTGCCTGAAAGATTCGTTTCCACTGCCAAATATCGATCAAATGATTGATGCCACGGTCGGGCACGAACTGATGAGTTTCCTTGATGCGTATTCCGGGTACAACCAAATTAAGATGAACTTGGAAGATCAGGAAAAGACTTCATTTATAATAAATTTCGGTACATATTGTTACAATGTAATGCCTTTCAGGTTGAAAAACGCTGGAGCCGCTTATCAGCGGCTCGTAAATAAGATGTTTGAAAAGTAAATAGGAAAGACCATGGAAGTTTATATAGACGATATGCTCGTTAAGTCTTTGAATACAGGTGACCACCTTAAGTATTTGCAAGAAACATTTGATATCTTGAGAAAGCATAACATGAAACTTAACCCCGAAAAGTGCGCATTCGGGGTCAACTCCGGTAAGTTCCTAGGGTTTCTGGTCTCACAAAGGGGAATTGAGATAAACCCCGACAAAATTAAAGCTATAGACGACATTCCGGACCAATTATCAAATGTGAAGGAAGTCAAAGACTCACAGAAAGGTTAGCAGCTTTGAGCAGGTTCATTTCTCGGTCGTCGGAAAAATGTCATCGCTTCTTTACATTGCTCAAAAAGAAGAACAATTTCGAATGGACGCTAGAGTGCTAGCAGCCTTTGAGGGACCTGAAGAAGTACTTGTCAAGCCCTCTATTGCTCTCGAAACCAGAAGAAGGCGAAGCATTGCTATTCTACCTCGCGGTTTCAGAAGTTGTGGTAAGTGCAGTTTTAGTCCGGGAGGATGAAGGTACGCAGTTTCCTATTTATTATGTTAGCAAAATTTTAACGGGAGTAGAAACTCGCTACCGACATTTGGAAAAACTGGACTTAGCTTTTGTAGTCACCGCTCAAAAGTTGAGGCCCTATTTTCAATGCCACCCAATAGCTGTGGTGACTACTTTTTCTTTGCGGAACATCCTTCATAAACCCGAGCTCTCGGGCAGATTGGCAAATGGGCCGTCGAAATAAGTGAGTTCGACATAGAATATAAACCGATGACTGCAATTAAGTCATAAGTCTTGGCTGACTTCGTGGCCAATTTTAGTCCGGGATTGCTGCCTCTGGGAACTAAGGAGGCAGTAATGGTGTCGGAATCTACATCAGGGGTTTGGACCTTATTTATGGACGGAGCCTCGAACGTAAAAGGGCCCGGGCTCGGAATAGTTTTAATCACGCATTCGGGGGAAACCTTAAGGCAAGCCATCAGCACGATCCCTTTAACTAATAATGAAGCAGAGTATGAAGCTTTGATTGTAGGGCTCGAATTGGCCCGGGGACTTGATTCCGAGGTTATCGAAATCAAATGTGACTCACAGCTGGTGGTAAATCAGGTTTGCGGGATCTTTGATACCAAAGAAGAACGTATGCAATAATACGTGGTAAAGGTCCAAACTCTTTTGGTATGATTCTGTGAGTGGTAAATCACTCATATCCCGAGAGAGGATAATGCAGAAGCAGATGCATTAGCAAACTTAGGTTCATCAACGGAAATAAAGGGACCAGAGTCCGGAACGGTGGTACAACTAATGAGCTCAGTCCTTGATATGGGTGGTTACTATGAGGTGAATTCGGCTAGTCTGGTCTGGGACTGGAGAAACGAAATAATAAACTACGTCGAGCATGGAAAGTTGCCCGACGAACCCAAAGCATCACGGGCGTTACACACCAAAGCTGCACATTATAGCTTCAGGAAATGCCAATTGTATAGAAAATCTTTCCAAGGTCCGCTGGCCCTGTGTTTAGGAGCATCAGAAGCTGACTATGTCATGAGAGAAATCCACGAAGGGATATGCGACAATCACTCAGGCGCAGAGTCTTTGGTGTTGAAATTGGTACGGACAGGATATTATTGGCCTCGCATGGCACAGGACGCCAAAGATTTCGTACGAAAATGTGATAAGTGCCAACACTATGCATCACTAGTACATAAACCGGCACAAACCTTACATTCGGTTCTGTCCTCATAGTCATTCATAAAATGGGGGATGGACATCGTCGAACCGTTGCCACCGCCTCCCGGAAAGGTAAGGTTTCTTTTAATTTTGACTGATTATTTTTCAAAATGGGTGGAAGCAGGTTCTTATCAGAAGATCGGAGAACGCGAAGTGGTCGATTTCCTATGGGAAAATATAATTTGCAGGTTCAGAATACCAAAAGAGATAGCATGCGACAATGGGCAGTAGTTTATCGATTCAAAAGTTACAAAGTTCCTCGAAGACTTGAAAATAAAGAGAATCACATCTTCGCCTTATCATCCAACCGCAAACGGTCAAGCGGAGTCGACAAACAAAGTGATTATTAAAAACCTCAAGAAAAGGTTGGAAGCAACAAAAGGCAAATGGCCCAAAGAGTTGCCCGAAGTTCTATGGGCCTACCGAACAACGGCCAAATCAAGTACAGGAGAAACTCCTTTTTCCCTCGTATACAGTGCTGAAGCCCTGATTCCGGTTGAAGTGGGTGAACCCACTTTAAGATATTCTCAGAAAAATAAAGAATCAAACAACGAAGCAATGCTAATCAACTTGGAACTGCTCAAGGGACGCAGGGACTTGGTGCACGTGAGAATAACAGCTCAAAAGTAGAGGATGGAGCGATATTACAATCAAAGAGCCAACTTTCATTTTTTCAAAGTAGGAGACTTGGTTCTAAGGAAAGTAACACAAAATACACAGGAGCTCAACGCGGGAAAGCTAGGTACAACGTGGAAAGGCCCCTACCGAATTTTAGCTATCACTGGAAAAGGTTTATACGAGTTGGAGAATGAGAATGGGGACAAATTGCCCAGCAACTGGAACGTTGCACACCTCAAAAGATATTATTGATGATGACGATGCTCAAACAGGAAGTATGTGCTGCACTTTTTTTCCCTTCGTTCAGTTTTTGTCCCAATTGGGTTTTTCTGGCAAGGTTTTTAACGAGACAACGATAGAAAGCATACTACAAAGACAACATCAATAAGACCTTTGATAGCAAGGCAAACGAACAAGCTTCCACTCGGGGACGATTAGGTAATCTTTGGTTCGATAGCAAATTCCCACCGGGAAGTTAAGTTTGCTACCGAACAGAGGTTACCCGAACGTTCATGGACACAACCCGCCAGAGGACTGTTAGGTATTCTTTCGCTCGATAGAATGGATTCCTAAGGGAAAACAAGATATGTTTCCGAGTGAAGGATTACCTAGCAATTCATTGGTAGGACACTCAAAGATACAGGACTTTCAGTGTTCCAATTCACATTCTTCACATTCGAACACTGAGGGGAATGATATGAGGATATGACAACATTGACTGCCACGTCAACCGGGAATGAAAATCCAGAAACAAAATGCTTCATCGGGACTGAGGATTGCGCAGCCAGCTCCGTAGAAACAAGTTGTACAAGATGGCCACAAGTAAAGGCAATTTCTTTTCTGTATAGCAAAATGCTTCTGTAATTTCTGAAAACAGAAGGAATAAAATAAAATCCTTTTGCTTTTATCTTGTTTCTTGTCTGAACGATGAGCTAAATTTGTTATTTGAAAGTTCAACAAGTACTTCAAATATTAGTGCCGTAATGAACATGAGACGTCCTCTTCAAGAGCACCGTAAACATAAGAGGACCCTCTCTTATAAAAACCCTCACGTTAAAGAGTTGGTTCCGTAAGAATCAATACCCGGAATCCAAAATGCCATTGGGGAAAAATATACCCGAAACCGCATTTGAAAAGGATGCAAAAAGCAAACTTGCGCAAATATTCATAGAAATCCTCATATTAAAGGGAAACTTGCGCAAATATTCATAAACACCCTCACGTTAAAGGGATAATACTCGGAACCAAAATGCTTCGAAGAAAAGGCATCCGAGACTACACATAGTAAGGTGCGAATTGAACAACATGCGCAAAATGCTTGAGCAAGTGCAAAAGTTAAAGGCTTGCATGGATATTCAAACGAAAGTAAGACTCAAACGACACTTGAACAAAAACATATGTCTTTATTTACAAGAACAGGCCAAAACATTACAAGTACAAAATGGGAAAAGAAAGGAAAAGCTAGACTGCAGTGCCCCTGGAGTCAGGAGGAAGAGAAGTATCCGCATTGCCGGGAAGGGTAGGTGGTTCTGCCGATGGCTCAACGCTTTCCCCAGTTTGGTCTTCGGCCTCATCACCTTCCGATCCTTCTTCAGTTTTTGAAAACTCGAAATCGGAATCAGAAGAACCTAGAGCATCAGACTGCATCGGGAGTCCATTTTTTGCAGCCAACATAAGCTCTCGGGCATTAGCAATTTTGGCATCAATGTCAATAATACCAGCTTTGGCCTCTTCCAAGGTTTTTCTCCTCATGCTATACATGGAATAAGTTTTTTCAACAATGAGGGAAGTAGCTCGATGCTTGAGTTCTTCTTTGAGTTGAGTAACCTTGGCGGAAAGGTTTTCCCAGGCAGATCTAGCAGATTTGAGGCTGACGTCGAGCTCGCGGACAGTTGAACTAAAGAGCCTATTATGCTTAATGGTTTTCCTGTACTTCTCTTATAGCTGGTCATGTTTCACCTCCGCAGTAGCAAGCTCTTCACTTTTGGAGTTCAAGACTGCCTCCAAGTTAATCACTCTTTCAGCGGAGACAGTCTCACAGTTGGCTGCAGCAAGAACGACGTTCTGGACTTTTGCCCATTTAGCCTTGGCCTCATCAAAATTAACCCTTAGCGGCCCAAATTTCTTGGCTAAGGGTTACCACTTCTTGCTCGCTTTGCTGCAAATGAGCCTCCAAAATAACTGCCTCAGTAGCCCTAGTTTCCAGTTCCGAGAGGCAGAGAACAGTCTGGTCCCGTTTTGCCAAAACTGATCCCGTTCAGAAGTAAGTTCTTCCTTCTCACGAATCAACCTTTGAAGGCCCTCAGAAACAAGAAAGTTGGCCTATAAAACAAGAAGAGGTACAATTTAGAATACATTCGTTCAAACTAAAAGAAATAACAGAGGAAGGAAGGAACGTACCGCTGTGGTGTTATGCATAGCATTGTTCAACAAACACTCTCCCGAGAGTGTCTAAATCTTTTCCCAATCCTTTTTTGAAGTCAAAGGCTTTAGGTAATTAGCAATCTCCACCGGTCGCGATAGCAGGTTGCACCCGGTGGAGACCGAAAGAGTGATGTTCCTCCTCCTTTGTGGATCTTCAAAAGGAGCAACATAATTTTGCCCCAAGTTCCCATGAACTGGGGACTGTGGAAGAGGAACACCTTCTTTATGGTCAGGTGCGACTGATGGAGATGGTGTAGCAACCGCTGGTGGAACAGTATACGAAGATGGAAATGATGTAGCAGTTGCTGGTGTTGGTGAAGGTGGAGATGAAGCTGATGGAGTTAAGGAGTGAGAATCAGCTGCATCAAATACAGTGTTGGTTGTTTGATGCTCGCCAACCAAAGATGGCAAGGACCCGGTACTCAGCCCCGCAACACTGGTTGCAACAATTGGGGGCCGAAAACTTGAGTTCGCATATTCTACCAAATCAGATTCTCCCCAAAGTGCCGAGAACTATCTCAACAGGTCGAGCATCCTGTTGAGATGATGAGGATCGTCGCCTTCTGTGTAAAGAAGCTCCTTCATCAACAACTTCTTCATCATCATCAATCACCACAGTGTCTACGACCGACCCAGAAGGAGGACCAGTCATCATCGCCATCGGAGATGATTCAGGGGCATCAACCTTTGCCCTTTTATTCTTTTCCCCGGTCGCGGAGGAGCGTCTTCTCTTTGTTTGTTTATCCTTCAACCGGGGACTCCGTGAAGAAGTATTTGCACCCGAAACAGGCCCGGAGATTTGAGTAAGTGCTTCCTGAAGCAGCTTCGCTGCATCAGCAAGATCAGCCAAAACGTCCTCCTCGGGGATATAAACAGAGCCCGCAGGTAGACCTAATTGCATGAACAAAGTCAGAAGGGTTCAACCAAGTTCTTCATATACAAAAATAGAGGCAAGGTAAATTAGAGTTACCATGATTTTTGGCCTTCCACTCGTATTTAAGGGCCAGATCTTTCCATGAACGAGTTTCGGGCGTTGTGACGTCCAAATCTTCTGAACCCACCGGTTCAAACCTTCCACCACCGGTGGGATCCATCGAGTTGCTGAAACATGCGAAGAGTGAAGAGATGATATGTCCATAGAAGAATATTTAGTAAGAGGAATATTATACAAAGAACTTACGAGTGTGGTTCCAAGCAACCGGAAAGGATGAAGCCGTTGTCGGAATAATGTCATTGGTGGCAACTGCAATGAACCGTTCCATCCACCTATGGTCATTGTCATCATCCATGCTAGACAACAAAGCATGGTGGCCACAGTTGCAAAGGTTTATCATTCCCCCGCGGAAGATTTTGGGGGAATAGAGATTCATCACAAGAGCTAAGGTTAGCTCCTCCCCAGTTTCTTGGCACAAGCGTCAGAGGCAGGCGATCGTCCTCAACACTGAAGGACTTACCTATGCCAAACATACCTGGTAGCGAAGGCAAAATTCCGCAATCACGGAATCAAGCGCTTCGCTCAAAGAAAACGCACCCAAAATAAAGGGATACATGAAAAAGTATGTAAAACCTTCCTTGGGAAGGGTCACTCGCTCCGATAGATCAAGAGCGCTAATTTCCAACTCATTGTAGCGGTAGTCCTCCTTCACAGCAGGAATACTGGAAGGACAAATCGAAGAAGGGTACCTACTAGCAGCCCATGTACGAGGGTTAGCAGTAGGAAATTTCTCTTCAAAATCCTTCGAAGTATTAAGCCTTCTTGGGATGATGGAATCCACTGTTGGAGGAACGGAATCCTTGGTTTTGTTCTTATTCTTTGTGGAACCACCACGTTTGGAGTAAGAAGCCATTGGAAAAGAAGAAGGTAAAAGAGTTTGTGTTTGAAGAAAATTAGAAAAAGAATGAAAAACAAGGATGCAAATCAAAAGCTCGAGCAATTGTGAAACGCAAAGGAATAGAAAGTTGCGTATAAGTAAAATTTTGGAGGCTAAATTCATGGCCATGATTACCTCGATAATCGGCAAAAGCTGTGTTGAATCATGAGATAACGCGTGTTCGGGGCATTAAATACAGAAAGACGTGTGTCTAATCAACCGTCAGAGACTTTCAGAGGGAATTATAGTAATTCCCGCCAAAAAGATATTTCTACCAACTTTCCGGTAACACAAAGTTATGTCACCGGAAAGCAGGGTGACTATCACCGAACACAGTCATTGCGCTTGTCACCGGAATGGATAACGTTCATAAAAATATATTAAATGCTCTGCGCCCGGTAGCATTTACTAAGGAATATTCTACAGCGTTAAGAGCGACGATCCATTACAAAGAATTTGGCATTTACACTCAACGTTATATCTTCATCAATGACCCTCATAATTGGCATTAAAGGAGGGCATGATCCTAGGATCTTTTTCCCTAGGCATAACTATAAATAGTGAGCTTAATTACCATTGTAAAGGACACGAATTTTCTGGCAAGAACATATACTATATTCTATACAAAACTTTATACAATTTCACTCTCTTGCTTTCTGATCTCATCATTGATGTGTTCGGAAATCGTGTTCACGGAGTAACTATATTTGCTATTTCATCTACATTCCAAGGCTAAGTACTGCGTATTTATTTGATTATTATATTATTTCAGGATTAAATTAATTTATTTATCTAAAAATTACTTATAAATTTAACTGTATCGTTTTACGGGTAAACAATACTGATCCTAAAATGGTACTCCTAGTCGTAGCCCTAAGTAGAATATTCTTCCACACAATGGAACAAGGCTTGATGAGCAATCATTTTTTGAATAGTTAAAAAAAATAAAAAAAAAAAGTAAAAGTCTGTTTGAAGAAGAAAAAAAGGCAGTTGCGTGCGGTGGGCAGCTACATCCTCAATCCAGTTGTCTTGCAAATCGCTCCACTTAGGGTACATCTCAGCACTTGCCGGAAAAAGGGAACAGGAAAAGTGTGATGGGGATTATAAGGAGCAGTTTCTCATTCATATCAGGAACTGTTTGCGGAATATACATAGCTCAGAACTACAACGTCCCCAACATTCGAAAGCTTATTGAGAACGCTTTATTCAAGGCCAAAGATGTCGAAGAGAAATATCGCAAGCCCCCCAAGCCTGGCGATCGCCTTTAGATTTCACTCTCCATATTTCAGGTTAACCATTCCTAAATCCCCAATTCCTTCGTGAATACTTATTTCTAATGTCCATAACAGTTCAACCGAGACAATCAAAAATTGTGTGACCTTTATAGCATGCTAGATTGAAATCTTCAAGTAAATTTTACCTGTTAATGATGATTTTTCGCTCGCCTTTTTACTTGACTTTCTCTATATCAAACTGTGCGCCAGAGGAATAATTTCGCCCTTTGGGCCGACCGATCAGTTGAATGCGTACTCAATCTTCAATTAGTATCACTTAAATTTGTGTAATTATGTTTATGTGGCGCTCGATGTTCCAATTAAATCTCTCAAGTTTTAGCAGGATTTTAGACTGATTGCCTTTCCTTTTATAGGAAAAGATCTGAATGGTAGACCAGTGTTCACTACCAATCCTTTGAGATAGAGACTGAGAGCTACAATAATACAATTTTATAACAAAATTTTCCTGTTAAATATTGTGTTGCTATGCATCCATTCTGGTTCATGGTTTATCAGCTAGAAGTTTTGTTTGTAATGGTGAATAGTTGCATAATTTGTCCGGTACGTACAATTGGCTGCTTGCATATTGTAATCTTTTAGTCGGCTACCTTTAGACCTTTTTACATTGAAATTTGCACCATACCAAGGAACTGTGGAATGTTTGTTTGGCTGCGGATTCTAGGACATTTTCTAATTGGGACTTAGCCATCTAGCTTTTTGGTTGATCGTTTGAAAATACTAAGCAGAACACATTTGGAAGTTCTTTTCTGTGATGTCTGACACTGGTCCGGCAGCTATTACCTATTTGGCGCTGTTCCTCAGTGTTCTGAAGAGATTGCATTTTCTGGGAGGTAAGAACAGTCTAAGTGTAATGTACCTTTGAATGATTCTGAAGAGGTTTTGAAAAATAATTTTTGTAGGATTATAGTGTCTGGAAAAAGAAAAACTATCTTCTGAAACAGTTATGTGGAAGGATGTTTTTCTGAAAACAGAAACTAAATAGCAACATGATTTTGCAAAAGTATCACTTAGACCCATGTCACTCATTCCGACGCCATTAGAAATTGGGGACAATTGATGATAAAAGTGCGCTTCTGTTTTCTTAAAGGCTTCTCTAGCGTATGGAATTGTGGCTATATCTGGTGCATTGGCTACTTCCTGCGGAGTTGCTTCTTATTCCCTTGGTACTTCACAGCACTTATAGCTTGTTTTGAGATCCAGAAAGATCAGATTCCTAGAGTCAAAAACAAGTGTTTGCTTAATTTGTTTCTGTGGTGTAAAAGTAGTCTCATAGAAAACATTGATCAATATATGGATTTCTTGGAATTGTTAGGGAAATGTTGTAACTAACTGCATGGATACTCCCAGCAGCAGCTATGTGTAATTCTGTGGTACCATCTTGGTACTAGTTAATAAAACCTTACCTTATCAACAACAACAAAAAAAGGGGTCAAAGGTTGCAAATAAAATGCATTTGAAGCCGTATGTTTGTTAAAATGATCACATGCATATGTAGTTTACTCGTTCCTTTGAATTGCCAGATATAGGTGTATGAATACCGTGGCATAGATCTCCACAACAGTTGATTGTAGAAAGGAGTTTATCCAGCTTATCTTAACATGTTATAGTATTTTTCAGGATCAAATGGGTTTTAGCATGTTCAGTTAATGCTCAGGTTAGCTCCTAAGAAAGGCTAGTATGTCTTCATGACGTTTCAATTCTAAGCTCTGAGAGGTATTGCACCTTGCTTGCTCATACATTTTGCCTTGAGTTATCAGATTTTGACATATTTGGCTAATTTTAAACGGATCTTCTCCCTCAACCTATCAAAAGGTTCGCCTCACTAGGATTATAAAGTTAAATTTGTCAAAAGCTAGCACCATAAGTAGGGTTTTAGTGAGTAGTAATAGTGATGCAAGTATTCTGTTAGACTCTCAAACGCCTGTGGGGCACTCCTTTATCCATTGGTAATACTTGACCTGTTAATATACTGGGAAGAATTGAGTTCTTTTCCTATCGATGATTCCACAAGAATGCAGTTGAGGTCTACCATTCTCCCCTATGTTAATGTTGAACTTCGTTGGTGGTGCAGGGCAGTTCCATTTCCAAGGTGAAACTAACTAATTTTATGATTGGCCTCGATTCTTTGTTCAAAGATAAAATTTTCGAAAACCATACATGTTGCCACCCAGAACCTACACTTGGATTCAACGTCAGATTGTGCTTCCTCATTACTTTATAGCCCCAAGACAATTGCTCTTTATCTCTCTTAGCAGCATATTGTCTGCATAGCCTCCATAGTGTGTGCAAGCATTCTTGGAGACGTTCTCAACATTTTTGAACAATTTACTTACCAACCCCTGATTCATCCTTTAAGCACAATTTATTACCGACCTCATGATACGTGTCCCAATGTTTTTTCCCTGAATAGCATAACCATATATAAGTCTGTCCCTCGGCCTTGAGCTGTAAAAAAGAAAGATATTTTTTTGGTCCTCTGGTGCTAGCTGGATCTGATGATATCATTGATAGGCACACTGGAAGCTTAGTAGTTCGCACCCAGATGTTGCATCAACAATCGGCTATTTGGATAGGGAAAACAATCCTTCAATCCGTACAGTGGACCTATTGAAGTATGAAGTAGCAGACTCCATGCTGTTGGATTTAACAAGTTATTTTGATGGGCTACCCTTTCGTGGTTTTATTTATTGTAATTGATATTGTTATTATTTAGGAACCGATGTCTGTTTTAAGTGGTCGTATAGCATTGTTTTATATCTGGCTGATCCCTCTTCTGAAAATGTAATGTTAAACAACGAGTTTCATCCTCGGGGGCATTACAGAAGCTACTTGAACAATGTTTCGATCGCAACTGGATGGGGTAAAATACATAAATTATCAACAAATTCAATTAGTAGGTGTCCCATTCTACAAGTTGTACACGACTTCTTGGCCAGATCGCAAGTATCTGGCATTCTTGGGACCTTAATTCTTGAATCACGTCACTCACCTCAACTACAACTAGCCTGGTCAAAAACAAACCAGCAATGAAAGCTGCTCCCATCAGCATTAGCAAAACTGCATTCCAGCTATTAGCTGAAATGTAACCCATTAGAAATGGTCCAATTGCAGCACCAATTGAGCCAGTTCCATCAATTATGGCAGTCACAGTTGCAAGTGCTCGTGAATTGCCCTTCAAAGATCTCTGTGTTCCTAGGTCAGCTGAAACGGCAGTTGTTATCAATGAACAAGTGTCAATCACAAATACTCCAGTAATCAACATTAGGATGATGTTTATAGCATGGAGATGTGTCCGTAGTTTTGATATAGGTATAGGGCTGGGATAGCACAGTACATGAAGCTAGCAGCTGTTATAGCTCTAGCATCCAACTGATCAGAGATGCAACCTGCTAGGGTTCCTCCTCCTACCCCTCCAACATCAAACAATGTTGATAAGTTTCCAGAATCCTCATTGGACAAGTATCTTCCGTCTATAGCTATTGTAACATTAAACAGACAAAAGGGTAGATACATACCTACACATAACAGAGTGAGAAAATAACTGATAACACGAGAAATATAGCATACCTGTGTGGCTAATGTAGAAGGGGGGCCAAAAGATAAATGTGTAAGACACCAACTTGACAAAGAAAAGGCAAAGAGCAAATTGTGCAACCCCAGGATTCTCCATGCTTCTATAAAACCCACAACTGATTCCCCCTCGCTGTCTGATCTCAAGAGAGGTTCATTCACTTCTTCTTCTTCTTTTGATAACAATTCATCGTCATCCTTGTTAACCCCAATAGACTCAGGATGAACTGGCAATAGAAGGAATACTACCCTCACTACTAGAAAACGGGCCAAAAGCGTCCAGGAAAACCGTCCGAAATCGGTCGGAATTGAACAAAAGCCGACCGATTTTCGACCGTTTTCAATTTGTCGAAAAATAATGGTCTTAATGCGAGGCGATCGCAGACGGTCGACATTTCCGACCGAAGTCGGTCGGTAATTTTCAACGCACTTTGACCAAATAATCTGACACAAAATAAACTTACCGACCGAATTCGGTCGGTATTCTTGAAAATAATTTTTAATTATTTTTAAATTAGCGACCGACTTCGGTTGGAATTTTAATTATTTATTTTTTTAAATATTGTTCACTTCCGACCGAACTCGGTCGGTAATATTAAAATATTTAAAATTTAAAATAAAAAATTCCGACCGAAGTCGGTCAGTGTTATTAAAATATTTAAAATTTAAAATCAAATATTCGACCGAAGTCGGCCGAAAAATTAAATGAACATTTCCGATTGACTTCTGTCGGTAGGCGATCAGTTTTTTGGGTAAGCTTTTGGCAGAATACAGTTGTTTTACAGCTACACCACCTGCCAACAATCAATCACCTATAATGAAAGCATTACATTGCTGCCATTCAACCAATAACAACAACAATAACAACAATAACAACAACAACAACTATCAAAACTATATTAACAATATTTATAGAGTTTCAAAATACCCAACAACAAAACATTTCACAAGTTAAAAGTTCAAACATCATTCAATGAGTGTTTTGTACTACATCATCTCCATCTCCACTACTAGAAGCTTCATCGTCGGCATGGTTCGAAGGATCATGACGAGAAGGATTAGCATCTGGGGAAGACTCACGAGACCGGGGAATCGGGAAAGCACCACTAGCAAGAAGATTGGCCAGCTAACCTTGAAGGACATTAAATTGTTGGTCCCTCTTTTCTAGCTGAACTTGAAGGGTATCAAGTTGTTTATCTCTCTTTTCTTCTCTAGCCTTTGTCTCTTCAAACTGTGCTTTCAGCTTTGCGATCTTCTTCTCCATACCCGAGAGAGTCGACCTATCAATTGCCTCGCACTGGGCGGAAGTCCCTATACCTCGCACTGGGCGGAAGCCCTGTCTGGAAGGCCGTATGATATCCCCTTTTTAGGACCACCAACAACATCCAACCATATCTTCTGCGCTTCTTCGTCTGAAAGGGGTGGTCGCTCGCCTTGCTCATTCGGTGGTAAGCTCTGAGTGTACTCCTCCACATTAGTCTTGTAGCGAACCTTTATTTAGAAGATAAAAAATTATTAACTATATAATATAATAAATATTAATTTCAGGTTATAGTAGTTATGAAACTTACATATGTAGTCTCCGCCCGGTCCTCGACCCATCTACTTGGATCTGTCGGTGCCTTCTTCTTCCGGATGTGAGTCTCCATGAAAAACTCATCATGAGTCATCCTCCTCCCATAGTTTTTTCCTACAAATATAATAAAACATGTTAACTAAATTAAAATATATAAATATAGTTCAATAAAAATAGATTTAAATATTTTAAGGAATTACCAGTGGTCACCTCGCACTCCCCATGCTCCTTGCACCCACACAGTGCAAGGAGCCACTCTTCTCAGATGCTCGGGCCTTCTTTCCCTGTTCACTCCTCTTCTCGAATTTATCAGTGGTTCACTGCCTCAGCAGATCCTCCCATAAATGCGGTAGAACCCATGAAAGCTTCTTGCTCTTCTTTCGAGCAGAACAAAAAGAATCAAATAGTCTCTTACGACATTTGAACTCAAAATTTACAAGAATGGCACTGTTTTGCCAGTCCTCCCAGGCACACTTAGTCTGCAAATGAAGTATGTAACGTTAGATGAAAATATTATTAATATAATGCTTAAATAGATAAGAATTGTATTAAAACCTTAAATTGGTTGAAAAGTTTCTCCACGAGCTTCGGTGGAAATTCACTCCAAGTCGCATAGGGTGCATCATACAACCGGCCAAGAGCTTCAGTGATTATCTTTGTAGTCTGATGACTAGGTATGAACCTGCAACATAGCAATTACATTAAATAAACAAGACTAGCTATTATAATTTAGCAAAAACAAAGAAGTAATAAATAAATCTTACCCATTGCCCTCAGGCCTGGTGATCATTCTATGATAATGATCATACCGCACTTCCTATGGATCATCATCCTCCGATGGATCTGAAATGTGCGTAGAAGGGGAGGCATCTGGCTCAATGCTACTATCCCGAAGGTGAAGTCTAGAAATGCTGGGAGACGAACTCTGTGGAGAGGGAGACGTGGTCGCTAATAAAGATGGATGCGATCTAGACCCCTACTGCGATCCAGACCACTGCTGCGATCTGGGTGGATGAAATCTAGATGGATGCGATCCAGGTGGTGGTGAAGCAAATGGAACAGATGACAGGCGTATCACCACATGGCCCTGTGACTGCTGACTCAGTGGACCCATGTAACTATATGCAGGATCATGTGGAGGAAGCGGGGTATAGCCCTGTGGTGGAGAATGGTAAGAATACTGCTGGGAGGGCGAATGGTAGGTAGTCTAATGAGTAGATAGATGTGGTGAAAAATTTGTGTGCCTAGAAGATTCCTGCCGGCCATCAGCAGCGGAGGGATACAAGTGCGGAGTGGAAGGAAGCGAGGGTGTCGCACTATCCTCATGATCAATAGGCCTCTTATCCTTCCTAGACCTACCTCGACCCCTACTAGTCATCTGCATAAATTAAAGAAAATGTTAGAATTGAGAATATAAATCTATATAAGTTGAGAGTGCTTGAAAAAACTAACAGGCTAGTCGTCTTCGAAGTATCCTTCCTCATCTGAAAATTCTTCCTCTTCACTTATTTCATTTTCATCAGGTGATTCGTCGTCCTCATTTTCTATGATTGTTATTTCCTCCATATCAGCTTCTTCTAATATGCGTTGAGGATGCTCCAAGTCATTTTCTAACTGATCATCCACCATTTGGTTATGTCACGACCCAAAACTCAACATGTCGTGATGTCGCCTATCATGGTACTAGGCAAGCCGACATCTCACACATACCACATTTTTTAAATTTCCAAATATACTGAAATAAATTTAAATAAGTGAGAATCTCGTAAAAACTGGATATAAACATCGTAACTCAGTACAAAATTCTCCCATAAGATCCAGGTGTCACGGAGTACATCAGCATCTACATAACAACACGGTCTAACCAATGGAACAATGTCTAGGAAAGTAGTACAGTATAAACAAGACTAAAGGATAGAGGAGGAGAGTCAAGGATTGCAGACGCCAAGGCAGCTACCTCGATGAACTACGAACTGATGAACTGTCAGGAATCAGCAACCGCCGTGGCCGAAAATACCTGGATCTACACACGAAGTGCAGGGTGTAGCGTGAGTATAACCAACTCAATAAGTAACAAGTCTAACCTGTGGTCTAAAAGCAGTGACAAGCCCAAACAATACAGTAAAGATACATAGTTTAACAATATAGAAAAATAGGCATGCTTTTAGGTTCAACAATTAAGTTTAGCACTGATAAAATATGCCAAGTGTGACTGATAAGAAGAGTATGACGTCTCTATAGCTACATGACAATGTGAAAACCGTATGTGATGCAACACAGTGAAATCCCAAGTACTCACACTCTGAGAGCACTCAATCTGACCGTCTTAATTCTCGCTCGTCACACTCAGTCACTCAGTATTGTACCATACCTGCTGCGGCGTGAAGCCCGATCCACCTATGGCCATAAGGCCCGTTGCGGCGTGCAACTCGATCCACATATATATATCCATAAGGCTTGTTGCGACGTGCAACCCGATCCACATATATATAACCATCCGAACTCCACCCGAGGCCCCCGAGACCTCAACCAAATATACCAACAAGTCCTAAAACATGATACGAACTTAGTCAAGCCTTTAAATCACATCAAACAACGCTAAAACTACGAATCACGCATCGATTCAAGCCTAAAGAACTTTTGAACTTCTAACTTCTACATTCGATGCCGAAACCTATCAAATCACGTCTGATTGACCTCAAATTTTGCACACAAGTCAAAAATGACACCACAGACCTACTCCAACTCCCGGAACCCCAATCCGAGCCTGGTAACCACAAAGTCCACTCTCGGTCAAACATCTAAATTTCCAACTTTTGCCATTTCAAGCCTAATTTAACTACGGACCTTCAAATCTCTATCCGGACACACTCCTAAGTCCAAAATCACCCAACGGAGCTAACGGGACCATCAAAAATCCATTCTGGAGTCGTTTACACGTAATTCGACATTCAGTCATCCATTTCAACTTAAGCTTCCAACCTTGAGACTAAGTGTCTCAACTAATTACGAAACCTCTCCAGACCCGAACCAACTACCCCGGCAAGTCACATAATAACAATTAAGCAGGGAATGAGCAATAAATGGGGAAGCGGGGCTATAACTCTCAAAATGACTGACCGGGTCGTAACAGGTTAACACTTGAGGTATCGTTTTGATAAGAAACATCTAGCATATTCTCAACTTCCACCCTACCAATTGGCTTAGTTTTGATTACAACCAATCAATCAGCCTTATCCCTCCGTAATTGATATGGAGCATAATACACTAGCATAACTTTTTCTGCAATTATAAAAGGATCATAGCGATCATACTCCCTATTTTTATTAACCTCAATTATGTTGTACTGCGAGTGTACATTTGTACCTCTTCTAGGTGTTGGGTCAAACTACTTGCATCGAAAAAGTATAATCTTCTTATTTGGCCTACCTGAATATGATAATTCTAGAATCTCTTTGATCACACCATAATAATCATTTTCCCCATCCTGGTTGACTTTACCACCTTTGACACACACCCCACTGTTATTGCTTTTTTATATTTGGAGTATTCCTCAGTGTGAAATTTGTAATCATTCATAAAGTACTTAGACATAGTTGTAATCGTAGGTGCAGGTCCCCAAGATATATCTTTCAAAAATTGATTAACACCGTTGTTTGGATTATTGACCTACATGTAGTGTTAAATAAATCACAAGTGAGCAGGTATATTCAAAAGTGATCTAGTATATTCACAAGTGACCAAATATGTATATTCACATGTGAGAAAGTATGTAAGATGCTCTTACACACTCTTTAAACCATGCCTCAAATGTAGAATATGCAATATCATGGCCAAATTGACTCACAAAGTCACTGAGCGCCACATTGAAAATTTTGTTAGTTGCATCAACCAAATTAAATAGTGTCCATGTAAATTAATCTTACGTCAACACTTACTTAAGAAAGGGTTGAACTTCCGGACAATTTAGCAACACATGATTTGAAGCCGATTTGTACTCCATACTACTTAGGCCCCTTTTTTGATCGATCTTTAAAACCTCGGCTTGGTTGATTGAATATGGACATTGGTGGATATAATGGATCATTCTCAATCACGATATTGTGTCGATTGGGCCTATTTCTAGCACATGGCACATGACTGTCGAAGTAGTAAGAACAAAAATGAGCAGCTTCCTTTGCAAGATAGGCTTCGCATATGGATCCTTCAATCCTATTCCTCTATTTAACAAATCGTTTACACTTGCCGAGAGTCCTGCACATTGTCATATTAGACGATAATGTTAAAGAAAATTACAAGAATCAATCAAGGTTTGATCATTACCTCTTGAATGGATACATCCACCTGCATTGAACCGGCCCTCAAAGTCACGCCTCGTGTATAAGGTAAATTGGAAGGTGTTCCATCATATCAAAGAAACCACATAGAAAAATCCTTTCAAGCTTATTACTGATTATAGGAATATTCCGATTCAATTGAAATAGGTTTTTTCCCTTAATGTGGTAGAACATAAGTCATTGAAGAATAAACTTATCTCTGTGATGGGTTTTCAGATATTTTCAGGCAAACCACAAAATGCAATAGGGATTAAGGTTTCCATGAAGATATGACAATCATGACTTTTCATATGAGTCAGCTTTCTTTCAACCATATCAGCACGTTTTCCCAGGTTCGAAGCATAGCCCTCAGACATCTTTTGGTTTGTAACCCTCTCACAAATTTGTCGTCTTTGTTCCAAAGTGAATGTGTAGCTGGCCTTTGGCTTGAACTCCTTATCATTGTTCACAGACTACAAATGTAATTCAGGTCACCTGCAATATTCTTGTAAGTCTAGTCTAGCCTTCGGGTTATCTTTTGTCTTATTCTTATCATTCATCATTGTGTTGAATAAATTGTCAAAATATTTCTTTTCAATATGCATGACTTCAAGATGGTGTCTGAGAAGATTATCCTTCCAATATGATAACTCCCAAAATATGCTCTATTTTGTCCAATTATGAGTAACACCATATCCAGGAAATCTAGAAGGTGGGGCCTCAGTAACTTTAGTGAAGTTTTGAACCCTCTCCCAAATTTTCTCACAGGACAAAATTGGAGGTGGTAAATCATGCTCAACTGTATTCTTTTTAAATGCATTCTTCATCCTTCTGAACTCATGATCAACTGGCTAGAACTGACGATGATGATCAAACCATGACTGCTTTCGGCCATGTCTAAAAGTGAACGCTTTACCATTTTCCATGCAGTAAGGACATGCTAACTTTCCAGTAGTCATCCACCCAGACAACATTCCACACGCAGGAAAATCATTAATGGTCCACATTAAATTAGCACACAAGTTGAAATTTTGCTTAGCTGATATGTTATATGTTTCAACTCCATCATATCACAACTGTTTTAGCTCATCAATCAGAGGTTGAAAATATACATCAATCAAACCCTTTGGATTGCGGGGACCGAAAATAACACAACTTAAAAAAATATATGGACTAGTCATACACATTTCAGGCGGAAGATTATACGACGTAATAAAGACCGGCCAGCATGAATATTGTGTTGTAGAAACCGAAAATGGCGTGAAACCATCATCACACAAACCTAACCGAACATTCCTTGGTTCACTATCATAATCCGGATACGTCCTATCAAAATGATTCCAAGTTTCCCCATATGAAGGATGACATATAACACCGGACGACCTTCTATTTTCATAGTGCCATCTTATATGAGGAGCGGAACTCATCGATGAGTACAACCTCTTTAATCTTGGAATAAGAGGTAAATAATGCATCGACTTCACATCAACCTTCTTCCCGCTGGAAACCCGCTTAAAATGAGGGTTTTCACAAAATTTACAACTTTCTAAATCTGCATCACCCTTATAATACAACACGCAACCATCTTCACAACAATCGATTCTCATAGACGAGAGTCCTAACTTAGAAGCCAATCTTTTAGCCTTATAGAAATCTTCAGGTATATTGAAAGTTGGGTCAACTAGTTCACTCATAAGGCCAATGAAAGAATCCAATCCCGTTTGAGAAATATTGGTATCTGATTTCATACTTAATAGTCTAACCGCAACAGACAATTGACAGTGCACACTCCCTTCACTTAGTGGACGACTAGCGACCTTTAACTGTTCATAAAAATATTTTGCCTCTTCGTTAGGAGCTTGTTCAACACTTTCATGGGGTTCACGTTTGTTTGAATAGTTTTGGATTGACGGGCATTGGTTTGAGGTGTTAGAAAGGCTTTGGAGCCGGTTATGGATCTTCAGAGTGAGATAAGTCTCCTGTCTAACTTTGTGATGGGGAAACTACCCCTAGGTGATGTATTTGTTATGTGCTACTTATTGCGGGGGGCAATGTACGCACAATGTGACGAGAGTCCATGCGTAGCTAGATTCATGTTATGTCCAGGTAGACTTAGGTTCCCGCCATGCTATAACTGTACTATTTGAGTTGTCTCTGTCCTATTAAATTCCTTTATTTTACATTGCGACTTGAGACTAGACTTGTGTAGAGTGATAGACTTGCTATTGTAGAGATTCGACGAGCTTCATGATTTGCCGCAAAATAATTGTACTCCTCTTATGAATTTCTCATGCGTTATGCGTTCTCATCGAAAGGTTTTCCATAAATTTTATAACTCACATGTCTATTCGTGAGTGGGGTCAAGGACCCATCATAGCTTCTTATTCTAATGGGATCTAGCCGTTCGCCTCGGCAGGCTAGATACATCTATAGTTCGTGCCGTTCGACCCTCGACAATGCACACATTATGATGGATCGGGTCGTACGCCTCGATAGGAATTTGTACCACACTCTCATGGGAGCGGGCCGTTCTCCTCGGCAATAAAATATATGTATCTATGGTTCAGAAATGTTACGATGGATCGGTATGTACGCCTTGGCATTTCTATAAAATACTCTTATGAAGTCGTGCGTAATAATTGGCAAGAAGCCAGCATATCTGTGAGCTTTTCCTGAATGAACTGTGACGACCTATCTGGTAAGTTCCATTATATATATACTTCGATTGAGGAGGTAGCTACTAACTGATAGATTGCATTATTGCAGAGAGGAGGATTGCACCACGTATTATACTTGTTATTTCGCTTATTTACTCTGACTCACACCTGTTTACTTCTACTGTATCTGTCTTATCTGACCACTAGTAAGTGTTGATGTTGACCCCTCGTCACAACTTCTCTAGGGTTAGGCTAAATACTTACTGGGTACGCGTTAATTTACGGACTCATGCTACACTTGCTGCACTTTATGTGCAGGTACATACATGTCTGGTGGTCTTTTGGGCATAGAGGTGCGGCTATTATGGGGACTTTACCGTGAGCTACATTTCATGATACGATCCGCAGTCTGCAGAGTCTCCATTAGAGTTATTTATGTTCTCCTATCTAATTTGTATTCTAGACAGATGTTGTATTTTATTATATTTTCTAGTTGATACTCATGCACTTGTGACACCGGATTTTAGGGGTTCCTACGGGTGGTTCGTGTAAATATTACCATTTACCCTGTAAGTTCTATTTCATACTATTTAATTAATTTAAGCTATGATTTTAAAATACCAAAATGAGTAATTAAGTGATCAATCACCGTTGTCTTGCCTGACGGGGGTGTTAGGCGCCATCATGACCTTTAGTGGATTTTGGTTGACAGCTTGGTATCAGAGCGTTAGGTTCACTTAGGGCTCATGAGTCATGAGCAAGTCTAGTAGAGTCTTGTGGATCGGTACAGAGACGTCTGTACTTATCTTCGAGAGGCTACAAGGCTGTTAGGAGCACTTCCCTTCTTGATTTCCTCGTCATACGGTTTGATTCCATTGAGGCTTGTGCCTTTATTTTCTTTCTACTCAATCTTATGCGACGCGAAGTGCTTGTTATCAATTGGGCGACAAGGAGTTATAGTGCTACTGCAGACGTGGCACAAGATGTTTTTCCCTGCATGTTCGGGCAGGCTATTATCGTCGCCTTGCGGAAGGATGTTCTTTTGTTCCAGCTCAGTATCTAAATTTTCTATGGTTTCGAGACTGTGCACAGATTGCTACGATGTCTATGCGTTGTTATCGCACAACATTGGTGTAATGGTAAGGTGCTCCTTTATGTGTTGAGGTAGTGAATGACTTGAAAGGAGGATTTTTCGGTGCATGAATTAGAGGTTTAGCATTTAATTCCAAAAAAGGAAAGGCAATCGGACTATGGATGTTCAGGTTTTGGTTGATGGAGTAACAAGACTTGGTATTTTCGAGCGTGGTGGAATTTTCATTATGATGCGGTGTCATCGTCCTTGTTTGAACGCATTAAGGTTCTCCGGTGCTATGGTCTTCTTGATTTTGCCTTCGGGGCAGGGTGTTGTGAAATGGTGTCGGAGGGGCGGTTGTCAGAGAGAGCGGTGTGCAGTGGTTTAGAATCGAATTGGTATTTCTAATGTTAATGGCACGGGAAAGATGATCTTCTAGGAAGTTTAGAGTTGGTGGCAATTCATTAGCTCCGGTGCTACAGATAGGGAGTTGGTATAAGGCAGCGGTTGGGCAGCAAAGTATGAGGGTTGACATGTCATGAAGTGTCTCACAGTAGTTGAATCACTAGCAGGTCAAGATGAACAACAGAGGTCGGAAAGTTGCTTAAAGAAGAGGTTTTGACCGAAGTGGGAGTGGGAGAGTAACATATAGATTCTGTGGTAGGATAGCCACGTGCTTTGAGAGAGTTTAGAGGAATCGCGATGAAAGGTGATTTGGTCTACGAATTTTATTTAGGATGGTGGTTGTTGTACTGAGAAAGATCGAATACGGCTGAAAGGAGTTTGTTTGAAATGAAGAGGGGTGTGAAGATTTGATTATCGTTTCAGATGCAATATGACTTGAGTTCGGAAGGTATTTTTGAACTTTCAGTTGTTGTCAATAGGGAAGAAGCAGACTTATACAGATGGTGAGCGAGCATGAGTTCAGGAGAATTTATAGATTACGTGGTAGTTTTACCCAGTGCAGCGTCGTTGGAAAATGTCGGTAAGGAATTCCACAGGTGGGTTATCTCCTATGAGCAGGTTAGCGGTTGCATGATATTGATGAAGCTTCTGCGAAGAATACTACTTGCTACCCAATAAAAGGTTGAATATGTGATTGTGACTGATAATTCGAAATGCTTCATGAAAAGTTTAACAAGAAATTTTGAGAAATTTGGCGGGTTAGAGGTGCGGGATCATGGTAACTAAGAAGGAGGAATCCTCGTGGGTTCCAGGTTTATGTAATGGTAGCTTAAAGCTAAGTCGGGGAGCCCCACCGTATACGATCGGATCACGTGGTTGTCTGCCGGTGCAGTTTCTAGTTATCGATGCATTGGTGGATTATCTATGACTAAGAAAACGGAAATGTCAGGAGTGAGTCGAACAAGGAACTCGATGAATGCGTGCTATACTTTGCCTTATCAATTGAGGTGCAGGATTTGGGAGGACTCCGAGTGTATGCTTCTTATGGATGTAATGTACAAGGAAAACAATTCAGCCGGTTGCTTCTTTGATAGGGTGTTCATGTGTTAGTAGAGCATTGGAGTTCGGTTATGTTCGAGATCAGGTTAGAGTGGGTGACTCTCAACAACGGTCCTAGTGGGTTCAAGAATTAAAGTGTAGTGTCTAAGGATTTCATGTCTGTTGTGTAGTTAAGGATCGAGTTTTCACAGTGGATTGCGAATGGACCTTGGAATGTTCTATGTCACTGTCGGGTATGCGGTGCAGTATGGGAGTAAAGGAAGAAATAGCTTCGGATTCGCGGAAGGTCTTGCAAATTGGGGGTGCCAGTTGGAGATGCTATTACGCGCTTGAGAAGGGTATGAGGTGGTTCATGGGTATTGAGATGATGTGGACTCGCGATTCGGGTCACTCAGGATGAGTGCGGATTGAGTTCGTTATGTTGTAATGGGACTATTATATTTCCAAGTCTAGTCAAGAGTAAACTAAAAGAAGTTGGGTCTGTTAGTAATGGTTGAATCGGCATGGTGGTGGTAATGACCAGTTCCTTCGTTGTGTAAAGTTATACATGTAGTTTGTGGTTGTACGTGAGGGCTTGACAACTACCAGGACCTGATCGATTTGGGAGGTATTTGATTCAAATGGCTTTGTTGTGTAAATGGATTCCGAAAGAGTTATGACGGTTTAGATCACGGTTTGAGGTTGTATTTTATGCGGTTTGAGAATTTAGTTGTGTGTTACATTGGTTCATCTGAAATAAGCTAAGTGAAAGGTTTCTAGCCAATGAATTCTACTAGTAGTTCAAGGGTTGTGGTGAATGCGTGTATTATCGCGTAGCGGCATGATAGGTGTAGTGAGCGGCACGAGAATTTGAAAATGGAGGATTAGGGTTGCGGTTCGGTGTTGATAAAAATGTCACGAGCTCGGATGAGCTGGGAAGAATTAGATGTTCAGAGTAAGATAACATTATCCTAGTGTCGCTTGGGAATGGCGTTCTGTGGAAGGAGCATTTTGTATTGATTTGCAGATTCTTGATCTGCTTTACAAAATTAGTACAGTTGGTGGTATGGATGTGCGAACTTGGCTACCTGGGCAGAAGGTTGTGGGAGCGTACCCCACGGGGAGATTGTATGAGTGTGACATGCTAGTCACTTGATTGTTAAAGATTGAGACCAAGTATGAAGATTTTGGTACTATCGTTGATGTGAGAGTTTATGCCTAGAAGGCGCTATATTCCTTTGGTTGTGAACTATGGGGGTTGTGCCTGATTGAGACGACTTGATTATTCTCACATGTGTTGAGGTCCCGTGTATCTTGTGGTGTCATATGAGCAGGATGGCTCTTGAGATGCAGGTCATTTATCGTACCTTAGTCGTGCTTGGGTTTTGTGGCGTATTGCACTATCCGTCTCCCTAGAGTTGTATTTTTGCACTTGGCGTGCTTGTAGCCAATATTCGGTATTCCGTAGGTAGAAGCATTATGGCTTGATGGGTATGTCCTTATTTATTGTTATGAGTGGATCGGGTGGCACGCCGCCACATGTACGCTATTTGGATCGGGTTGCACGCAGCAACGGTATCATGTTTGGATCGAGTTGCACGCCGCAAAAGTGTTATGTTGAGTACGGTTCCCTATATCTTTCATGCATATTTTGTTTCTCATCCTCTAAAGAGGGTTTATAACATTTGTTCGACCGTTTTATTCGTTACGCGGGCTAGGTAATTCTTTTCCAGAGTTCGTTCCTCCTTATGTGTTATATTCGAGTTGTAGCTTGTCGGCGCATTGATGGAGTCATATGAGATCTGAGTCAGTGTTTGAGGCGGCTTATTGCCTGAGCAACTTGTACTGGGGAGACGAGATTATTGGACTTGAAATTTTTGCAACCAGATTTATATAAGGAACATAAAAGGGAAAATATCGTTATTCAATTCTGAATGAGGTAATGGTTCTTGTCAGGAGGAGAGACTCCATGAATTATTGATTCGGCGGGTGGTTATGAGTTTCTACACGTGTCTTTAGTCGTGGTAGTATTGCGAGAGTTGGAACAGGATTTATATACGTCATGAGATGTATTGCGGGTATCAGATTTGTGAAATTACAGTTATCGTGGTCGGAGGATGATATTATGGGCATGTGAATTATGCGTGACATGGTGTGAATTCAGCAAAAAGGGTACGATCATGTTTTGGTACGGTGTGTGGTGAATGGTACAGTGTCCGTATGTTAGAATCAGGTATTGTGGAGAAATTTGGAGGTTGTAATTTGGTTCTAAGGTTTATTGACTAAATAAAAGGGAGGACGTTCAGTCTGGCTCAAGCTAATGTGCCCAAGTGGGTTGTGGTGGCACGGGTAGGTGCACAAGGTGTTGCACGGTGATTTTGGACAAATCCGGAGCAGTTCTTAGCACGTTCGAGGACGAACGTATGTTTAAGTGGGGGAGAATGTAACAACCCGACTGGTCGTTTTGAGCTCTAGCGCGTCGTTCGGTGGTTTGAGGCCTTGAGTAGTTTCACTTCAGGTATTATGACTTGTACGTGTGGTCGGAATTGAATTTCGGGAAGTTCAGGATTGATTTGGAAAGACAATTCTAATTTTAGAAGCTTTAAGTTGGAAATATTAGCTAAGATTTGACTTTTGAGTAAACGGCCTCGGAATCGGGATTTGAAGGTTCCAATAGGCTCGTACGATGATTTTGGACTGGGGCATATGTTCGGGTTGAGTATCGGATCACCCGGGAGCATTTCGGCGATTATTATAGAAGGTTAGAATTTTTAAAGGTTTAAGAATTTCATAAGTTTGGAAGGTTGGCATTTTTAAAGGTTTAAGAATTTCATAAGTTTGGTTTGAAGTGGATTTTGATGTTATCGATGTCTGTTTGGGGTTCCGAGCCATGGAATAGCTTTGTTGTGTCATTTGTGTCTCGTGTGCAAAGTTGAAAGTCATTCCGGATTGATTTGATACGTTTCGGCACAGGTTATAGAATTTGGAAATTTGAAAATTTATAAGTTTGATTCGAGCCGCGATTCATGATTTTGATGTTGTTTGACGTAGTTTAAGGCTTTGATTAAGTTCGTATTGCATTTTGGGATGTGTTGATATATTTGGTTAAGGTCTCGAGGGCCTCGGGTGGATTTCGGATGGTTAAAGGATTTATTTTGGACTTATGAGATGCTGAAGCTGGCAGTAGCTGGTGTGATCGCTTCTGCAGAAGTTTGGTCGCAGAAGCGACCTCACAGAAGTGGCTTGGGCATCCTGGGCATGAAGTCGCAAAAGCGGAGATGAGCAGCGCACCTGCGTGTGCGCAGAAGTGAGGCCAGGGCCGTTGGTGCGGGAATTTGTGCAGATACGCTAGGCTGTGTTGCACCTGCGGTTGCGTAGCAGCGGATGAATTTCCGCAGATGCGATGGACTGCTAATAGTGGGCTTCCGCAGGAGCGAGGATATTTTTGCAGAAACGGAGCAGCAGAAGCGGCTTCTTTTCCGCAGATGCGGGAGGTCGCCTGCATGGAGGGGTTCTTTTAAAAAGCGTGAGTTGTCCCATTTTCTCTCATTTTCATTTAGTTGGGGCGATTTTGGAGAGCTTCAAGGGGAGATTTTCATCAAGCATCACAAGGTAAGTGATTCCCACCTATTACAAGTTAAATACATGGTTTATATATGGATTTAAACATGGAAATTAGTAGAAATTTAGAATTTTGGTAGAAAACCTAGAATATGGTATTTTTGAATTTTGACCTCAAAATTGGACATGGAATTAGGAATAAATTATATATTTGAGTTCGTGGTGTTATGGGTAAAGTTTATCTTCGAAAATTTTTGGAATCCGGGCGCGTGGGCCTGAGGGTTGATTTTATCGACTTTTCGAGCGGAGTTGGGAATTGTTTAGAATGATTAATTATGGGTATTAGAATATATTTTGATTGGTTTGCACATTTGTTTGAATAGTTTGGATCGACGGGCATTGGTTTGAGGTGTTAGAGAGGTTTTGGAGCCGGTTATGGAACTTCGGAACGAGGTAAGACTTATGTCTAACTCTGTGAGGGGGGAAACTACCCCTAGGTAATGTATTTGTTATGTGCTACTTATTGCGGGGGGCTATGTACGCATAAGGTGACAAAAGTCCATGCGTAGCTAGATTCATGTTATGTCCGGGTAGACTTAGGTTCCCGCCATGATATAACTGTACTATTTGAGTTGTCTCTGGCCTATTAAATTCCTTTATTTTACGTTGTGACTTGAGACTAGAATTGTGTAGAGTGATAGATTTGCTATTGTAGAGATTCGACGGGCTTCATGATTTGCCGCGAAATAATTGTACTCCTCTTATGAATTTCTCCCGCATTATGCGTTCTCATCGTAAGGTTTTGCTTAAATTTTATAACTCACACGTCTATTCGTGAGTGGGGTCAAGGACCCGTCAAAGCTTCTTATTCTAATGGGATCGGGTCATTCGCCTCGGCAGGATAAATACATCTATAGTTCGTGTTGTTCGACCCTAGGCAGTGCGTACATTATGATGGATTGGGTCGTATGCCTTGGCAGGAATTTGTACCACATTCTCATGGGAGCGGGTTGTTCGCCTCAGCAATAATTACATAGATGTATCTATGGTTCGTCAATGTTATGATGGATTGGGTCGTATGCCTCGGCATTTCTATAAAATACTCTTATGAAGTCGTACGTAATAATTGGCAAGAAGCCAACATATCTGTGAGCTTTTCCTGATTGAACTGTGATGACATATCTGGTTAGGTCCATTTTATATATACTCCAATTGAGGAGGTAGCTACTAACTGATAGATTGCGTTATTGCAGAGAGGAGAATTGTACCACGTATTATACTTATTATTTAGCTTATTTACTCTAACTCATACCTGTTTACTTCTACTGTATCTGTCTTATTGGACCACTAGCAAGTGTTGATATCGACCCCTCGTCACTACTTCTCTGGGGTTAGGCTAGATACCTACTGGGTACGCGTTGATTTACTACTCATGCTACACTTGCTGCACTTTTTGTGCAGGTACATATATGTCTGGTGGTCTTTTGGGCGTAGAGGCGCGGCTATTGCGGGGACTTTACCGTGAGCTACATTTCATGATACGATCCGCAGCCTGCAAAGTCTCCATCAGAGTTATTTATATTCTCCTATCTAATTTGTATTCCAGACATATGTTGTATTTTATTGTATTTTTTAGTTGATACTCATGCACTTATGACATCGGGGTTTGGGGGTCCTACGGATGGTTCATTATTGTAGTTCGTGTAAATATTACCCTTTACCCTGTAAGTTCTATTTCATACTATTTAATTAATGAAAGCTATAATTTCAAAATACTAAAATGAGTAATTAAGTGATCAATCAGCTTTGGCTTGCTTGACGAGGGTGTTAGGCGTCATCACGACCTTTAGTGAATTTTGGGTCGTGATACCTGAAGTCTCTCTTTTGTATTTACTTTCTGCCTACTCTACTTCAGACAGTAGTTTAGTATTTTGTATATTCTACTAGTAGCTCATACACTTGTGACACCATGTCTTGAAATTATGCTAGTAGATATTTGATAATATTTGGGTATTTATTTCACTACACTTGACCTTATAATTGCTCACACCTTATTTTTATTCAATTTCTCACTTCTCACTTATTTAATAATTAAAATCAACTATTTCTACAATGTTAAAAAGAATAAGTACATGACTAGTTCACCGTTGGTTTGCCTGGCGGCGACGTTGGACGCCATCATGACCTATAGGAAAAATAAGGTCGTGACAAATTTCAAGAAATAAATAAAATATATGATGATATTATTTAACTTCTATAGTAATCTTAATAAAAATAAATTAAACTTTCATAATAAGTACAAACAGGAAGAAGAGTTCAATTTAATTTCTTATTGAAAATAATACAAAAATAATAATAATTATAATTATTAGTAGATTTATGACATATATTAAAAGAACTTCTCTGTTTAACCTTTTAACTAATTGAAGACATCCATTTAGAAAAATTGTAATAATTATATTCGTATTATAGATAAACACCAAATGAAAAAAAATCAAGATATTGTAGAACATAAACTAATATATAAAGTGGAGAATAGATATAATGTGATTCTATCCAACTTTATTTTTATTTTTTTGATAAAATTAAGTAAATAAATAATACTCGAAAATATTATTGATAAATTTAAATATCGAAATAATTATGACAAAATCATACAAGATAAAGTCAACTTAAAATTTAAGAGTAATACAAAATTATATTCATTGTATTATATTTAACTGATAATTTATAAAAAAATCATATGACAATTTAATAATATTAGCTAATGGATAATACTATTAGATAAGAAAGGAACAATACAGAAATAAAATATAAATTTGTGGGAAAATATAAAAATATATGACTTATAATTAGAGTTATGATTAGAAATGCCGTACATATACACATAACTAAAATTATAATAAATAAATATTTATAAAGGAATAATACCAAAAAAAAAATTTCAAGCGGTAGCGTAAAAATATATATACTAATTAAATTTCTCATGTAGAAAATGTTAGTTAATAAATAGAACTCATAATTTCATAATGAAGAATACAAATATAAAGATACTATTAGGATATTATACATAAGATATATATATATATATATATATATATATATATATATATATATATATATATATATATATATATATATATATATATATATGACATAAATTAATAATTATTAAAAATATTGGTAGGTTTTTTATAAAAATAATTAAGAGCTTATTTCTTTATACTTTTGATGAATTCAAAATTATAATTTAGTAAAAAAATATTACATTATTTAAATTTTCAATAAACTACAAATGAGAAAACTAATCAAATATTACAATAGAAAAGAATGTACGAAAAGAGGGGGATACAGATAATTTATTATATTTATATTTTGAATTAATTAAAAAAAAATAAAAGATAAATAAATAACACTCAAAACAATTATTGATAAATTTAGACCATTGAAGAATCTTGAACAGTATAACATAAGTTTCAAAAAAATAAAAATATTTTCAGAGTAAGAAAATATATATCTATGTTATATTAAAAGAGAAATAGTATCAAAATATTAAGCCAATTGACAAGTTAATAAAAAGTCACATTAGTAAATGTATAGTACTAAATACTTGCTAATTTAATAAAGAATAAATAAGGAACAAATATTTATTTGATCAGTATATGATATGTATCCTTTGATTTTGTATTGATTTTATTATATTTCTGCATACTATATTAAATAATAAAATAAAAACTAAGATTTATTAAAATAATATGACATATTAGATCATAATTTTATACGATTAATATTCTGTCAAATTATACGCGCATCGCGTGGGTTCTAATACTAGTATGCAAGTATGACCAGGTCTTGGTCAAAGATTGACCAATTTCCGGCCGACATCGGTCGGAATATTTATGTGTCAGACGTAGCAGTGTTTCTTTGTTGTGGAACCACTATTTTTTCGATCGATGGTGATCGGTATCTTTGTGATAAATATTTTCTTGACTTTTGCGATCAATTTACCTATTTTCTTGTGGACGATTTTTTACAGTTTTGCAGTAGTGCATGGCAGTGGAAGCAATCCAGCAATCATTTGAATGATTATATATATAGTAATAGAAATTATGGACGTGTCCCCAATATCCAACTTTAAAAACCGGCCAGTTCCCAACCTTCCTGCTGCTGTCAAAAAATAATCTTAGATACAAATATCATATCGCCAAGGTGCCCAGACAAATGCATTACAATATAATGGCATACACAAATTAAATAGGAAAGCCCCATCAATGTCATCGAGCTAGCAGTGCTGTTCCATTGGGACCATCAAATGGAAACCAACCATCCCTAAATGTTTTGGGAGTAATATTTGTTTGCCGTGGGTAAATTCGGACCAACATCAGTTGATATGGGATCAAGTGCTTGTTTCACGATGCTACTAGTTTTTCTATTAGCATGGTAACTTGTATATGCAAAAAATGTTTACAATTAGATTAATGACATGATATGTAGACTCAGAGGCGGATCTATGATTCGAAGGTTGCGGGTGTCATCATATTATGCATACAATATACATGTGAGTAGTTACAAAGATAGATTAGGAATAATGGGTCGGTTCGGTTAGTTTTTGGTTAATTTGAATAGGTCTTTCATTCACAACGCAAATAAGTTCGATTTTAGTTCAAAATTTTAACGCTTAATTTAAACACATTCTAAATAAAAATGCAAAAGAAAAATAACATTTCATGAAAGAGCACCTCCAATATAAGTATTTGCTTAAAGAGTACCTTAACTACACTATATATTCTTTGTTTGACTAGATTAATTTACTTGTATTGTTATTTGTTTATTTTTTTCATTTTAATTGTTGACTTATATGATAATTATTTTCAAAGAAAAACCTTCAACATTCAACCTATGATATTCGACTCAAAACGACTATTAATCAAGCCATTTAATTTTTTTTCATAACCCAATAGAAGATATTGCTCAAATTATATTCCACTATATAAATTAATATCGTTTCATTAAAAATAAAAAAATTATATGCTAATTAAAATCAATTCAAATTACCTATAGAAAATAATTGTTCATAAAATAAGTTATAATGATAGAAACAAAATGAGAACAAAGTTTAAAAAATGAAGAATAGAGACTTAGCAAGTAATAAAAGGAGGGAAATAACTGAAAAAGAAGGAAAATAGGTGAGGCCCTAGGGTTCAACTGAAAATAAAGGAAATCTTAATAAGTAGAAAAAAGGAAAAATCAAAGAAGCTGCTCCAACAGGGAATCGAACTTGCATTCATGAGGCCAAGGAAAGCCTTCAAAGGGAAGGCTGAACCAATGACATACGCTTTCACTTTGTGACTTTTGGGTGCCACTCTATCCATTTATACCTTTCTTCACAGAGATATTACGTACATAGTAAGAATTTTAGCGAAGCGAGCGGGTGTCGTGGTACCCCGAACTCATAAGGTAGATCCGCCCCTGTGCAGACTTGACTTCTCTATATATTGTATACGGTCAAAATCAGGCCAATCCGATTTTGCTGTTTGATCGAGACAAGGGAGTTACATCGGGGATAGCCTCGTAATAAATCAGACCCAAGCTCGAAGATGAGACATCATGCCTAGAGAACGAAGTGTACGTTGAGACCGACGCCAGTAACAATCGAGACCAAGTATGACTGACTTCGAGGGCAACATAATAACGGAATGGCGAGATATCAGTAACCGATCGAAGATCACGGCGTGAATCTCGGAACGGATATCCGAGAATGGTCGAGGATCATGGCGTGAATCTCAGAACGGACCAAATTAGAAGCGGTTAACTAGCTGTTTATACGATTTTCCTTCTGTAATTAGAGACATACCATAATTAGGTTTCCTCTACTATATAAAGAGGAGTTCTAATCATTTGTATAGGGGATTAACTGAAAAACATATACATATACGCTGCTTTCTTTGTCTTATTTACTGTTCATCACTGCTTGTTCCATCCTCTACTGTTCTTATTAACTAAAACCTCGAGACTATCTCGAATCGAGGTCGAGGAATTGTTTGCAGACCGGTTAGATTTATTTTTGTCCAATTTATCTATTTAAATCGTTATTTATCTATTGGTACTGGTTTAAATCACATATCCTTAAAGCCACAATATAAGTTTAATTGTTACTCGATTTTCTGGGTAAACAGTTTGGCGCCCACCATGGGGCTAAGGATAATAGTGATTGTCCGTACTGATTTTGGTAAAACACACTATTTTACGCTTGTTCTTGTCGAGTATACAGCTGGATACTCAATCAGATTTTGTTTCAACTGACGTGATGCTATCGAACTTCGCTCGTTCAACCCTTGGGTGAAAGCTTGAACGGCCCAATTATCTGTGACCGGCGGCAACTCCATGCGTTCCATTTGAAATCGGGACACAAACTCCTTCAGCATTTCATTATCCCTTTGTCTTACCTTGAAAAGGTCTGATTTCCTCGTTGCGGCCTTTATGGCCCTGGTGTGTGCCTTTACGAAAGAATCTGCTAACATTGCAAATGCGTCGATGGAATTTGGTGGCAAGTTGTGATACCAAATCATTGCTCCCTTCGAAAGGTTCTCTCCAAATTTTTTCAACAGCACAGATTCGATTTCATCATCCTCCAAATCGTTACCCTTGATGGCGCATGTATATGAAGTAACATGCTCGCTGGGATCGGTGGTCCCATTGTATTTGGGTATGTCTGGCATACGAAACTTCTTTGGAATAGGCTTCGGAGCCGCACTTGGAGGAAACGGCTTTTGTACAAACTTCTTTGAATCCATCCCTCTCAAGATTGGCGGTGCCCCCGGTATCTGATCAACTCGAGAGTTGTATGTCTCCAATTTTTTATCGTTGGCTTCGATTCTCTTCTCCCCTGATTTAATTATTTTGGTGAGCTCCTTGAGCATTTTCATTACCGCAGGATTAGTCCCCGATTCATTACCATTCGACCTTTCTGGTACTGGCTCGGTACGGCTAGTAATTTTCGGCTCGACCCTATTCGGAGCTCTATATTGATTTTGTAACTGAGCAATAGCGGCTTGCTGAGCGTGAAGCATCTCGAATATCACTTGGAGACTGACTCCTTCATCTCCTCTGCCCTGTGTTCCTTGGCAACTAGATCGGCCTTCTCTGCGTACACTCCTATCAAGATCTGCGCCTAAGTCTGCGTTTAGAGCAATGTGCGAACTGACATCGACTGGGTTGGCAACCGGTACTGCCCCAAGATTAGCCTGTGGCACCTTGACTCCTAGAGCGATCACATTTTCGTTTTCATTGTGGAATCCGAGGCCATTGTCACCGTGTGTGGATACGTTTTGTGAGTTTGACATGTTTTAACCTGAAATTCAGTATATCCAAACAGGTCGAAAGTTAAAAACCAGAGGGACGTCGACAGGGAGCCAAGGTCAAACAGGGAGCCAAGGTCGAACATGGACCGATATCAACCATATACTGCAGATCGAATGAAGAATGGTTCAGGACGCAATTCTGCCCGGAATGATTGAAGAAATGATCGAGGACAGAATTCTCGGGGACTTATGAGCAAAAGTGGTTTTGATAAGTATGTCGATCCCACAGAGGCACCTCGGTTATCGAAATATAACTTTAGCATCGATGCATCGGGCATTGTATCGGCAATCGGAAGGATCAGAGATACTAGGTAGCCCAAACCCATACAAACTGATCCTTCCCAAAGAAGCCCAAATTTGATGTGCAAATATCATGGCACGCATGGTCACAAGACCTAGGATTGCAGGCAATTAAGGGAGGAGGTAGCCCGTCTATTCAATGAGGGCCACCTTCGAGAGTTCCTCAGTGATCGAGCCAAGAATTATTTCATAGAAAGGGATGCCAACAGGAAAAATAAACAGGAGGAACCACAACATGTCATTCATATGATCGTCGGTGGGGTCTGACATTCCACAGGGACCCATATTCAAACGCACTAAGGTATCAATCACTAGGGAAAAATGAACCCGAGATTATGTGCCCGAAGGCACTTTATCATTCAACAACGAAGAAGCAGAAGGCATTTCTCAGCCCCACAATGATGCTCTAGTAATTTCTATCTTATTAAATAAAGTTCAAATTAAGCGTGTTTTAGTGAATCCAGGTAGCTCGGCGAATATCATCCGATCGAGGGTCGTGGAGCAGCTCGGCCTACAAAATCAAATTGTGCCCGCAACTTGAGTCTTAAACGGCTTCAATATGGCCAGTGAAACAACTAAAGGGGAGATTATTATACCGATGAATATGACTGGAACCATTAAAGATACCAAGTTCCACGTAATTGAGGGCGACATCAGGTACAATGCCCTGCTCAGAAGGCCTTGGATCCACAATATGAGGGCAGTCCCTTCAACTCTCCATCGAATGATGAAATTCCCGACGTCGGATGGTGTAAGAATAGTATACGGGGAGCAGCATACTGCAAAGGAAATGTTTGCGATCAATGAGGTAACACCGATATCGACACTATCAACCTCGAAAAGGTCGAGCATCAAAGGTAAGTAGGAAGTCAAATAGAAATCACAGCCACCAGCCTCGACCGAATCGGGGAAGCAGAAGTTAGAAGAAGAAGAGGAGGATTTTTTGACCCTTCGAACTTTTATTGTCCCCGAAGATTCTGATGCCACCAAATCAACGGTCGAAGAGCTGGAACAAGTTATATTGATCGAGTACCTACCCGAGCGAAAGGTATACCTGGGAACAGGATTAACCCCCGAACTCAGGAAAAAGCTTATTCAACTTCTTATTGATAACATGGATTGTTTTTCTTGGTCTCATTTAGACATGACAGGGATCCCACCAGATATAATGATGCATCGATTAAGCATGGACCCTAGGTTCAAACCGGTGAAGCAAAAGAGAAGACCTCAGTCCGAGGTAAAGCACGCATTCATAAAGGACGAGGTAACTAAACTTCTCAAAATAGGGTCCATTCGGGAGGTGAAATATCCCGAATGGTTAGCCAATGTAGTTGTAGTCCCTAAAAAAGGGAATAAACTTAGAATGTGTGTAGATTATAAAGATTTAATCTTACTTTTCTCGATGCCTATTTCGGGTACAATCAAATCCAAATGAACTCGGAGGACCGAGAAAAGACTTCATTTATCACCAAATATGGAACATATTGTTATAATGTAATGCCCTTCGAGCTAAACAATGCAGGAGTTACTTACCAACGCCTAGTAAATAAAATGTTCGAAGAACAAATAGGTAAATCAATGGAAGTTTATATTGATGAAATGCTAGTTAAGTCCCTACGCACAGAGGACCATTTGGCTCATTTGCAGGAAACGTTCAAGATTTTAAAGAAATACAACATGAAGCTCAACCCCGAAAAATGTGCTTTCGGGGTCGGTTCGGGTATGTTCCTTGGCTTCATGGTATCGAATAGAAGGATTGAAATCAACCCCGATAAAATCAAGTCCATTGAAGACTTCACCGTCGTGGACAGTGTAAAAGCTATGCAGAGGCTAACCAGACGGATAGATGCCTTAGGCCGATTCATTTCGAGGTCGTCGGATCGAAGCCACAGATATTTCTCTCTACTCAAAAAGAAGAACGATTTTGCCTGGACCCCGGAATGCCAACAGGCATTAGAGAAATTGAAGCGATACCTATCGAGCCCACCATTGCTTCACATTCCAAAGGAAGATGAGAAACTTTACTTATACTTGGCAGTATCGTAAATCGCGGTAAGTGGTGTCCTAGTTCGAGAAGAGCAAGGTACGCAATTTCCCGTTTATTATGTAAGTCGGACCTTAGGAGAAGCAGAAACTAGATATCCGCAATTTGAGAAATTGGCACTTGCATTGATAAGCGCCTTTAAAAAAGTTAAGACCATACTTCCAATGTCACCCCATATGCATATTAACCACTTACCCACTTCGTAATATTTTGCACAAGCTCGAACTATCGGTCTGATTGGCCAAATGGGCCGTCAAACTCAATGGGTATGATATCGAGTATCAACCCCGGATGGCCATCAAGTCTCAAATTTTAGCGGACTTCGTGGCCGATTTCACGCCAACCCTCGTACCCAAAGTCGAAAAGGAACTCTCTTTAAAATCGGGTACATCATCGGGGGTATGGACCCTTTTCACATATGGTGCTTCGAATGTGAAGGGGTCCGAGCTAGGCATCGTGTTGAAGCTGCCCGCGGGTAGAACTATTAGGCAATTTATCAAAACTCCTAGGTTGACTAACAATGAGGCCGAGTACGAGGCCATGATTGTAGGTCTCGAGCTAGCAAAAACCTTAGGAGCAGAAGTCATTGAAGCCAAGTGTGACTCTTTACTGGTGGTAAACCAAGTAAACAAAACTTTCGAAGTTCGAGAGGATATAATGCAAAGGTATTTGGACAAGCTGTAGGTAACCTTGCACAGTTTCAAGGAATGGACTTTACAACATGTAGCTCGAGAACAAAACAGTAAGGCTGATGCGCTTGTAAGTTTAGGGTCATCAGTCGAGGAAGATGAGATCAGTTCGGGGACTGTCGTTCAACTCTTGAGATCCGTGATCGAGGAAGGTCATGCCGAGATAAACTCTACAAGCTTAACCTGGGATTGGAGGAATAAATATATTGAATACTTGAAGAACGGAAAGCTCCCATCGGACCCTAAAGAGTCGAGGGCCCTATGAACCAAAGCTGCTCGATTCACATTGACTGAAGATGGAACATTATACCGAAGGACATTCTATGGACCATTGACGGTATGCTTAGGACCAGGAGACATCGATTATGTTCTGCGAGAGGTCCATGAAGGCACTTGTGGGAACCACTCCGGCGCCGAATCACTGATTTGCAAAATCATTAGAGTAGGATACTACTGGGATAGCATGGAAAAAGACGCTAAGGAGTTTGTTCGAAAATGTGATAAATACCAAAGGTTTGCACCGACGATCCATCAACCCGGAGAACAACTTCATTCAGTCCTATCCCCATGGCCATTCATGAAATGGGGGATGGATATCATCGGCCCTCTGCCATCACCCCTAGGTAAAGTCAAGTTCATTTTATTTATGAATGACTACTTCTCTAAATGGGTTGAAACACAGACGTTCGAGAAAGTGAGAGAGAAAGAGGTTATAGACTTCATCTGGGATCACATCGTATGTTGATTTAGGATACCTGCCGAAATAGTGTGTGACAATGGAAAATAATTTATCGGCAGCAAAGTGACGAAATTCCTCGAAGACCACAAAATAAAAAAGATATTATCAACGCCATATCACCCTAGTGGGAACGGACAGGCCGAGTCGATGAACAAGACTATTATCCAAAACCTAAAGAAAAGGTTGAACGACGCTAAGGGGAAATGGAGAAAAATTCTACCCGAAGTCCTTTGGGCATATCGAACAACGTCAAAGTCCAGTACGGGGGCAACCCCGTTCTCCTTAGTAAATGGATCTGAAGCCTTGATTCTAGTCGAAGTCGGGGAACCTAGTGGCAGGTTTCGACATACAATAGAAGAGTCAAATCACTAGGCTATAAATACTAGTCTCGAATTATTGGATGAAAAACGAGAAGCCGCACTCGTTCGAATGGCTGCACAAAAGCAACGAATCAAAATATACTACAATAGGAGAACCAACCTTCGCCACTTTAGAGTCGGGGACTTAGTCCTGAGGAAACTCACCATCAACAGTCAAGATCCTAATGAAGGAAAGCTCGGCCCAAATTGGGAAGGACCCTACCAAGTCCTCGAAATCGTCGGAAAGGGATCTTATAAGCTCGGCATGATGAACGACGAACAACTGCCAAATAATTGGAACATATCGCTTCTCAAGCGGTATTATTGCTAAGGTATGACTTTATTCCTCTTTTTTCATTTATATATTTGACACTAACTCATTGCAGATGATCGATCGAAGATATCGAGACCTCAGGTTTTAAAGCACGCGTTGCACTCTTTTTCCCTTAGATCGGTTTTTGTCCCAAGTGGATTTTTCCAGAGAGGTTTTTAACGAGGCAACAATTATGTGCTACCCGAGGACCATCCAACAGTATCCAACGCTTCTTTACAATCAACCTCGAATACTGGGGGGGCATCACCCTCGGATGTTATGCTTTCGAGGAAAATACTTCGTGTCAAAGGGACTCAATAGAGAAACTTTGTAATGGGCCAAACGGTCGAATGAACCGTGTTCGTATAGATTAGTCGAGCCCCGATAGGAAAACATGTACGCATGTATAAATTATACAAAGAAGCATTCTTTTTATATCGAACATCTTGTGTCTCAAAGAAAATTTTCTACTATACAAGCTCCATACTTATGATTTTGTGAGAAATGGCTCAAGGGCCAAGTGCAAATATACTTCGTACACTCGAGGACTGCCGTCGACGATCGACATATTCGAGTAATCTAAACTCAAATTCATAGACCTCAAAGAGGCAATCCTCGATCTACAGGCCAAGGCCATCATTCCCGGGGACTAACACTTCAAACAAGTTTGAAGTATTATTGGGAAATAAGCCCAAGAGGCATACCCAAAGGCTACAACCAAATTAAAGCGGCTCGGAGACGTCCGAATTCCGCAGTAAAAATAGGCCTTCAAATTCTTTAAAAAATCGGTTAAAAAGGCTACCCTCGGCATGTAATCAAAAGGGCCTCGATAAAATCAGCCCTCGAAAAACCTTAATTATCTTAATACAAACGTGCTAAGACACAAAATGCAAAGGGGTTTCAATCGACATCGAACCCTAAAAAAACATAATGGGTAAAGAATATGTGTTAAGGCATAAAGAAATTTTTTACTAAATCTTCTAAGCCGAAAAAGGGAAAAAATAGCCATCTTTTAGAGGCCATGTCGGCCCAATCTAAAGAGCCTAAGGGCCAATACACTTAGAGTTCGAAATTTTGTTCTCACTCAATTCGGACCTAAGGGTTCTACTATTCCGAGCTCAAATAAAATATAGCTCGAAGATTCATCATAAAACCTTAAGGGGCGTGTTGCTGTGAGTTCGAAACTTACTCGAACTCGGCTATAAAAGCAGTACATTTACGGCTTCGATCAAGCCATCCAAAATTAAAATCCCGAACATATTGTTAAGCTCGGGGACTCGCCCTCGCTTAACTAAAAAACCTAAGGGCTTGTTCTACTCTGAGTTTGAGCTATTGCTCACTCGACTATAGAGGCTACAGTAACCCGATTGCAACAAAGTTTTCACAAAGCAAACGCAAAACACAATTTATCATAAATTAGAAATTTCCTTTGCCCGAGTGTTAGCGACTTCGGCGTCAGCTCGGTAGGAGGCCACGAGCACCTCTGCCTCGGATGTGACCTTTGCAAGCTCAGCAGCCAACCGAGTCTCGAGCTCTTCAACCTTCTGGGCTCGGGCCAAGTTCTCCTCCTTCACACTTTGGAGTTGACCCTCAACCGAAGACAGTTGGTCCTGAACAGTTTCTTTCTCCGAGGAGAGATGGTCCATGTTCTGCTTCCACCCCCAAAGTCTCTGCCTCTTTCATTTTGGCCTCATCACGAAGCTGCTCAACCAATTCGGCCTTCTGCTAAACCTGCAGGATCAAAGTGTTAGTTGCCAATATCAAGTCAATACATAACAAGCTCCCAAAAATTTACATTACCCGTTCAATGAGCTCGGTATAATCTCGATGAGCTCTTGTCAGCTCGGCTCTAATGCTCACGATCTCCTCTTCTTTTTGCATATAGAGAAGTTTAAGGGCGTATCTCTCCTTCGTAAGCTTTTTGAGATCAGCCTCACATCGGGCCAGCTCAGCTCGATACTTGGAAGACACTTCTCGATGGAGCGCTATAGCCTGTATAGAGAGGAAAAAAATCAGACTTAGAGAAATAAGAACAAACGCAAGCATGGTAGCATGGGCTAAAACTCATTTGGTTCAGAAGCCGCCGAGCCTTATCAAAAATGAGTGATGCGTCAAGGTTGGAAACATCATCGACCCCTGTGAAGGAACCACGAAATATATCGTCGCCTTCGGGGGCCATCCCCACTTCGGGGGTTCCCATGGACCGGGCATCCCAAAATTTCCCTTCGGAGAATGTGGGACCATGCGGCAAATCATCGATATTAATTTTCCCGAGCGAGTCACTCGGGGCATTATCTTCTCTTTGAAGGGCCTCAGAACTAGACCCTTTGGGCACACCCGTCGGTTGCTTATCACGACAGGAGGCGTCATCAATAGCCGATGACTTGGGGACTCTGTTCGGACCTTCCCCTGAGATCACCTCGATCTGCGGCTGAACCTCCTCGACCGTCACCAGCTCAGCAGTTATCAAATCTCCGACGTTCCCCTCTTCCGAGCCACCAGCATGCAATCGGCATCTTCTCCCTCCTCGTCCTCATCTTGTGGGTTTTGGGCTACATCGGCAGACAGAACGGAGAAATCAATCTTCGACTTTCGAGCCCTACTTTTCTTGGGCTTTGGGGTATCTGGAGTCGAGGCCTTTCTCCTTTTCTTGTCTTTGGTCGGCTTCGGGGCCTCCTCTTCCCTGAGGGGAGGTGACCTCATGACGACATTATCTCCAAGACCTGTATAAGAAGAAATCAAGTTAAAAAGAAGTATTTCACAGGAAATCATCAAACATGTACATGGGAACTTACCATGATTTTTGGCCTCCCATCGACCCTTGGCCAAATCGCGCCACGAGCGCTCAGCATACGATTTGGTTAAAACCAATTGTCGAACCCAACCTGCAAGGTCCGGGACTGCACCAGAAAACCAGGGGGAAGCTACACCATAAAGAAGAATATAGATGAGAAGAGATAAAAGAAACGTAACAGATAATCAAATGTTATTAGTGAAGTTCTACTTACGCTTCATGTTCCATTCTTCGGAGAATGGCATTTTCTCGGCGGGGATTAAATCGGAGGTCCTGACTCGGACAAACCGGCACATCCATCCTCGGTCCTTGTCCTCGTCTATGCTCGAGAATAGCACCTTCGTGGCCAGGCGCTAAAGCCTTATCAGTCTGCCCTGCGACGGGGGTTGTATAGCCTAATGAGATGATCGAGGGTGAAAGACATCCCCTCGGTCTTGCTCGATAAAAATCTGAGCAAAATGACAATACGCCAAAAAGAGGGGTAGATCTGGCCTAGGGTTACCGGGTATTGGCGGCAGAAGTCGATTATGATGGGATCGACGGAACCCAGTGTGAAAGGGTAAGTATACACACTTAAAAACCCTTTCACATGAGTGGTGATGTCCTCTTCAGGGGTAGGAATCACCACCTATTTATTCTCCCAACAACAATCCCTTTTCACCTGCTCGAGATCGCCTTCGGATATCGAACAGATATATCTATGCATGGGTTCGCATCGGCCAGGAACCGAGGAGGGTTTCTCGACTTCAAAATCGGAAGTAAGTTCGCTTGGCCCGGGGATGCACTCTTCAATACGTGACTCCACCGGTGTTTTGCCACCGGCTGGCCGCGACGAGGAGGCTTTTTCTTCTTGAGGAATGGATTTTGATATTTTTGCCATTTTTATATGAGGTTTAAGGAAGAAGAAGACGGAATTTGTTCTTTAGAGATTGGCAAACGAAAACCGACAAAGTTGGTAAACTTGAAGAGAATACAAGAGTTTTTTTTTTTTTTGAGGATTAGAAGAAGTTTGAAAGTAAAGTTTAAGAGGATTATGAAGGTGGTCTATTTATAATAGCCACTTTGATGGTTTGAAAGCACTAGTGGCCGACCATCAACTGGCGTTAATTAATGATCTTGGGAACTGTGCAGACGCGACGCTTCAATCGCTTCTGTCGCTTACGTCACGATATTGACATTATAATTGGTCGAGGTACTAAATCGAAGGCTCAGTTCGTTTCTTCTCGTTACATTCCAAGAAACGAGGGGACTATCTGTATACGGTCAAATCGGGCCTACCCGATTTTACTGTTTGATCTAGACAAGGGAGTTACATTGGGAGTAGCCTCGTAATAAATCAGACCCGAGCTCGAAGATGAGACATCAAACCTAGAGATCGAAGTGTACGTTGAGACCGAGGCCAGCAACAATCGAGACCAAGTATGACTGACTTCGAGGGCAGCATAATAACGGAATGGCGAGATATCAGTAGCCGGTCGAAGATCACGGCGTGAATCTCGGAACGGATATCCGAGACTGGTCGAGGATCATGGCGTGAATCTCGGAACTGACCAAATTAGAAGCGGTTAACTAGCTGTTTATACGATTTTCCTTTTGTAATTAGAGACATACCATAATTAGGTTTCCTCTACTATATAAAGAGGAGTTCCAATCATTTGTATGGGGGATTCACTGAAAAACATACACATATACGCTGCTTTCTTTGTCTTATTTACTGTTCATCACTGCTTGTTCCATCCTCTGCTGTTCTTATTAACTAAACTTCGAGACTATCTCGAATCGAGGTCGAGGCATTGTTTGCAGACTGGTTAGATTTATTTTTGTCCAATTTATTTATTTAATTCGTTATTTATCTATTGGTACTGGTTTAAATCACATATCCTTAAAACCACAATATAAATTTAATTGTTACTCGATTTTTTGGGTAAACATATACATATATATATATATATATATATATATATATATATATATATATATATATATATATATCAAATTCCGGGGGCTTGCTGTTTTTCTTCTCATTGGCTGGCTCTCGAGGTAACCCCATTCATAGCTAACTTAGCTTGATCAAGATAAAATGATATATTTCCTTCTTTTATAAATCAAGAGAACAACCTGGAAAAAGATATTGCACCCATTCGTAAATTTTATGACTTAAATCTAAATTAGGATACTCATTAATAGGAATACTCATTAAACAGATATCAAGAAAGAAGCACCAAAAAGATGATAAAGGAGACATGGAAACTCTCACTATAAAGAACACTGGAATTAGCTACGAATCTGTCTCTAAATAATTTGTATATTTTTATAATCATTATCCATCGCTAAACAGGATTAATTAGCACGAATTTTGTTGTGTAATTACAGTCGCTAATAATTCCTGTTGACCTGCTTTGCTACTGCAGTTATCTCAATACAAGAAGATCAACATGCATGTGGAGTAGACATCTTAGACTCAGGATTAGGAGATGCATGTCAATTAAATTAAAGAACTGAAATGAAAGCTCAAAAGATGTTAACACAGTGACAATCTCAAAATACTACGTAATTCAAATTAGTAGACTGCATGCTGTTGGAGTAATATTTTAGGAACTGATGTCTGGTTTAAGTGGTACTATAGCATTGTTTAATTTCAAGTTGATCCTCTTCTGAAAATGTATGTATAGCAAACAAAGAAGAAGTTATAGAGGCTGATTCAGTTTAAGTTTTATAGTATTGAACTCATTATATCCTTAAAGTTATGTGTTCACATCTGTACTTTATTGCTATTTTAATGTTTTTTGCCCATAAATTTATGCTCTCGCGTCAAAGTTATGGGTTCAATTGAACCCGTTACTATAGGGCTGCATCCGCCCTTGGTGGGAAATACAGAAATTATCAAAAACTTCTATTTGTGGTTATCCCATCCAATTAACTTGTGCAAGAGTGGGCTTTGATAAATGACGACCGTATTACAACTTTCAGTGGCATGGCAAAAAGAAACCTTTATTTAGGAGGTGTAGTGGCAAGAAGCAAATGAAAAAGAAACAAAATGTGTACAAACTCTCAGCAACCCACACTAATACTACTCTATATTCTGGCGTTTGTTCCTTTTATGGCACACAAAAATGTACATGTGAATATGTATATATGACGACCTAAGTAAGGAGTCATCTGCAGTTTTAGACTCTGTCCCACAAAATGGAGAAAGATTCATATCGTCATCTTAACTTGCATATAAGACCAACTGAACACTCAATTTTTGATTTGAGCATTTCTACTTCTTCATCTCCGTGAGCAAAAATGATAATATCCAAAAAGGGCGGGAAAATGCCTTTGGATTATTACTCAGAAAGCAATAAAAGAATGCAACTAATATCACAATTTTATGGCAATCAAACTTCAAGGTCAACAGACATTGGTCAGGATGATCTTTGGGACCTCACTTCTTGAATCTTTCCGCTCACCTCGGCTACAACTAGCCTGGTCAAAAGCAAACCAGCAATGAAAGCTGCTCCCATAAGCATCACGAAAACTGCATTCCAGCTCTTAGTTGAAATGTAACCCGTTAGAAATGGTCCAATGGCAGCACCAATTGAGCCAGTTCCATCAATAATAGCAGTCACAGTTGCAAGTGCTCGTGAATTGCCCTTCAAAGATCTATGTGTTCCCAGGTCAGCTGAAACAGCAGTTGTTATTAACGCATAAGGGCCATTCACAAACACTCCAGTAATCAACATGAGTATGATGTTTATAGTCATGGAAATGTGTCCGTAGCTTCGATATAGGTATAGGGCTGGGATAGCACAGTACATGAAGCTAGCAGCTGTTATAGCTCTAGCATCCAACTGATCAGAGATATAACCTGCTAGGATTCCACCTACTACCCCTCCAACATCAAACAGTGTTGACAAGTTTCCAGAATCCTCGTTGGACAAGTATCTTCCGTCTATAGCTGCAGGACCATTATACATACAAAAAGATCGATACATACTTTTTGCATAATAGAGCGAGAAAAAAGACGAGAAACCTACCATGACAAATAAGAACAGTTAGACAAACCTGTGTGGCTAATGTAGAAGGGGAGCCAATAGAGAAATGTGTAAGCTACCAACTTGGCAAAGAAAAGGCAAAGGGCAAATGGTGCAACCCCTGGGATCCTCCATGCTTCTATAAAACCCACGGCTGATTCCTCCTCTCTCAAGAGAGGTTCATTCACTTCCTCGTCTTCTTTTCCAGTAGATAAGACTTCATCTTCATCCTTGTTAACTCCAACATACTCGGGATGAACTGGCAAAAGAAGGAATATTACCATTCCACTAAAAGCAATAATGATACCAGGAACAACCATCGACCAACCCCATCCATATTTCAATAAGATTGAGGCGACCAATGACCCCGTAATGTTACCGAAGGAAGTATGAGCATTCCAAATGCCCATTATAAGTCCTCTCTTCTTCTTTCCAAACCAATTCCCGACTACTGCAACTACTGAAGGCCATCCAGTGGACTGGAACAATCCAGCAGCCATTTGAATGAGCATATAGTAATAAAAATTATGGATGTTTGCCCAATATCCAACTCCAAAAAGAGCTGTGAATAAACCAGTTCCCAACATTCCTGCTGTCAAAAATATTCTCAGATCCATCCTATCACCCACATGTCCTGAGAAATACATTCCAATGGCATACACAAATAGGAAAGCCACATCAAGGTCACCGAGCATTGCTGTTCCATTGGGGCCATCAAATGGCAACCAACCATCTCTAAATGGTTTCTGAGTAATATTTCTTTGCCACGGTAAACTTGGAAGAACAACAGGGGATTGGGGACCAAGTGCTTGTTTCACGATACTAGTAGTTTTTCTATTAGCATGGTAACTTGTATAAGCAAAAAATGTCAGAATTAGGACAATGACTTGATATGAGTTGAAAGACAGGCTTGACTTCTTCATGCTCTCTATCAATCGAATTCCTGGGGGCTTGCTGTTCGTCGTCTCCACGGTTGGATCTGGAGATGATTCCATTAATCGCTTCTCAAGGAACTAGATCAACATAAGATGATAAATCTTTCCTTCTTTTACAAATCAAGAAAAAACACCTGGAAAAAGATGCACAAGTCAATAATTTAGATGTAATCATTCATAAATAAGAAAATTAATACTTATGACTTATATCTAAATTGAGATACTCATATACATAGGAAGATGACTAACTTTGGCATGTTAGATTGAATGTAACAAGTCATTGGGATTTGTTGGGTGTGTGTGAACAAAGTCCCACGTGAAAAGCGGAAAGGGACAAAGATACTTATAAGGAGTTGTTGGAAAGTAGAAAGGAAAAAAAAATAACTTATAAAGAGTTAGATATTATTAATGGTGTTAGACCTTTTGGGGAAAACCGTGTGAGCTTGACCCAAAACGATTAATATCACATCATGTAAAGAGTATTTTTGTACCATTTTAGCCCAACAACAGATAACAAAGCCAATAATTTAGAAGGGACAAGTATGGAGATGGCGGAGTGTGATGTGGGGCCTGGCTTGGTGCCTTTGCCCGTTTACGGGCCGGTTTACGAACTTTACCTGTAACTTTGAAGACACATACACAACCTTTGGGCTTTGGTGACGGTAATTCCTCAAATCATTTGGGTGGCACATAGTTAATCTCTAAATCAACCTACACCATGTTAAGAGTATTTTTGGATCGTTTTAGCCCAGAAAGATCAACACCTTGTTGGAAATATATGATTCATGTGCGACATTAAATAACATTGAAAGTCCTAAATATTTTCCAAATCGCCAATGGATAAAATCTAAGCTCATGTTAAAGCAAATTACAAAATGTAAAAAAAGCACGAGTGTTTGTAACTGAAAGCAAGTTTGACAAAGGGAAGAAACTGGCAAAAGAAAACAGCCCATCGGAACTGCAGTAGAAAGCAGAGTTTTCCATATCTTTCTTTCCTTATCCAATAAAATATCTTCCTTTCTACTACTACTACCACTTGTAAAATCTTTACAACGTCAACTCAAAAGAGGCTTCTTTAGACTCTGTTTGTCTCAATACAAGAAAATAACAGAGCAAGAAGATCAATATGTGGAGCAGATATCTTACACTCAGAAAGAGATGCATGTCAATTAAAAGTTGGAATTAGTCAATTAAAATCATATTTCACTTTGCATCATATGATGAGACCAAAACAAATTCTCTGAATTCTTTAAACCTTGCAGGAGAATTTACCGAATAAATTTGATAGAACAATCCAACGGAAAACAGATCAATTAGGAAAGAGAAACATTCCCATTTTCTTCAGTAGCTGATAAAAACGAAAAGAGATTTTGGTTAAAAGAAAGATGAATAATACAGTAACAATATGAAAACAAAACGTAATTCAAATATGAAAGAATGTAGAGAAATTCTTGGGCATTATGCATATGTGAATGAACTTTAAAGCTGACCTTGTCTTTTTGAATTCAACTATTCTCTTACAGAATAACGGAATTTCTCCGTAAAAATATATTTACAGATTTTTAACGAAAAGAAAGTCTGTGAAGCTTTTAGTAAAGCAGAGAGTGGGAAAAGAATGGAAATATATATAGAGCAAGAGGTGACATGTTTGAATCCCGATAATACCCCTCGCTGCATTTATTATTCACCGTTAAATTGTTCTGACTTCAACACTCGCTATATTATAGTGCGCAAAATGACACTTCTAACACTTTTATGAGGTGACAAATATTGATTTGGAATTCCAAAATCATGCAACTAAACTTTTGAGTTATGACTACCCCAGTAGGCAAATCACTAAGGGGTCGTTTGTAAGACGAATAAGTAAAAATAGTCCTAGGTTAAAAAATTTAATACTATTTTATCCCTTATTTGATTATTAATCCTGGGATAAATTATTCCAAAATTAATAATAGTACTGAAATAACTTATACCTGTTGTGAGATAGTAGTCTTTAAATAAATTATCTCAAAATAACTAATTCTAACATAACTAATCCCAACATAAATTATATTTCTAACCAAAAGACCCCTAAGGCTACTCTCTTTTCCTTTTCTATTTTTATAGTATTTCTTTAAGTTTTCATTTTCAGGTGTATACGTTGGTCCGTAAATAAAAAGATGTAATGATGGAACAAACTGTGAATGATGTTTGTTGGGAGGGGTGTAAGGTATACTTCAACTATTAGGTCACAATTTTAATATTTAGAGTCATGTTTTTTAATCCGACAAACTCATCTCTAACTTATCTGTAATTTGTATCTGACTTCATAATTTCTCATGTTTTAATTAACTTGTTTATAATTAGAACAAGTTGTTGACCTTCATTTTTCAAACCAGAGTATTCACAAAATTTTAGATCACAGATTAGTTACTTGAGGATGAAATTGAGGGTTAGAGTTTGCAAGTCCGAACTCTAAAGAAAATGGGATAAAAGTATTAAAAAAACTAACTCAAAAAGTAAACCTATCCTAATCTTTGGATAGCTATATGAAATTACACATGAATAAATAAAATATACCTTAGTACTAAGATAAAACATTTCGTTTCTAAGATTGTTATCAAAAGAACTTTCAACATATATCATTTTTTCTCAGGGAGTAATTCCCTAAATATGAATGAGTTAGCATTTTACAAGTCAAGTGAGAATATTAACTAAATGGGAATGAGTTAACATTTTACAAGTCAAATAGGAATATTATCTAATTAAATGGGAAGTCAACATTTTACAAGTCAAACCCTAATATGTCATTGCCAACCATGAAAATATTTAAGTATCTAAGAATATTACTAAAGCTTATAACGAAAGCCGACTGACTTTATAAGTACTATATGGTATTGTAACTGGTATGCACATTAAAAAAGAAAAACTGTTATGACGTTTCTTAATGCCTCGTTCAAATGTTTTGTGAAAGTAATCGCATGCATCATGCATTTTTAGCAAACATATTTTAAATAGGACTTGGTGGAGCTGTCAGTTTACAAAAAAACAAATGAGCCAAATGTAGGCATCTGTAGGATTTTGACAATGCAAATGTAATTGCAACGCATTTCGATCGCAATCAGCTATTCATTCTTAAGTCACTACAAAATTTGCTAAATGAAGAAGAAAATTAGAGGCAACTAGCAAGTACTAGTTAACAGAAGCGGATCTAGAACGAATTTCAATTTTGGTTTCAAATTACTTATATATATATATATATATATATATATATATATATATATATATGTTAACCAAAGCCTTTGCAGCCAAGAGGTGGATATTACCAAGGCCTTTGCAGCCAAGAGGTGGTGGAGGTTGAGATCATAAGACAACCTTTGGTCTAAGTTTATGCTAAGCAAATACTGTCAGAGGAGTCACCTTATGGCAAAAAAGAAGCAGCCTAGAGATTCTAGCAGTTAGAAAGAACTTATGGATATTAAGGATAAAGTTGACTCTCATATTTTATGGAGAATATATGTAGAAGATTTATCTTTTTGGTGGGATAATTGGAGTGGGCTAGGCTACCTAGCCTCCTTACTGTAAATTCACAATCCTGGTACCCTTCTGGTAGATGATTGCATTGTCGATGGAAATTGGAACCTTGATCTCATTAGTCAACTAGTTCCAGTTACTATTTTACAACACATCAAGCATGTGGAGATTGAGAATAATCAGAAGAAGGATAAGGATATCTGGAAACCTTCTACTAATGGTTTATTTTCAGTCTCCTCAGCCTTTGAACTACTCAGACAAAGAAGGGGGAGCAACAAGAAATTTGGAAACAAACTTGGATCAAGCATATCTCTTTCAAGATATCTTTCTCACTTTGGAGGATTTGGATGAAGAAGATCTCACTTGATGATATTATACTCAAGTTTGGGCTTATAATTGCTTCTGAATGCTCATGTTGCAGACAACCTCACGCAGAAACAATTGAACATGTTTTTCACACTAGTGAAAAGGCCAAACAAATATGGTCTTTGTTTTTCACAACTTTGAAATTTACATCAGACTCTCCTACTCTACGAATGAGATTTTTCACTTGGAACAACTTCAATTCTACCAATTTCTATATTAGAGCTCTGAGTCACTTTGCTCCGGTTTATATTTGTTGGGAAATCTGAAAAGCTGGATGTGAAGCTAGATTTAGAAGAGGATTTCCTCATGTGGAAAGAATTTGTGAGGAAATTCTTTTTCATCTGAAAATCCATTTAAAGAAGATTGGTGCTCTAGTTGACTTGAAATGGAATTGGCATACCTTATGTAATGCTTTAGACAGCACCAAACCTATGTTAACTATTGTACCAGTTAGTTGGGAAAAACCTCTACTCAATTGGTTAAAAGTTAATACAGACGGTAGCAATAACTCAGCTAACCAAATTGCTGGTATTGGAGGTATTGTGAGGAATAGAAATGGAGATTTGATTATGGCTTTTGCTAAAAAAAAACTCCATTTCTACACTAGCAATCAAGCTGAGGTGCAAGCAGCCTTATTTGCAGTTAATTGGTGCAATCAACAAGCTCACAGTAATATTATTTTGGAAATGGACTCATTGCTTATTGTAAATTTACTAACTGACAGGAATGTTATTCCATGGGAATTAGCTCAATGGGTGAAGGAGATTAAACAAGGTCTACAAACCCATCATTTCAAAATTTAACACTTCGTTAAAGAAGCAAACAATGTGGCAGATGTTCTAGCAAAAATTGGGAGTAACTTATTAGATGGTACTACTGTCTTGTTTGATGAATGGAAAGACCTCCCTAAGAAGGCTAGAGGATGCTCCAGAATGGATCAAAATCAAATTCCTAATTTCAGAATTAGGAAAAAGCACAAGAATAGAACTTCCTGAAGCTATGTTTTTACACATCGGTATTAGGGAGTTGTGTTTCCTCATTTTTTGGAAGCTTCACTGTTTATTCCTAGTCAATCCGACACTAGGATCAACTTAGTTATTTGGTGATCAATATGGGAATGACCTTACATCATGTAATATTTTGCTAACTTTACGGTTAGGAATACCTAACTTATTTGTTGTAGAAGGAGAGGTAAGGTTTTATGTCCCCCGTCTCCATGTATTTCCTTTTTGTATTCTAATATACAGGTTGGGGTTAGCCTAAACCCCGTGACGATGAGATTAAAAAATTAAAATAATTGTTAACCAAGTACCATTATTGCGTTATACATGCCTAAGCACTTTGTTCTATTGGGATTTGCCATCGCTCCACGCCTAAGTAAACCAACGACAAAATAAGGCCAAAAATTGAAATCAGTTGCGTGTAGTAATTGACAGGTTAATAAATTAATTCAATGACGAGCCCTCACTGGTAAAATATATAATGAAAGGACGCGTGTCCTAATAAGCTTTCTTAACTTTCATTAATCTTTGTCATTGAGGAATTAAAACTCCTTATATTTTCTTGTGTGTGTGTCCCGAATACTTTTAGTCAATGGAATAGTTATATCAAGTTAGATTAAAGTAAATTCAATAAAATTAATTAAGAAAAAAATGTGTATGTGTATGTGTATGCTTCCCCATTTGATTTAGACAATATATAGAATTAGATATCAAAGGTAAAAGCAAGTCCAATGTAATTTTGTAAAAAGGAGAGATGAGAAAAAGGAAAGGTTAATGAACCCAAGAAAATCTTCATATACTAAGAATAGACGAATTCCTATGATAAATAAGCAATTCAAAAATATTGAAGGAAAGAAAGTGCGGCTTTGCTTTGTCTAAAGTCATTTCCGCCTTTGTAGTAGAAATTGCACACACTAATTGCATTCTTTCAACTTTTGTTGTTAGTGCTACGAAATGATCTTCTGAGTTAAAAAGTAAAGGTCTCACACGTTAAGAACATTACATGTAACAAAAGCTTAGATATTCAATGTATTAAAGCCTGCTATAATAAGACAAACAAACGAAGAGTTTATGCCTTGATCAATTAATCAGTAACAAGGATTAGTGAAATGAGGGATCACGAAATGGATAAGGAGGAAACGACCTATCAATTATTGGTTGACCTTCCCATGAATCAATGACGAATCAGAGCTCACATTTGAGTTGTTTAATTTAAGTTCCGATATTCCATTTCTGATTGGGGTTTCGATTCGTAAAAATAGGTTGTGAATGCCTAATCCTTTCTGTGTTCATTAGAAGTTATGAAATGTGTATCCTCGAAAATACATCCTATGTTAAATTTTAAATGAGTTATGAAGTTGGTGTGTGAAAGACTTCGCCAAACGTCTTTTACTTGCGTGCTCACATTTGTAGCTTACGTGGGAGGTCATTGGCTTTGAATTTCGCCTACAATTTCCAGCAATATTCCACTTCCACATTACTTAATTCTATAAATTCTCTAACTAAGAAAATACATACTTAAATTAGCTCAGGCGAGTTTTCAAGTCAAGAACTGACGTGGATCTATGTTATTTTTTAACATATATAGCAGAATAGTTTCTTTGGGTAGGATTGTTTAGTATCAAAGTATATGCATATAATACTCCTAACTGGTAACTTTTTGTGCACACAGCACACTGTAGTACAGCAATATTTCTTTTGCTACCACTATTCAACAAATGTAATTTGATACCAATTTATAATATTTCATTTTTGTAACAACTTCATTTTTCCAATTATTAATTAAAATTTTTATTTGGATTTGTGCAATAGTTTGCTTGAGTGTTTACTCTTAAATATGTTTTGAATTGAGGAATAACGATTGAGTGTTATATTTAGGAAACAGCTTGGAAGTTTCCTTGCCTGGATTTTTTTGGAAAAGTTTGAGCTTTCGTGACGGAGTTGTCCTTGTGCAAATTACCCACATCACTATGAAATGTGCCCAAGTAAGTGGCAATTCGTCGATGAATTTTGGTTGCAATGTGCAAAGTATACGTGCGTGATGCGTCGAGCCAAACGAATAGAGTTTAACCGAATTTATTAAAACATCAAAATTCATCGACGCTCAGTCGAGTTTGTTATACTACTCAGTTGAATCAATCAAATTTTGCTAAAGTATAACCAAACTCTGAGTCATACGGAGCATCATCATAACTGTTTAAAGTTTTGTATGTTAGTTATTATTTTAATTAATTATCCCCTATTCAAAATCTATTTGACATGACAAATGAAGATTGAATGCTATATTTAGGAAAGAGCTTGGAAGTTTCCTTGACTGGATTCTTTTGCACAAGTCTGGGTTCAAAATTCCGCATACGATTATCGACATACATGCCAATGGAAAAATCAATTGCCTCTAAGATGTTTCTGTCTCGCAGTGTCTTTTTATAATCAAGACATAACATCAACAGTCACATCGTAACAAGTTTAAGTTTGTGACAGAACTAGAATTATCCACATGCTTCCTTCACTATGTTTTTGTTTTTTTTAAAAAAAACTAGGAGAGGATTGCCCGTGTCAGCACGGGCCCAACAATTCGGATCCCCAGATGCATAATAAAAACTCCAGCAAACATAATCCAAATGCGCGGTTCCAAGGATCAATAACGGTGAAAATGCAAGTTTATGATTTGGAACAAGTGTTCACACTTAAAACCTATATCTTAATGCATAAAGTTATCATTTGACAGATTTCTAAAATAATAAAGTACAAAAATGACCAAAAATGATAAATATGTTATAAAATAAAAACTGTAAAGTAAATAAATCGAAAACAAGTATAGAAAGAGATTGATATATTATTCAATTTTCAAACTTATGTACATAATGAACTGAAAACTTCTCTATTTATAGAAGAAATGAAGCAACTGTGAGCTTTTCAGGAAGCAGCTGCAAGGCTTTTCTTTAGCTGTTTGTAAGTTGTCTGCATGAGCTGCTTGCAACCTGCCTGTTTAATAAGAAGCTGTTGCAAATCATTTCATTAAGCTGCTTGCAACCTGCCTGCATCAGCTGTTTGTAGATAAATTTCAACAGAGTACTAAATGGATAATCTTCGTCAGGAAGATTATCTATAGCAGAGTAATAAATGGACATCCACAATATAATTATTTTCATAACACTGCCCCTTGGATGTTCATTAAAAGGTATTGTGCCTCGTTAAAACCTTACTAGGAAAAACCTAGTGGGAAAAATCCTAGTGAAGGAAAAATAGTACACATATTTAGTAATACGCATTTCTAGCTGCCTCATTAAAAACCTTATAAGGAAAATCCTGTGGGAAAAAAACCTTAGTAAGGAAAAAAAGAATACATCGCGTATTTTACTCCCCCTGATGAAAACCTTGTTTCAAATATTTGAGTCTCCGCATTTCAATCTTGTATACCATCTTCTCAAAAGTTGAAGTTGGCAAAGATTTAGTGAATAAATCTGTCGGATTGTCACTTGAACGGATTTGTTGCACATCAATATCACTATTTTTCTAAAGATCGTGTGTGTAGAATAATTTTGGTGAAATGTACTTCATTTTATAAATTCCCCATTCAATTGGGCTATGTGTATAGCATTGTCTTCGTATAAAATTGTGGGTCTTTTCTCACATTTCAAACCATATTTTTCTCGAATAAAATGAATTATTGATCTCAACCATACGCATTCCCTACTTGCTTCATGAATAGCTATTATTTCAGCATGATTTGAAGAAGTAGCAACAATAGATTATTTTGTGAAGCGTCATGATATGATAGTACCTCCACATGTAAACATGTACCCGATTTGAGATCTAGCTTTATGGGGATCAGATAAATAACATGCATCTGCATAATCAACAAGATGTGCACCATCTTTATTAGCATAAAACAAACCCATATCAAAAGTTCCCTTTAAATATTGCAATATATGCTTAATCTCGTTCCAATGTCTCCGTGTAGGAGAAGAACTATATCTTGCTAGTAAATTAACAGAAAATGCTATGTCAGGCCTTGTAACATTAGCAAGATACATTAGTGCACCAATTGCACTGAGATAGGGTACTTCGGGACCAAGGAGTTCCTCATCCTCTTCTGGAGGTCGGAACAAATCTTTATTCACTTCAAGTGATCGAACAACCATTGGTGTACTCAATGGGTATGCTTTGTCCATGTAAAAGCGTTTTAAGACCCTTTCTGTATAGGCAGATTGATGGATAAAGATCCTGTATGTTAACTGTTCAATTTGCAGACCAAGACAAAGTTTTGTCTTTCCAAGATCTTTCATCTCAAATTCTTTCTTAAGATACTCAATTGCCTTTTGGAGCTCTTCTGGAGTTCTAACAAGATTTATGTCATCAACATAAACAGCAAGTATAACAAATTCTGAAGCTATTTTCTTTATAAAAATATATGGACAAATAACATCATTTATGTAACCCTCTTTCAGCAAATATTCACTGAGGCGATTATACCACATGCGCCCAGATTGCTTTAAATCGTACAAAGATCTTTATAATCTGATTGAGTACATTTTCCGATATTTTGAATATGCTTCAAGCATTTTAAATCCTTCAGGGATTTTCATGTAAATTTCATTATCAAGTGACCCGTATAGATAAGTTGTAACCACATCCATTAGATGTATTTCAAGTCTTTCACGTAAGGCTAAACTGATGAGATATCGAAATGTTATGGCATCTATAACGGGTGAGTATGTTTCTTCATAATCGACTCCAGGTCGTTGTGAGAATCCTTATGCAACAAGGCGAGCCTTGTATCTTTCAACTTTATTTTTATCATTCCCTTTTCGCACAAAAACCCATTTATGACCAACTGGCTTTATACCAGTAGGTGTTTGGACTACTGGTCCAAAGACCTCTCTTTTAGCAAGTGACTTCAATTCCGATTGAATTGACTCTTGCCATTTTGGCCAATCAGATCTTTGTCGACATTCTTCGACAGATCGGGGTTCAAGATTCTCACTATCTTGCATAATGTTAAGTGCAACATTATATGCAAAAATATTATCCACCACTATTTCAAATTGATTTAAATTAATCTTATCACCAGTAGAACTTATTAAAAGTTCCTCACTCACTTGAGTCTCGGGTTCATTGATTTCTTCAGGAATCTCAGAACTAATCAGATCTTGGGTCTCTTCAGAAGATTCCTTCATAATATCATTTTGATTATTTGTCGATTTTCTTTTTCTACGATTTCGATCCTTAGAAACCAAAGGCCTACCACGCTTCAGGCGTGCTTTAGGTTCACTAGCTCTCATGCTCGTAGATGGTCCTACTGGAACATCAATTCGGATATGCACATTCTCTGCAGGGATATGTGACCTAGTTATCCTTTTCAAATCAGTAAATGCGTCTGGCATTTAATTTGCTATATTCCGTAAATGGATGATCTTTTGGACCTCCTGATTACATATAGGGGTACGTGGATCAAAGTGAGATAATGATGAAACTTTCTACACAATTTCTCTTTTGATTTCCTTTTTCTCTCCCCCTAATTGTGGGAAATTTGTTTCATCAAATCGACAATCTGCAAATCGAGCAGTAAATAAATCTCCCGTCAATGGTTCAAGATAGCGAATAATAGAGGGTGATTTAAACCCAACACATATTCCTAACCTTATCTACGGGCCCATCTTACTACGCTGTGGTGGTGCTACTTGCACATATACAACACATCCAAAAACTCGTAGATGGACAATATTTGATTCATGACCAAAAACTAATTGTGACGGAGAATATTTATTATAATGTATCGGTCTGATACGGATAAGTGATGCTGCGTGCAAGGTAGCATGGTCCCAAACAGTAGTGGGCAGTTTTGTTTTCATAAGTAGTGGTCTTGCTATCAACTGCAGGTATTTAATAAATGACTTTGCAAGGCCATTTTGAGTATGAACGTAAGCTACAGGATGTTCAACTTTTATCCCAACTGATAGACAGTAATCATCAAAAGCTTGAGATGAGAATTCTCCAGCATTATCAAAACGAATAGCCTATATAGGATAATCTGGGAATTGTGCCCTTAATCGAATTATTTGGGCTAATAACTTTGCAAACGCCAGATTGCGAGATGATAGTAGGCACACATGAGACCATCTTGACGATGCATCTATTAGGACCATAAAATATCTGAACAACCACTTGGTAGGTAAATAGGTCCACATATATCCCCATATATACGCTCTAAAAAGGCAGGAGACTCAATGCCAACCTTCATTGGTGATGGTCTAGTGATCATTTTGCCTTGATAACAAGCATCACAAGAAAATTCATCATTTGTAAGAATCTTCAGGTTCTTTAATGGATGCCCACTCGAATTTTCAGTAATTCGTCTCATCATTATTGATCCAGGATGGCTCAAACGGCCATGCCAAAGCACAAAAGTATTTGAATCCGTAAACTTCTGGTTTACGATAGAGTGTGCTTCAACTGTACTAATGTTTGAATAGTATAAGCCAGAAGATAAAGTTGGTAACTTTTCTACGATGCATTTCTGGCCAGAAATATTCTTTGTAATATAAAGATATTCCACATTCATTTCATCTATTGTCTCAACATGATGCCCATTTTGGCGGATATCTATAAAACTCAACAAGTTTCTTCGAGACTTGGAAGAGAACAACGCATTGTCGATAATAAGTTTTGTTCCCTTAGACAAAAATATAATGACTCTTCCGGAGCCTTCAATCAAACTTATATTACCAGAAATTATTGAAATATTTGCTTTTTCCTTATGCAAATAAGAAAAGTATTTCTGATCCTTGAATATGGCATGAGTTGTTCCACTATCAATTACACAAATATCTTCATGATTGGTCTTTGATCCAAACATAATTTGAGGATTATTCATATTCTTCAAAATGCATAAATAAAATATATTATAGTAAACATCATTATCAAAGCATAACTTTTGTTTATGTACAACAATTACATAACCATACTATCTACTACAAACAACTAAAATTAAAATATTTACATTTCTACATATTCACTACCGATCACATGACTTGTTTCTCCTTCTGGGAGTGCAAAGTAATCATCTACATCCAAATGCATGAAGCCTAAATTATCTTCAGAAATAAAATTTGCTTCAGCATTTTTATTTGTCTTCTTCAGGGAGGCTTGATATAACTCAACCAGGTGCTTTGGCGTACGACGTGTACGTGACCAGTGCCCTTTTCCTCCACATCTATAATATGCATTTTCTGGCTTTGCTGCTTGCACCGCTTCATGATTTTGTTCCTTCCTTTTCCACTGCTGGTGGTGAGGAGGGTTCTTTGGTGCATTATTATTACCACGATTAGAGTTTTCTCCCCGACCACGGCCATGACCAAGACTGGGGCCACATCCTCTTACACTCTTAGCTTGGTGGAAGTTCGTCTCATTCACTTCAGGGAATGGACAAGAACCAATAGGTCGACTTTCATGATTTTTCATTAACAACCCATTATGTTGCTCGACTACAAGAAGATGTGAGATAAGTTCAGAATACTTTTTGAATCACATCTCTCGATATTGCTGCTGCAGGAGCATATTCGAGACATGAAAAGTAGTGAAAGTTTTCTCCAACACATCATGATCAGTAATATTATCACCACATAGTTTCAATTGGGAAATAATTCTAAACATAGCAGAATTATACTCACTGATAGATTTAAAATCTTGTAGCCTTAGATGAGTCCAATCATAACGTGTCTGTGGAAGAACGACCATCTTCAGGTGATCATATTATCTTTTAAATTATTTCACAGTATGACTGGATCTTTAACAGTAAGATATTTCATTTTCAGGGCCTCATCAAGGTGATGGCGCAGGAATATCATTGCTTTGGCACGATCTTGGTTTGATACCTGATTTTTATCTTTGATGGTGTCTGCCAGACCCATCGCATCAAGGTGAATTTCGGCATCAAATACCCAAGACATGTAGCTTTTGCCCGATATATCCAGGGCTACAAACTCAAGTTTAGAAAGATTTGACATTATTTAGAAAAAAAAAGTTCGTACCTCTAATACTTTCAAAATATTTTTTCGAGATGACAGAGTCTCGTGCTAATAACATGTTATAAAATAAAAACTGTAAAGTAAATAAACCGAAGACACGTATAGAGAGATTGACATATTATTCAATCTTCAAACTTATGTACATAATGAACTGAAAACTCCTCTATTTATAGAAGAAAGGAAGCAGCTGCGAGGCTTTTCAGGAAGCAGCTGCAAGGCTTTTCTTTAGCTGCTTGCAACCTGCCTGTTTAATAAGAAGCTGGTGCAAATCATTTTATTGAGCTGCTTGCAACCTGCCTGCATCAGCTGTTTATAGATAACTAAATGGATAATCTTCTTCAGGAAGATTATCTATAGCGGAGTAATAAATGGACATCCACAATATAATTATTTTCATAACAAAAGAGGCACTAGTTCTTGTGAGTTCTCCGATAACAAATTTTACAAATCAACTAAGCAATAACTAATTTTACCAATCAACTAAGCAAGTCAACCAAGCATAGTGTAGCTTTGCCATCCTTCTATGTCAACAACTCCTCCTTGTCTTGTGAGAAATGAAGTTACCTGTCAAGTAAAGGACAAACTACATGGTAAATTAAATTTCTGTTATATAACAAAGTTTGATTCCAGGAAAGTTCTCAACAGTAGCAAAAACCATAAGCAGGTCAAGACAGCAACTCAAGAAGATCTCATATCTATCTAGGCTAATTCTTGAGAGATGGATACAATTACAAAAGAGATTAATGAGAGCCTGTCAAAAGGGAGGATCCTAACCTTCTTGTGGAAAATCCATGTATTTTCAAGGAAAAACTATGCATAAGAGAGTAAGCATTCCATGATCAACATGTCTAATAAATAGCTATTTAGAGAAATACTTGAGAGAAGCTAAGATCAAGGCAATACCTTTTTAGGATGTTTCACACTGTTGTAAGCTTGTTTTTTTAATCATTCTGTTTTCTGGAGAATGCCTAGAACTACTGAATTTGGAAGTATGACATGAGGAAAGAAAAAGAGCAAAGATGAACCACCAAAAGAGCTATCTACAATAGCAGCATTTACCTCCCTTTTTTTCGTTCCAGGTACTACTTTTTTGCCTTCTTCTCCCTCAGGAGCAACATATGGATCGACTATTTTTAGCGAGTATTCTTAAGTAAGAGTGATAGTCAGAAGAGTTATAGAGAACTTCTAACTTGACTTTGCTAGGAATTTCCAAGTTGGAAGCCGATGAAGATGCTTGGGCAAGTGTTCGCGTCGTTGGAACTGCGACCAATATTAACAGGTTCATAATTGGAGTTTATGATTTTTAAAATTTGTACTCCAATTCTGAAGGATATAGATTTATATGAATGTGCAAATATTGATATTCATATACAAAAAGCACCAAAAAGTAATCCAAAGAACACGAAAATAACAGATACACACCACCGAATTCCCATTACCAACACACTGCAAGAAAGAAAGAAAAATGGTCAGAAACTCAGAAAAACTGAGATTACAACAGTCACAAAGATAAATTGAAACTAAAATAGAGAAATTTTGGCCGATAACAGAGAAATTAACGGCATAAATAGGAGGAAAGAGACGAAGCATAGAATGAAGAGGGAGAATCGCACCTTCCATGAGCGCGAGAGAATCAGAGCTTAGCAAAAATTCTTAGCATGAACAGCACATAATTAGGTTGTATACCGAAAAAATCGGATAACGTTAGATTTGTGGATGGTTCTAAGGATATGCGATACAATTTGATATAAATCGCGTAGAGAAATGGAAATATGTGTATTGTTGACTGTGAGAACGAAAATAATAAGCAAAAAGAATGAATAAGTAAAATAAGCACAAGGGGATAACTATCAATATAAGAAGTGATCTTAGTGATCTTTTTCTGTTCAGCCCCCTCTAGCTTACAAGGATTCTCCCTTTTATAGAAGAGGGTCATTACCAAAATACAATAAAATAAAACATATAGTGGAAGACCCATGATGACTTGTCTCTTCCTTGATTCCCGCCAAGATTCTCTCTCTTGGTGTGGTTGCAACGGCTCTTGTATGTGAGCTCGAACTCGTTACTGGGTCGGGCCCTTCGGTCTAGGATTGAGTTCGACCTTCGAGATGGGCGTCGCGCATTTACGACCTCGAAGCAGTGCCTTGCGGATCGATTCGGTCACGGGCTCGATAGGATTATCGAGCCGCCTCCTCGAGCGACCTTCGGGCTCGAGGTTCGTTAGTACCGACCTCAGAGCTCACTCCCAAAATTTCATTTCGACTTCTTAACACTCGAACTCGATCGAACGTAGGAAGGCCGAAATCTATTTCGATCATATACAGATAGTCCCCTCGTTTCTCGGAAAAGGATGTGGCGAGAAACGATATGATTTCCCAGCAGCTCGATCAGATATACACTGATGTTTTTATCTGATGATTTTCCAGCAGCTCGATCAGATATACACTGATGTTTTTATCAATCCCGACCATGACGTATGTAATGCTCGATCATCTTATGCGTCTTTATAGTCCCCGACTTTATCGAGGATACCCGAATTTTTTTTCCCCGGTGGGAATTGCCAGTTACCTTCGGTCCTTGGTGACCGGAGAAGATCAATTAGTGATGAATGCGGAGGGGCTTCCTATCTTTTCAACGAGGCCCAACATGCTTTGAATCGGATAACTTCTGATGGCGTTTTCGCCGCTTCTGTACAAAAATTTTGTAAATACAAATCTTTCTTCTTTTTTTAAAGAGAAATGTCCTTTCAAACTAAATAGACAGTTTGAATTTAAATCTCTGTTGCTTTCAGGCCTCGTGGCTCGAGCATCCTTCAGCTTAAATAGTCAAGTGTTTGTTTTAATTCAAAGAAATGAGTAGTTTTGCTCGAAATAATGCAGCCCGTAGGCGTAATAGTCGAGCGAGTGATGGCTCGAACTCGAAATAAAGGTAGCCCGTAGGCTTAGCAGTCGAGTGAATGATTCGAACTTGATGCAATGTAGCCCGCAGGCGTAATAGTCAAAGTAGCCCGTAGGCTTAATGGTCGAGTGAGTGATTGCTCGAACTCGAAATAAAGGTAGCCCGTAGGCTTGGCAGTCGAGCGAATGATTCGAACTCGATGCAATGTAGCCCGTAGGCGTAATAGTCAAAGTAGCCCGTAGGCTTAATGGTCGAGTGAGTGATTGCTCGAACTCGAAATAAAGGTAGCACGTAGGCTTGGCAGTCGAGTGAATGATTCGAACTCGATGCAATGTAGCCCGCAGGCATAATAGTCAAAGTAGCCCGTAGGCTTAATGGTCGAGTGAGTGATTGCTCGAACTCAAAATAAAGATAGCCCGTAGGCTTGGCAGTCGAGTGAATGATTCGAACTCGATGCAATGTAGCCCGCAGGCGTAATAGTCAAAGTAGCCCGTAGGCTTAATGGTCGAGTGAGTGATTGCTCGAACTCGAAATAAAGGTAGCCCGTAGGCTTGGCAATCGAGTGAATGATTCGAACTCGATGCAATGTAGCCCGTAGGCGTAATAGTCAAAGTAGCCCGTAGGCTTAATGGTCGAGTGAGTGATTGCTCGAACTCGAAATAAGGTAGCCCGTAGGCTTAGCAGTCGAGCGAATGATTCGAACTCGATGCAATGTAGCCCGTAGGCGTAATAGTCAAAGTAGCCCGTAGGCTTAATGGTCGAGTGAGTGATTGCTCGAACTCGAAATATAGGTAGCCCGTAGGCTTGGCAGTCGAGCGAATGATTCAAACTCGATCCTGTTTGCATAATAAATCTTGAAACATAGAATATCGGTAAAGAAGAGAGCTTTCTTTGCAGGTCATTATACATGGGTTCATGTTTTGCGTCGGGGCTTGGGCCAACTATATAAGCATGGTTCGTTTTGACCGTTTGGCCCTTACAACGTTTCCCGTAGAGACACTGTTTGTCATGAAATAACGAAGTAACTTCCATTGCACCTAACTTGATAATCATCACAGATGCGTTCAATGATAAAGCCCCCATGTGTACGAGGTTGATTTTAAAGAGGCCTCGGATACTCGGCAGTAGTATCGTTTCCGCTATATGGCTGGTATCGATCTCTGGTCGACTTTTGCTTTTTCGTAATGGTCATAGAAGTCATCTGGTCATCTTCGACTCTTATTTTGGATTGATATCGATTGTGCACATCGGTCCAAGTAATAGCTGGGTACTCGATCAGATTTTGCTTCAGCCGCCGCGAAGCCCTCGAGCTCCGCTCATTTAGATCTTGAGTGAAAGCTTGAACAACCCAATCGTCTGTGACTGGTGGCAAATCCATTCGTTCCATTTGAAAACGAGCTACGAATTCCCTTAACATCTCGTTATCCTTTTGTATTACCTTGAACAGGTCCGACTTTCTGGTTTCGATCTTTATGGCTCCGGCATGAGCTTTTACGAAGCAATCTGTAAGCATAGCAAAGGAATCAATGGAGTTAGATGGTAAATTATGATACCATATCATTGCCCCTTTTGACAGGGTTTCACCGAATTTTTTTAATAATACAGATTCGATCTCATCATCTTCCAAATCATTGCCCTTGATGGCATACGTGTAAGAAGTGATGTGCTCGTTGGGGTCGGTCGTTCCGTTATATTTGGGTATTTCGGGCATACGGAATTTTTTGGGGATTGGTTTTGGGGCTGCACTCGAGGGAAAAGGCTTTTGAATGAATTTTTTCGAATCTAGCCCTTTTATCATTGGTGGAGCCCCTGGGATCTGGTCGACCCTGAAATTATATGTTTCTACTTTTTTATCGTTGGCTTCGACTCGTTTTGTGAGTTCCTCGAGCAATTTAGTAATTTCGGGAGTAGTCCCCAATTCTTGCTCATTTGGCTTCTCTATGGCTGGTTCCGTTCTATGGGTGACTTCTCGAAGCGGATTGGGCTCCGGCCTGCTTTGTACATGAGTTTCGGGTGCCAAGTTGTTGGTTTCATCTTGAAGGCCGGCTTCGTGGTCGATAGGTGAAGCCATTGCTGATTTGAAGTTGCAAACTGGCGTGTACTTTAGGTTTATATCAAACGATCACTGTTATCCTTAGCCCCACGGTGGGCGCCAAACTGTATACCGAAAAAATCGGATAACGTTAGATTTGTGGATGGTTCTAAGGATATGCGATACAATTTGATATAAATCGCGTAGAGAAATGGAAATATGTGTATTGTTGACTGTGAGAACGAAAATAATAAGCAAAAAGAATGAATAAGTAAAATAAGCACAAGGAGATAACTATCAATATAAGAAGTGATCTTTTTCTGTTCAGCCCCCTCTAGCTTACAAGGATTCCCCCTTTTATAGAAGAGGGTCATTATCAAAATACAATAAAATAAAACATGTAGTGGAAGACCCATGATGACTTGTCTCTTCCTTGATTCCCGCCAAGATTCTCTCTCTTGGTGTGGTTGCAACGGCTCTTGTCTGTGAGCTCGATACTAGCTCGAACTCGTTACCGGGTCGGGCCCTTCTGTCTAGGATCGAGTTCGACCTTCGAGATGGGCGTCGCGCATTTACGACCTCGAAGCAGTGCCTTGCGGATCGATTCGGTCACGGGCTCGATAGGATTATCGAGCCGCCTCCTCGAGCAACCTTCGGGCTCGATGTTCGTTAGTACCGACCTCAGAGCTCACTCCCAAAATCTCATTCCGACTTCTTAACACTCGAACTCGATCGAACGTAGGAAGGCCGAAATATATTTCGACCTTTATACATAGGTAAAACCCATTGAGAAGCATTCAAGAGGAATGTAATCGATGGAGTAGCTACAAAATTAAAAAAATCACGTAAGTTCAGCAATATCAACTAATAGGTAAAATGACTATGTTGCCCAATATTTTTAGAAATACAATTAATTGGTTAGGATGATTCTGCTATCTCTTTAAAATCACTTCTTTCATCTACCATTCTGAAATCCGCCAACTTGTGTAAATAGAAAAAAGTAACAAATTTTAACTATGTGTTTAGTGACAACTGTTATCTATAAGGGTATAATTACCATAAGAAAGCAAAAAATATACAAAGGAGGAAAAAGAAACGAAAAAATGGAGGTGGGGAACAAACAAAATGCTTACTCCCTAAGTGTTTAGTGACAACTGTTATCGATGCTTTTATTAATTTGGATCTCTTATTTAAGGCTAGGTATGTATGTTTCAGTATATCAAACTGCTGTTTTTAAGTTATTATTGTTTTGGATGAAAAAGAAACTTTTGTTAAGTTACTTTCTTTCAAAGTAAGAAGAGAGCAAATGAACACTTTATGTAATGAGAACTTCACTATTTTGCCACACTCTGTTGAAGAAAATGACTTATGAAATAAAGCAAGGCATTACCATTAGGATGGATCCATTACTATTCTATGTCAAGCTTCTTACATAATCTCTTAGGTAAAGAACATTGAATTTGAGATTTTGAAGATAATCTTTATAATAATCTGTAAGTACCTAATATCTGCAGTTTGTTATCATGTCAATCCAAAATATAAAAAATGACCCTTGTTTTTGAAAGATCACATGAAGAGGGATGACATAAAGGGACCTTTTATTGCAAGTGTTTGAAAATACCGACATTACAAATTGTATCTTGAAGATGAAAAATTTACCATCCACCAAACATAAATGACAGAACTTCAAAGAAAGAGAAAAGAAGCATCTGAAAACCATAAGCTAGATCCACTCCCCCTCTACCACTCAAGAATAAACCCTCCAAAACCAATTAGAAGTAATGTGAGGTATTCTGATAAATCAAATGACTAAGATATGGAATTAATCATTATCTGGTCAGATCACCGAAGCAACTTTTAAGACTACAAACACATGCAATATAATACGGGGCAAAAAATATACGACTGAAACAAAATTTATGGAAATTCAAGGAGTATCATCCCATTACAGAACGCCTAAAAGTGAAGCAGGCCGTGCATTTACATGCCTATATTAAAAAAATTCAAAGTTACTGAATAAGTTCTCTCTGGCCATTGACAATATGATAAAAAAACATATCTTGATTGTCGGCTAAGTGGATATAATGGTCGTAGGAAACAATTTACTACGCAAAGACAATGCAAAATATTTGTTAATTGAGGCGACTTAATTAGAATGTCAAATTTAACCATAAATATTAAGCCAATATCTAAGGATTTGATTATCCTCTTTCAAATGTTACATAAATAAATTAAGCAAAAGAGGTGATATTTGAATGTGGATGATCTTGTCATCTTCCTAGCTAAATAAAAACTAATTGATCCAAGCAATGTAATAAGCTATCCCACCAAGGCTAAAAAAACAATTTGACCCCTCCCCCCACCCAAAATGAAAAATTAACATCAAAGTATAACAGTAAAAAGATTCACCACAACATTGAAGCGATACATAATTTGGTGAGATCAAGGCAGTGAAATACTTACAGCAAACCAACAACACCAACCTAGTACCATCAACATTCGTTTTCTTTCAGAACCCTCCTTTCCCCCCAAAAAAGTTCCCTTGTTGGTCTTTGAATTCTGGAATTGGAAGTGAAACCCGTCACATACTCAATGGCATAAGCAGAAACCACCGATGATATTCTGGTGTCTGTTAACCTCTTTCCCACTTGAGGCATAAGACATAGCTATATAGAAAATTTATCAAAAGATCTTCAACAATATTGAAGGAATTTTTAGCAACGAAATCCTCTGCGGAGTGAAGAACATGCAAAGAACTTACCAATGTTCCATCCGCAAAAGCATACCAATTGTAAAGCAAAGAAGATACATCGATTTGGCATATAAAATCAGTAACATAAAACATATCTTTTGAAGAGAGGCGGAAAGGAAAAATTGAGCAATGAATTCGAGTGAAGAGAACCCGAGAGAAAAGAATGAAAAATCGAAAGAAAGAGGAACACAAGACATGCGTTGGCTATAGAAATAGAAGACACGTAAGTCAGCACTATGAACTAATAGGTGAAATGACTGGATTACCCTTGATTTTAAATCTATTAACATGAAGCTAAAACGTTGAAACCTTCTCTTTTCTTAATACTAATACTAGGCGGGCGTGGCCCGTGCCACCACCAGTCCAACATTATTTAACTTTGCATGATATCTAATTGTAAATAAATTAATGCTGCAATACTAATACTAGGCGGGCGTGGCCCGTGCCACCACCAGTCCAACATTATTTAACTTTGCATGATATCTAATTGTAGATAAATTAATGCTGCAATACTAATACTAGGCGGGCGTGGCCCGTGCCACCACCAGTCCAACATTATTTAACTTTGCATGATATCTAATTGTAGATAAATTAATGCTGCAAGTATCGAATCGAGTAACCAATATTTCATGCTAACTGATAGATACTTATTTACATACATTTTCAACAAAATATACATTATTTGCATCCACGAGAGCATCACATTAAGGGATGTTTAAAGTGCCACAACAGTTACAATATGTATGGCATAACTATTTACATATGCGGTCTTTGGTCTTCTGATCCTTTTTCTAGTAGTTCTTGACCAAAAATATCTGCAAACAAATAAACATGTTAAAAATATCACATGCTTATTATAGAAGCGCATAGATTGAAATATACAAGATGACAAAATTTCACATAAACTACAACAGAAAGTACAGAAAAGCAGTTACGATAAACTTTGCAGCTTAAACATTTCAATTCATGTGAGGAAAGATCAATTTAAATCACTAGTGATTTAAGCATGGCCATAAAAGCAAAAGAAAACAGAACCTGTTTGTTTTAGTGACATCAAAACAGAAACTGCTTTGACTATAATTGCATGAACAGAAGCTTAGTGATCAAAATACGTTGAAGAATCTAATACATTCCAACCATAGAAAATATATTATCAATACCTAGGAGAGCTATGCCAAACAATGTACAAAAGTAAGTTTGTCCTCTGCAATTTTATGACACTTTTGACATATTTTTACTCAAATATTTTATTTGTGTAAGACCTTTTATATGAACAGAGAATCCAAATAAAAATACAACCAAAAAGTTAAAGATCAGAAGAAACACCATATAGCAATTGTAGTTATCAGAATATGCCAAACAAAAAGTCAGACATGTCGTGTGGTAGGACAAAAAGTTACCCATAGTCTAGTTTTTAGAAGAAATTAGATGTTATATCAATGATATGGATAATTTTCAATTACCAAGCCAATGACAATCACATCAATAATCTAATCATTACAA